>NW_022631243.1:0-357886 GCF_010015895.1 Lontra canadensis
TGTGTGTGTGTGTGTGTGTGTGTGTGTGTGTGTGTGTGTGTGTGTTTAAAGATTTTATTTATTTATTTGACAGAGACAGAGATCACAAGTAGGCAGAGAGGCAGGCAGAGAGGGGAGAAGCAGGCTCCCCACTGAGCAGAGAGCCTGATGCGGTGCTCGATCCCAGGACCCTGAGATCATGACCTGAGCCGAAGGCAGAGGTTTTAACCCACTGAGCCACCCAGGCACCCCCAGAGATGGTTTTCTAAGCCATTTTTCAATATTAGCTAACCAGAAGGATTTTTTCCAAAATCTTTTTGATGGGAATAAATATTTTGTCATGTATCCACTCATTCACTTGTCTATGTAGTCAACCAATTTTTATCAAGGCTTGTGTGTTTTCTAAAAACCCCTATAGGATATGTTCTAGGAAACACAGAGCTACAAAGAGAAAGCCTCTAGTTAGTCGCCTCAGTCTTTTTGAATGGGGCAGCATGTAGGCAGGGAGTGATCCCTACCCTCCATTTATTTACAGACAGATATGTAGGAAAGATATGTAGGAAAGATATGTAGGAAATATGTAGATATGTAGGAAAGATGATGTAAAAGCTGTATGTGACAAATGTTGCTGTATGTGACAAATGTTGTGCTACAGGAGTGAAGAAACAATTCATTCTGGGTATATCAGGAAACATTTCACAGGGAAAAAAAACAACACATACCTGAACTAGATTGTGAATAATGATTAGAATTTTAGAGAAGAAAAAGAGATGGAAAATGCATTTCAGATTGAGGGAACAGCTTGAGCACAGGCATAAAAACACCAATATGTGTGGCAAATTTAGGAAAATGGTCATCATCTAGTGAGAAACGAATGCAGTGTGCATGGAAATACAGGAGCAGGATGCCTAAAGGAACAGACAGGTTATGTTGCCTGAGACATGAACTGGAAGCCACGCAAAGTTTGTGAAAAGGAACAAGTTTCCCTCATGTTTCAGGAAGACATTATTTTAGGCAGTGTGATAACCTAAGAATCATGGGCTTTGATGTTAAGCTGACCTAAACTTGAATCTTATCTTGTACACACTAGAAGAGTCATTTGGGGCAAGTCACTTAACTGCTCTATTTTCAGTTTCATCATATCAGACCAGAGTTAATGAATGAGCAAAGCATACTTGCATGGCACATAGGAGAGGTTAAATAAATTGTAGGTACTGTTGTTGTTCTTGTTGTTGTTATTATTTTAAAGATTTATTTACTTATGAGAGAGAGGACATGACAAGTCAGGGGAGGAACAGAGGGAGAGGGAGAATCTCAAGCAGACTCCCTGTTGACTGTGGAGCCTAATGTGGGGCCTAATCTCAGGACCCTCGAGACCATGACCTGAGCCAAAATCAGGAGTCGGACACATAACCAGCAGATCCACCAGGTGCCCAGTATTATTACATTTATGGCAATATGGAAGGTGTATTAGCAAGGTAGAATATTGAATATATGGGCTAATTCAGGGACTGAAATGGCATCTAGGTGAGGAGATGAGAGCCCCCAAATAAACAATGACTGTAGAAACAGAAATGGCTGAACATAAGATATTGGCATCTAGTGGGCAGAGGCCAAGAATCCTACAATGTACAAAACAGTTATCAAAAATGAAGATTTATTGGGCCCAAAGTTCAGTAGTGCTCAGGGTGGAGAAAGCTTGTATTAATGGATAGAGATCAAAGAACAGGTTGAATGACCTTTCCTCATTTTTTAAAAAATATAAACTATTTAAAACATATTTAAACTGTAATAAACACCCACATACTTATTACTAAAATTTAAGAAATAATTCATAACATGGTTCATTGACATCAAGGACAAAGAGGTGGAACCATGAGTCTGAATAATTCTTGAGAAACACTGTAGCCCTGTATGACAAAGAATCAGCTGTATCTGATGGAAGAGTACTTAAATATCTTCAGGTAAAAGTCCTTTGCTCCCCCTTCATGGAACTTTAAAATGGAAAGTTTCTGAAAGCAATCATTTGTTAAGAGTAAGAATTTTCTCTTTGGCTCATTAAGCAATATTAACGAATATCATTAAGATAGCATAGTATCTGGAAAAGAAAGAAAAATTGCAGTATGCTATAAAGAAAACTTTCAGTAAGTGAAGTGTGACATTTCATGGGGACTTTGCTTAAATGGAATCAGACAGAGAACCTAATCTAGTTTTACATGACCCTCATAGTTCCATCAAAATATGACATTGGGGAAGGATTCAGTCTTAGCATGGGCAGGACCCCAAGTCTGTATATTTCCACTACACATGTGAATCCTCCCCTAAAGTGCCACAAACATAAATGATTAAAATTAACTGACTCCTTCAGGTTTTTAGTGAACATTAATGCTTATGAGTTAAGTAGAGAAATACAGACAAGGCAGGTCAGACAGGCTTATGCCCCAGCAAAGGGACTGCTCCTGTAATCAGGCCAATTCAGATTCATACCACAACAAATTTATAAGAACTACAGCAAATTCACGAGAATCTCTCTTGGGCAGGTATGAAATCTACACATGCCAAGGATCCATCGTATAACTATTACATCACTGTACTTACAATGGCTCCCTTCTTTGATCCATGCCTGCCTAGCCACTCAAATCTTGTTATATTTACATGTGTATAAAGGAGATTTGCATTTCTTAAAGATTTGTTTATTTATTTATTTTAGAGAGAGAGCACAGGGAGGAGGAGAAGAGGGAGAGAGAAACTTAAGCAGACTCCATGCTGAGCTCAGAGCCCCATGCAGGGCTCAATCCCACAACCCTGAGATCAGGACAGCAGCTGAAACCAAGAGTTGGATGCACAAGCTACTGTGCCACCCAGGCGCCCCTAGGACGTGCATTTTTAATTCAAAAGAATCCAGCTGCCTTATGCAGAATTTTATGTGGATTGTGATGTCAGTGGTTTAACATGCTCATGTAAAGCTCTGAAGTTGTGTTTGTTCAATACACACTACATTTTTTATTATTATGCTCAGTTAGCCAACACATAATACATCATTAGTTTTTGATGTAGTGTTCAACAATTCATTAGTGTATTACATTTTTTGAAGATTTTACTCATTTATTTATTTTATAGAGAGAGTACAAGAAAGAGCAAGGGGAGGACCAGAAGGAGAGGGAAAGGGAGGAGGAAAGAATCTCAAGCAGATTCTGGGCTGAGCAGAACCCTTCACAGGGCTTAATCCCAGGACCATGAGATCATGACCTGAGATGAAACCAAGAGTTGGATGCTTAACTGACTGTGCAACCCAAGTACCCCAACGATACATATGTTTATTGAGCATGTAAAACATGGCTAGTCTAAATAGAGATACATTGCAAATGTAAAAAAATGTGGAATTTCAAGGACTCACTTAAAAAAAAAAAACAGAATATCTCATTAATTTTATTACATTGATTACACATTAAAATTATACTATTTTGGATATCTTGGGTTGAATAAAATATATTATTAAAACCAATCTTCCTTTTTCTTTTTCCTTTTTAAGTGCAGCTCCTAGAAAATATAAAATTAAATATGTGACTTGCATTATATTTCTGTTGGATGGTGTTAACCTACAGCTTACCCTTACACATCTAGCCATTTTTAAGAATAGATACATTCTAATTCAGACATACTGTAATGTAATAGGCATGGTATGGAACCAGACATTCGGACACCAGTTTTCCAGAGAAATAGCTTTAGACTGTATACTCAATAAAAGGCACTGTGTTAGATTACACTGTGCTAGCGGTGCCTGGGTGGCTCCGTTGGTTAAGCGCTTGCCTTTAGCTCAGGTCATGATCTCAGGATCCTGGGATCCAGCCCTGCATCAGGCTCTCTGCTTCCCCTTCTCCCTCTGCTGCAGGCACCCCAACAATACATATGTTCATTGAGCATGTGAAACATGGCTAGACTAGCCCCTGCTTGTGCACTCCTTCCCGTCAAATAAAAAAATACAATCTTAAAAAAAATAAAAAGGATGGACATTGGGGAGGGTATGTGCTATGGTGAGTGCTGTGAAGTGCATAAACCTGGCTGTTCACAGACCTGTGCCCCTGGGGCTAATAATACATTATATGTTTATTAGAAAAATTTTTAAAAATTATTAAAAAAAATAAAATAAAATAAAATAAAAAGGATTACACTGTGCTAGAGTAGGAGTTGTCCTATTCATGATAGAGGTTTTGCCCAGGAAGGAGTAGCTGTAGTCCTACTTCCTTGAGACTGGAACTGATGCAATCAATTATGAAAGATATTATTTTTGAATATGTACATACATGTGATCCCTGGGCACAGAAGGAATAAGTCTAAGCATTCTTAAGGCAAGAGTTATACTTGGTTAGACAATTTTTTGGTAGGTAAATAATTACAGGTAGGAAAAGAAAGCTACAATATCTGTCTCCTCAAAATTCATTATGTCCAAATTCCATGCTGAAAGGTATTTAAAAATGATTGGGAAATAATGTGTCAGAAAAGCATTTCAGTCAAGGATAGAAGTATTCTAATACATCTATTATCTATTGCTGCATAACAGTCTTACTATAAATTTAGTGGCTTAAAACAAGACACACTTACTATCTTTGTTTTGTGAGGTTAATATTAGAATACAGCTTAACTGGGTCCTCTGCAAGAGGCAATCAAGGTATTGGCTACAGCTGAATTTTCACCCAAGATTTGACTGAGGGATCTACTGCTAGACTAATGTGGTTGTTGGCAGCATCTAGTTCCTTCCAGAATGTCAGACTAAGATCTTCAGTTTCTTGCTAGCTGCTGGCTAAAAGCTGCCCTCCATTTCTGATTCTGTGATTTTCTCCTTAGGGAAGCTCACAACACAGCAGCTTGCAAGAAAATTTTTCAGTAAGATGTTATAAGCTTAGTAAGTAATCACACCCAGGTGACCAAGTACATCCCATTACCGTTACTGTGTTCTACCTGTTAGAAGCCAAGTCACAGATACCACCCATACTCAAGGGAAGGGGATTACGAAGGGCACGAATACCAGGAGGTAGAGATCACAGGGCCTCCTTACAGTCTGCCCAATCAAAAATAAGCCAATCTCTGGCTTAGAGATAAAAACTAGGATGAGGTTATCACAGTGGTGCCCAAAGGATGTCAGGACCATTTTAGTTAATATGTTTCAAATGATCTGGAAGAGAGGTGAATTCATTTCATTTGGTTAGACAATTTTTTGGTAGGTAAATAATTACATTTGGTTATTTCCAGTGAAAATAATTTTCCAGATAGTGCATGTCACTGAGAACAAGTAAAGAAAGACTGGTAAATGGAATCACAAGCAGCAACAGTAGCAGCATCATTGGCAGGCAGTATGTGGACTTACATCTGAGAACCATGGCACAGAAGCAATAATTGGAACAGTCTTGGTAGAGTCTCAGAGCAAGACAAGGTGGCTCCCTTCATGAGTGTCAGGTAATGCTGCCCAGAGAAGTTAGCAACAGTGGAGGAAAACATGCTGGTCAGACCCACAGCAAGAGAAAAGTGGGTGCATGGTGAAGTTTCTCAGAGATTCAAAAAAACTTTCCAGTGAAAAGCCAGACAAGATAGACTCTGTGACTACTTTAAAAGAGGCAGAAAGAGGAGCACCTGGGTGGCTCAGTTGATTAAGCATCAGACTCATGATTTCAGCTCAGGTCATGATCTTGGGATTGTGAGACCAAGCCCCACATTGGACTCCATGTAGGGCCTGAAGCCTACTTACAATTCTCTCTCTGCCCCTCCCCCCACTGCTCATACACATTCTCTCTCAGAAAAAAAAAATTAAAAATTAATAAAAGAGACAGAAAGATAAAAAGATTTGTATTTGACTTAATAAGACAGGGGTATTTGATACGTACAAAGTTGACTAGGCCATAGTATGTGGCTCTCAAAGCTCAGAAAAGATAACCAATTGGTTAGTTTCTTGCTGATTGATTACAGACTCACTTCTTTTTTTTAGATTTTATTTATTTATTTGAGGGAGAGAGAGAGAGAACAAGTGGAGAAGGGGCAGAGGGAGAAGCAGGCTCCCTCCCGAGCAAAGAGCCCGATGTGGGGCTCAATCCCAGGACTCTGGGATCATGACCTGACCTGAAGGCAGACGCTTAACCGATGGAGCCACCCAGGTGCCCTTAGACTCACTTTTTTTCTTTTTTAATTAACATATATAATGTATTATTTGTCCCAGGGGTACAGGTCTGTGAATCCTCAGGCTTACACATTTCACAGCACTCACTATATCACATACCCTCCCCAGTGTCCATAACCTAGCCACCCTAGACTCACTTTAATACCGCAATTCTCATAAATTAAACTCTACTGTGTTTTGGTATCTACCCTCATTTGTTTTCAACAAATATTTGTTGAGCAGTTTTTGTGCTAGGAAATGCTCTAGGGACTTGGAATACAATGTGAAAAAACAAACAGGTAAGGTCTCTACTGTCGGAGAGTTTATAATAGTGGGAAAGGTGGACATTGGATGAATAATTACATAAATAACTATATAGTTATTTTTAGTGACAGTTATAAAGAACAAGAATAGAGCACTTTGAGAAAAGTATAACAGGGGAATCCAATCTAGCCTGTAGGATCAGGATTAAAAGAAAATTGACATTCAAGCTGAGATCTGACGAAGTTTCCCCACCAAGAGGTGGTGAAAAAACAAGGAAGCAGAGGAAACATTAAGAAGGTCCTGAGATGGAAAAGAGTTTGAGGGGTATGGAAGGAGGAAGGAGGTATATATAGCTGGGGGCATGGTGAACAAGAGCTCAAAATGACTGACAATTATATAGGCCCTGGAAAATCATGTTAAGGATTTAAAAATTTTATCTTAAGGGCAAAGAGAAGCCACTTAAAGATTTTAAGCAGAGAAATGACTGCTATGGTAACCCCTCTACTCCATTCTTATATAGAATCCTAACCCTCAAAGGTGATGGTTATTAGGAGGTGGGGACTTTGGGAGATGATTAGGTCATGAGCCCTCCTGAATAGGATTAGTACCTGTAGAAAAGAGATTCCAGAGAGATCCCTAGCCCTTCAACCCTGTGAGGGCACAGTGAGAAGGTGCAGACTATGAACTAGGAAGAAGTCCTTTACCAGAAGGCCTTGATCTTGGACTTTGAGGCCTCCAGAACTGTGAGCAATAAATTTCTGTTGTTTATAAGCTAGTCTGAGGCATTTTGTTATAGAGCCAGAGCAGGCCAAGATAAGTAACATACTGTGATTTCTCATCAAACTGTCACTCTCATAGCTGTTGAGGATTGGATTGGAGAAGAGGCAAGTGTGAATAAGGAATAGCCAGTGAAGACTTTCAGTCATCCAGAGAGACACTTGTTGGCTTGGACTAGGGCAATGACCATGAAGATGGAGAGAGGTAGACAAATTCATCAGAAAGGTCACTGATTAAATGTGAAGTACCCTTCACAAAGAGATGGGAGTTTCAAGCATGACAACCAGATTTCTAGCATGAGCAACTGGATAGATAGAGTTACCATTTACTGATAAAAGGAAAAACTAAATGGGAATAGATTTGTGGAGAAGTTCAAGAGGCTTCAGTTAAAAGATGCAAGATGCTCCTTTCTTTTGCCTGTGGTGGTGATGGTAATATTTTGTTTGTTTGTTTGTTTGTTTGTTTTCTTTAAATTCAAGTTAGTTAACATATCATGTATTATTAACTTCAGGGTAGAATTTAGTGGTTCATCAGTTGCATAAAACACCCAGTGCTCGTTACATCAAATGCTCTCTTTAATGCCCATCAGCCCATTACGCCAATTTTAAAAGATTGTACTGATTAGGTAACAACTGAAATACATGGTTTTTGCTTTTCAATACAAAATATGACTTAACAGTTAGGAGGCAGAGTACATCTGCTACAGAAGTAGACCATGATGTTACAGAGAAATCCTTGGACTTTTTCTACCATTTATTTCTGAATGGAAATACAAATGAAACTCTTTAGTTTGGCAATGTTCTCCATAATCAACTCTGGCAAGGTAGTACTAAGCAAATGAAGTATGCCTAGTTACCCTTACGGATGCAATAGCTACCCAAAAGGTAAAACCTTTCAAACTAGGACCAAATAATTCTTTTCAAAGTTTGTAGAACACAAATTAAAATCATGAGTGACCAAATATTGCTCTTTTAAATATAATAGAAGACTATTTCTGAGCTCTTGTCCAATTATCTGAGGATAGCAAGTATCTATTTCTCTAAAATAAATAAATAAATTAAGCTTATTCTGCCAACATTATTATTATGTTTCACTGTGATACCCATGGTGGGTGACCATATTTTGAATCTATCTTCTGTATTAACATTTTATAAAATTGATTCATTCATTATGTTTTGCTTTTCCGTGAGAGGGTTGGCCTCTTGAGCCAAACATTGTGTTAGAAGTTGCGCTATGTCAAGGTGCCTCTGTGGCTCCGTCTGTTAAGTGTCTGCCTTCAGCTCAGGTCCTGATCCCAGCATCCTGGGATCTAGCATCTGGGCTCCCTGATCACTGGGAAGTCTGCTTCTTCCCTGCCCCTCCCCCTGCCTGTGCTCTCTTTCTCTTGCTTTCTCTTGGATAAATAAATAAAATCGTAAAAAAAAAAAAAGAAAAAGAAAAAGAAAAAATATTTAAAATACTTAAAAAAAAAAAAAGAAATGGCACTAGGTCTTATCCAACTTTGAGCCATGGTAGATATTCAATTCATGTTTGCTGGATAAAGAAAGATATATTTATAATATGGATTGTAAAACATAGTTAAGAATAATAATGGCTGTAAAAATGCAGAAATATGACAAGTGAATTCAGTGTAGATAAGTGTTAAGAGAAATGCACTGGAAGAAAATAATTCAAATCACACTAACAAAATATTGGGTTCTGGGCTACCAAAATACTACAACAACAACAACAACAACAACAACAAAAACCTAGAACAAATACAATTTTTTTTTTACAGAAAATATCTATTCTATGTTCTCTCTAGGATTGTAGCTTAATGCAAGGAACTGTAAAGGGAGACTATATCCAACATAACTTAGAAATGTTGTTTTCAGATATCAAAAACAAGCAGATATTGACCATGAAAAGATAAGGAATTTTTTTTTTAAGATTTTATTTATTTATTTATTTGACAGATAGAGATCACAGGTAGGCAGAGAAGCAGAGAAGAGAGAGGAAGAAGCAGGCTCCCTGCTGAGCAGAGAGCCCAATGCTGGACTTGTGACCCTGGGATCATGACCTGACCTGAAGGCAGAGGCTTTAACCCACTGAGCCACCCAGGTGCCCCAAGATAAGGAATTTCTTTTCTTTTTCTTTTTCCTTTTTTTTTTTTTTTTAAGATTTTATTTATTTATTTGACAGAGAAATAGAGAGCACAAGTACACAGAGCAGCAGGCAGAGGGAGAGGGAGAAGCAGGCTTTCTGCTGAGCAGGGAGCCCAATGTGGAACTCGATCCCATGACCCTGGGATTATGACCTGAGCCGAAGGCAGCCACTTAACCAACTGAGCCACCCAGGTGCCCCGATAAGGAATTTCTTATGTGAAAAAAATATATATAAAAAATCAATGGGGGCGCCTAGGTGGCTCAGTGGGTTAAGCCTCTGCCTTCCACTCAGGTCATGATCTCAGGGTTCTGGGTTCGAGTCCCACATCGGGCTCTCTGCTAGGCAGGGAGCCTGCTTCCTCCTCTCTCTCTCTGCTTGCCTCTCTGCCTACTTGTGATCTCTTCTGTCAAATAAATAAAGTCTTTAAAAAAAAATCAATGAATGAAAAGGTAAACATTTACAATTAGGCTTACACAAATAGAAATGGATTTATCTTTAATATACCTATCACTTTGAAAACTCCTATCAAAGATAACAATTACTTTAAACAGTCATTCATAACAGTGAGGGTTGGGGAATATTCCATAAATCATAACTTCAAACCATAAACCAACTTTCATAACCATAATTTCATTTTAATGAAATTGCTTCAAATCTCTGATGCCTGTTCCACTTATTATCATTTTCTCCCATAGTTTGGTTTCTTTAGCATAGTTAAATTGTAACCTGAATGGTACCTAGCAATGATCCACAATAGGGCATTCTAATTTTTATTGTGCAACGATTTGTAAACCGTGGATCACGTCCACTTTAAACGTAAGCAACACCAGTGATGACTCTCAGGAAACCAGTGCTGTGTGGCTCTTTCCTACAGTGCTAAGATTTATAGCCCAACATGTTTTTGTTTTGTTTTTAAGTCTTTGAAAGACTAAGATTGAGTTGCAAAAGGATTAATACACCACCTGCTCGTCAACCTTAGTTTCAGAAACTGTTGTCTTATTTAGAGGGAAACTTAAAGTTTGGGGAGATCTGAGAGGAAGATTTATTTTTTACTTGATAACTCCCTACTGTTTAATTTTCTTTATGTATTTTTACCATGTGCATTATTTATTACATTACAATAACCACAAACCACAACTTAAAGAAAACATAAAACACAGCTACAATTTTAAAAAGTACATAAGTAGGGGGTTTTTGTATCTGCCTTGGAGATAGTGCTTTCCCCAAAGGTCCATAGAACTTGCCTATATTCTTTTTTCTTTTTTTAAAGATCTTTTTTATTTATTTAAGAGAGAGTGCCCACAAGAGAGCAAGCTTTAGCAGGGAGAAGGGCGGAGGGAGAGGGAGACAAGTAGACTCCCCACTGAACCAGGAGCCCAGACAAGGGGCACTGTTCCATCCCAGGATTGATCCTGGGATCACGACCTGAGCTGAATGCAGACACTTAACTGACTGAGCTACTCAGGAGCCCCCTAATATTCTTACTATAAAATTCTCTATTGTATTCTGTAAAAACAAAGCCGAATGTCTACATAGTCAATAAGAACAAGTTAATTTTCTGTATTCCCAGGGTCATGGTATCAAGAATAAACCAGACTCTTCAACATTCAAATCTCATTTTAATTAGATATTTTGATCACACCCCAAGAAACTTTTTGTTAAAGCTGCTAATGAGAAATAAAATGGGCTAAGTCAAATTGAGTTTAATTGTCTCATTTCTTAGCCTCCAAGGTCCAATGAATGTGCCATGAACAGTGAAAATGCTTTTTTTTTTTTTTTTTTAGAAAAAGAGCAGAGAGCTGGACAAGTATTAGAGGGATTCAGCCACTAGGTGAGAAAGAATTGGCTGTGTTTAGGCTCTGAGGTTAAGGTGCTAGGAAACAAAGCAGGCACAACTCACCTGGAGTCCAGCGTCCAAATCTGACCCGGAAATGAAACCCAGATAAATTGACTAATGTTATCTGTACTCATGTGTGGCTCAATTGTACTGGTAAATTAACTTATTTTGAATAGTGGGCAAAGAGATCTAGTTCACCTTCATTCCTTTCTTGGTGAGGAAGGAAGGCCCACTCAGGGATCCAAAGCCTGGCTCTGAAATTGTTCTAGAGAAGTCCAGATCAGAGTCTCGGATCTCTACGTTCATCAAAATCCAGTAAAAGCATTTTCTTTGTCCTTCAGTTCTACGTTGGTTCAGAGAAATGGAACCAGTTATGGCGAACTTAAAAACAGCTTGCTGAGGTGGCGCCTGGGTGGCTCAGTGGGTTAAAGCCTCTGCTTTCGGCTCAGGTCATGATCCCAGGGTCCTGGGATCGAGCCCCATGTCAGGCTCTCTGCTCAGCGGGGAGCCTGCTTCCTCCTCTCTCTGACTGTTTCTCTGCCTACTTGTGATCTCTGTCTGTCAAATAAATGAATAAAATCTTAAAAAAAAAAATAAAAAAATAAAACAGCTTGCTGACAAAGCCATTGGTTTTCCTTTAAGACTTTTCAACATGCATTTAACTTGATGTTTTGTGTAACAAAATTCAGGGGTTGGAAAATTTCCCAGGATAATCTACACTAGAATACATAACCTCTGCACATAGTCCAGATATCTCTCCAATTCCCCTTAATATTTCATATTTGTGGTTTTCAGTTAGGATGGGATGGGCTTGACCTGTGTACTCTTAGTTTGGAAAATATCCCACGGTGATTTGAATATATAGTAGGTCTGCACCTGCCCACTCCTGGTGTACACTTGATACACACACACACACACACACACACACACACACACAATCTGGGTCTATATCATTATGTCAGATTTTACTCTATTCCAGTATAGTCCATTACAGTAGACAAGTCATCCACCAACTGAATGGATTTTATCAAGCTTATTTTTCTTGGGTTATATTAGGAAAACAGGGGTGCCTGTGTGGCTCAGTTGGTTAAGCATCTGCCTGCAGCTCAGGTCACGATCTTGGAGTCCAGGGATCGAGCCCCACATTGGGCTCTCCACTCAGCAGTGAGTCTACATCTCCCTCTCTGATCTCTCAGTTTCTCTCAAATAAATAAATAAAAATCTTAAAAACAAAACTATTATGTTAGGAAAATAGTAGTCATATTCTTAAAATTGCATATGGTCTCCCACCCTGAGAACCACTGTTCTAAGTTTTCTATTCAGTTCTTCTGCTAACAGCAACATTGTCCTAAAGATATTCCTCACACCTCTATGATGGCAAAATTCCTATTCTTAATGATGTAATATGACATTACAGAAGATTGCTCAAATACATCTTGAGTGAGTTTCTACATAAGTATAATGTCTCCATAATATATTGTGGAATTTGCCACTATTTATTGATTGACATTGCCACTACTTTTATGGTTCTGGCTTCCAAAAAATTGACTCACTTTTCACAAAATTGCATTTGGCATAGGAAGGCACCAGTTGTCTTTGGACGGCAATGACAGGGGCTAAGATTAAAATTATAATTCTCTACTGATACAGCCATGGAATAAAACAAAATGTTCACATTTTATTTAAAATAAGCATCTTTACTAAAATTACTCCACAACATTTATTATTTAAAAATATTTTAAGGCCACTTTTAAAAGTAAAGAGATTTAGGACCTTTATTAATAAACCCAGAGGCAGCTGCCCCAGGAGGTCTGTGCTGGGTCCAGAGAGCAGAAGCCTTGTAGCCAGGCTCTTGATGAGGCCCACTTGAACTCTGCTACTTTAATTTTGAATTCTTTCTTGAGGTTTCTTACTTCCTTTATGAATTCTAATTTATTTTGGTCTTTCATTTCTTGTATTATTTTCTTCATGCATTTTAACCTCATTTTGAACTAATATAGTGCTTTGGACCTGCTTTCTCGAACATGTCTTTCGGGTATGCTTTTATTGTCTGTATGGATGTCATTATACACCTTATTCTTTTTTCTTATAACTTCAAATGCCATCAGACCTTGATTTTTTTCTACTGCTCATTTTTATGTGAATTGAAGTTTCTTGAACTTGAAGAAGGAAGGCTGGTTCAGATAGTATTTATAACTGCGGTTGTTAAAAATAGGGCAGTTTGCTTTTCGAGGTTTCCTGAATATTTCCCTCTCCCACATTGGTCTGGACCTTCTCTTCCTTCTTTGCTGTTCCCATCCTGCTGAATTTTCATGGTGTGCCCAGCCATTTTTCTTCACCGTGAGACCCTAGCCTCCAGATGAAACAAATGGGTCAGTTTTGAGAGGTTGTGGCTTTAAACCACCCTGGTCCCTATCGGCCTTCCCTTGAGATCCTCAGTGTCATAGCCACCCACTAGCTGTGTGACCTTGGACAAACTGCTATATCTTCTTGTGCCTCTGCTTCCCTATCTGAAAAACGGAAAAAGTAATAGCCTAAGGAGTTTTCATTCAAGGTGGTTAAAATACCGTTTGACTAGCAGTGATCACTTTTTGAATGTTTAATAAATAAAATACCCATCTGCACCTTCTTTATGAACTCACCTTTAAGTTGTAGAAGCTCTCAGGTCAATTGATGGCAACTATCCAAAATCCTCAGTGCCTCAGGAAGTCTGATCATGTGATAACCATAGTTAAGGCTTTGATTTACTCAGTCAACATACCTCACATTATTTTGGTTTTAATAAAAAAAAAAATCAAAAGAAAAGAAAGCTGCTTAGTGTCTTCCTACTGAGAACAAAAATGCCCTTGTCTCCAGAGGTTAGTCATTTCTCATTATATCTACTTCACTTTTGTTGCTCCCTAGACTCTCTGGGAACTAAGAGGTCATTTTATGTGTATATAATCAAATAGGACTTCTTAATACCTGGTACTATTAGCAAATGTTTGGCAATCTTTTTAGAAAGGCCCTGAGAAGACTTTCCTTAAAAACCTAGGGCATTGGGACACCTGGGTGGCTCAGTGGGTTAAGCCTCTGCCTTTGGTTCGGGTCATGATCTCAGGATCCTGGAATCAAGCCCCACATCAGGCTCTCTGCTCAGTTGGGAGCCTGCTTTCCCCCCTTTCTCTGCCTGCCTCTCTGCCTACTTGTGATCTCTCTCTCTCTCTCTCTCTCTGTCAAATGAATAAATAAAATCTTTAAAAAAACAAAACAAAACAAAACAAAAACCTAGGGCATTAATGAAAGCATTTTGAAATTTTCATTTTTTACAGTTAATGATTTACTGCTGCAGATTTCTATTATTTATCGTCAGTATCCTATCTCTTTAACTTTTGATCTTATTTTTCCTTTTTTAGCAACTTTACTTTAAAACATGTAAATACAAAACAACAAAAACAACAACAACTAACCAACCAGGTTTTTGAAATTCAGGTTGCCGAAAAGTATTTTTTTTTCATCAGCCTAGTATTTATCAAGGAAAATATGACCAACGAAAAAAGTATGTATGGTTAGGGGCTCATGACAACTAAATGTAATGTGTGATCTTGGTATGAATCCTGAACCAGAAAAATTTTTTTCTTTTTCTATAAAGAAAATTATTGGGAAAATTAATGGAATTTAAACAATGTCTACAAATAACAATTCTGAATTAATTTTCCTGATTTAGATAAATACACTGTGATTCTATAAGAGAATGAACCTAGAACATTTCAGGTAAAGAGTCATCATGCATGTAACTTATTTTAAAAGAGTTCGGAGAAAGAGCCAAGATGTCAAAGCAAATGTGGTAAAATGTTAACATTTGGGGAATCTGGGTGAAGGGTATATGAAAATTCTGTGTATTGGTGTCTCAAAACTTCAGCAAAAATCTGAAATGGTTTCAAAATTTTAAAAATGTTTTAGAAGTTTGGGAGGTTAAGAGCAGAAAAATAGCAAGGTCAATGTCCTGAAGGTTTATTTGAGCACTTACAACATCCTTGTTACACATGTTAATGTTACACATGGAACACAAAACCCTTATATTGAAAGAAAACGTGGGAACTTAGACTGCCTCAAATAATTGGCTCAGGAGACCTCTACAAAATCTCTCCCTCTCCCTAAAGGTACTCACTTTAATAGGTGCACTGTTTGGTTCAATAAACTCCCATTCCATATTAGCAGAATCAATGATATCCCAGTGATCTAATAACTCAGGTTAATGCCATTAGAAATACCAGCAATATCAGATCAGCAGAGGTGAAAGTGAGTTATTATGATAGTCTGTTGGTGGTATTTAGATTGATATAACCTAGTGTAATCTTTTGAGGAACAATCAGG
Source organism: Lontra canadensis (assembly GCF_010015895.1). NCBI lineage: Eukaryota > Metazoa > Chordata > Mammalia > Carnivora > Mustelidae > Lontra > Lontra canadensis. The sequence goes on from NW_022631243.1 coordinate 15,507, forward strand.
TTGTATGTGTCACATTTTAAATGTCTATACCCTTTGACTCAGCAATTCTACTTTTAGAAATTTATCCTAGGGAAATAGTGGGGCAAGTGAACAAAGATGTATATTGAAAGATGTTCACCATCACAGCAAAGAACAGAAGACATACGTGTCCATCAGTAGGTAGTTAAATAAATTATGGTTTATCCATACAAGAGAGTATTCTTCAGTATATCCTTAATATATTAAATGAGAAAGCAAAACTAGTATATATAATATGATCCTATAATATTTACGTTCCTTATTTACATTTGAAATAGGAATATTTTACAGCCTTTTTTTTTAGATTGAAGGAATACATGCTAAAAAGAGTTGTGGGTAGGGAGGTATTTAGGAGAATATACACTGCATTATCCAGTGCAGACTATATAATTTGCAAGGCCCAGTAGAAAATGAAAATGTGGAACCCCTTGTAAAAAATCAAAACTTTCAAGATAGTGACAACTGAGCATTAAACCAAATGTGGGGCCCTTCTCAATGCAGGGCCATGTGAGACTATAAGCTGCATGCCCTTGAAGCTGACCCTGGCTATACACTCTGCTTTATACTTAGGTATATGCTACACTGGACCATACATTACACTGTACGATATCACTAAGACTCACACTACACTAGTGGTAACATACGAAGAGGTGGTTAGAGATATATGTGTTATCTATCTCTGCCCCACTCCACTCCTGTTGTTATTTTGGGTATTATAATAAGAGCAGTACTTTGTGATAAAGACAGTCCAAAGTGTGTTTAAATTATTCCTAAAAGAAGCTAGCACATTAAGGGTGCTGAGATTAACAATTTGCTGATGTACCTTTGGAACTCTTTGCATGCCACAAGAGTGCCTCCAAGAGGACTAGCAGAGATTCAATGAGACAAAGATGTGCAGCACTCAAAAAGATTTCTGTGGCAAATTTTAATTACTTTTAATGAGGTTCTATGATAATGACTATCAGGACAGACAAATGATGGGTAATTTTTCCATCTTTTCATATGACAAGTAGAAATAAAAGAAAAAAAAAACAAGAACAAAAACTATAAAGGAATTTCCTATTTCTAGAAATTAAATAGGTCTCCTAGGCCACCCATGCATGAATGTTTTTCTACTGCTCTAAATGGTTCTGTGATATCCTTGAATTAACCAAATAATATTACTCGTTATTAGTTGACTTGATCTGTCTACAAGTTAAATGCCTCCTCTGATGCTTCTATTTATAAATAGAACTAAAAACCTGGGAGGTCTAATTTGGGATCAGTATGGTAGCTTATGTTCTGCTATGTAGAACATCAAGGTTTGATTAGTCAGATCTTAGGATTGAAGCCAAAAGGCAAGAAAACAAGACATTTTAATATCTAGTGGGCTCTAAATAAGGTGGGTTAACCCCTACCGGGCTCTGATTTTCATTAGTTATAAAGACAAAAACTTTTAACAGGGCCTTATGATGTTGGGATAAGTACTAAAAGAAAGGACAAAGGTTTCCAGGACTCAACCAAATGGGAAGGCTGAGAAAAACATTAAAAGATTTGTTGTTAAATACTTTTCTGCAGTCCATGTCAGTGGTCAAAGTCTAAATAATACTCCAGGAGCTACAGACCTTTGATTTCACAGGTATCTGGAGAATCTGCTGAAGCTATTTGAGTTCTCCAAGAGACTTCAGGATTTTGTATAAGATAGTGACAGAACTATAAATAGAAAACTGATAAATTCTATGAGGTATTGTGAATTTCAGGACTAACTTCTGTACTTAAAAAAGTCTTCTATCTTGTATAGTTTTGTAGTTCATCTTCCTGAATTATAGGTGTATACGTGGTACCATATGCCACACATCATCTCTACTCAGTAATAAATAAAAACTAATAAATACATCAGAGTCCTCCTCATATGTGATAATCCAAGGTAGCTGCCTCTTTTATGGCATCAGTTCTGTCTTTATTCAAATTATTAAAATCATTCACATTCATGAGGATTTTCATCAGTCTGACTAGCACTACTATTCTCTCAAAATTCAAAACAGGGGTGGTGGGGTTATGGACATTGGGGAGGGTATGTGCTATAGTGATTGCTGTGAAGTGTCTAAACCTGGCGATTCACAGACTTGTACCCCTGGGGCTAATAATACATTATATGTTTATAAAAAAATTAAAAACAGGACCCCAAACATAGATGTAATATATTATAGTTGGTAGAAATCTATTATTTTCACAAATGCAAAAAATAGCCCTATTTAATGCCCTTGCCCTTTGTATTCTCCATAGATGCCTATCTGGTTCAACCTTAAGTATCACAATGACTTTTTAAGTAATATTATATATATGCTTGTTTAATATGAAGAACTTTGTAACGATATTCTCTGAAGACTGAATGGGCTATGATTCAAAAAATATTGAGCTCCCTGTTAATGAATGTGTTGCACATGATGAAACCACTGAAGTCAGAATTCAAGCACAAATGAGGGGGTTGGTGTAGATAACATGTATGCTCTCTTCTAACTCTAAGACATCATGAACATGAAACACTTCTTACCTTTCTTGAACAAAACAGAGGATGGTAGCAGAGAATGGAGAGAAGGCAAATGAGAGAAACACCATAAAGATATTCTATTTATTCAATACAAGTTGCCACTCTTTGAACATGGAACCCAGGAGAAAAGAATAAAAAATCAAAAACACTTAATATTTTCAGTTTAAGAAACTACATATAGGGGCGCCTGGGTGGCTCAGTCAGTTAAGCATCTGCCTTCAGCTCAGGTCATGATCTCAGGGTCCTGGGATGGAGCCCCACATCAGGCTCCCTGCTTAGGTGGAAGCCTGCTTCTCCCTCTCTCTCTGATCCTCCTCTGGCTTGTGTTCTCTTTCTGTCTCAAGTAAATAAATACAATCTTAAGAAGGAAAAGAAAAAAAGAAACTACATGTAGATTAGTGCCATTAGGTTTTTTTTTCTTTTTTTTTTTTTTTTTAAGGAATCCATGCTGAACAGGGAGACTAAACCATGGAGATACTGGGATTTGCTTGTTTGTTGGTATCAGAGATGGTTCCTGGAGATCAGTGCAGATGTGGCAGGGGACTCCATTCCTGACTAAATGTAAGGGCATGGCCCTAAGGCGGAAGCTAGTAGAGGGAAACCAGAATGCCTGGCAAATGGGCTGCAATTGAGCAGAGGAAGAACAGTTAAGAGACAAGTTTTGCCTCTTTGGGAAGTGACTCAAGAAGGGAGACACAGGCCTGAGCCTTCAAGGAATGAGGAAAGGCAGCAGCAGAGGATATGAGATTTAACTAACAGCAAGGAACTTGGACTAGACTTCATAGGCTCAGTGGAGTCAGTCTTTTAAGAAAAATGTCATCAAGAAAATGGCATTTGAGAAAACTCAAGAGAAAAGCTTGGGAACAGAAAGGAACCCAGGAAAATAATGCATAAATCTATTTAAAAAGTGAAATGAAATTGGCTAAATTCTGTCCTTGAAACATTATTTAGCACATTTTTTTAGTTAAGTCTATAACCAATTGGGGTTTTCAGTCTTCCAGCTGGTTCTAAAGCACCTTAAAGTTTGAGAACCACTGCCTTAGACATTTCAGAACTAGACCTCTTTGGAGCCTGTTTAGGAAAAAAAAAAAATTCTGTTTTCTGTCTATTCACAGTACTATTCTCATTTCTGATTACCAATGTGTGGTAGTTTCTTCCTGCCCCAAACGATTCTGTGACACCAGATGGGTGTCCTACAGATCCCACAGGTTAAGGGCTCAGCCCGACAAGACTCAGCACTGCCCCCCCCAACTTCAGACATCATCACAAGTTCAGGCTGTCACCTGTATATCTGACCACCCAGCTATAAATCAGAGATCTATATACCAACCCCACTGGAATGGGGGTTGATTAATTTGCTAGAGCAGCTCATAGAACTGAGGGAAACAGTTTTAAGTATTGGACTACCAGTTTATTATAAAAGGATATAACTTAAGAACAGTCAAATGGAAGAGATGCACAGGGCAAAGTATGGGGAAAGGGGCACAGAGCTTCCAGATCTCTCGGGAACACCTCCATGAGTCCACCAACCCAAAAGCTCTCCCAAGCCATCCTTTTTGGGTTTTTATGGAGGCTTCATTAAGTATGCTTGATTGATTAAATCATTGGCCAGTCCCTCTCCCCTCCCCAGAGGTCAGGGGCAGGGGTTGGACTGAAATTTTGAACCCTCTAATCACACAGTTGGTTCCCCTGGCAACCAGCCCCCAGTGTCCTTAGGGACTTTCCAAAAGTCATTACATTAACATACACTCAGATGTGGTTGAAAGGGGCTTGTTATGAATAACAAAAGACACCCATTTCATTGTGGAGCTGTTTCAGAAGCTGAGAAGGAAAGATACCCCTATAACTGTTACCATTTAGGAAATTACAAAGGTTTTAGGAGTTATGTGCCAGGAACCATGGAGGAAGACCAAATATATATTTCTTAATATAAACCACAATATCATAGAGGCCCAGGGGAGATCTGTGTTATAGGCCAGGGAGGCAGCATGGTGGTTTTGTCTGTTCAGGCTGCTGTAACAAAGTACCACAGACTGGTGCTTATAAACAACAAAAATTTACTCTTTTTAAAAAAGATTTTATTTTCAAGTAATCTCTTCACCACTCAGTGTGGTACTGGAACTCACAACATCAAGATCAGGAGTCACGTGCTCTTCCAACTGAGCCAGCCAAGTGCCCCCAGAAATTTATTTCTCACAGTTCTGCAGGCTGGAAAGTCCAAGATCAAGGCAGTAGCCAATTTGATGAGAACACATTCCCTCGTAGACCCCCATCTTCTCACTAACCTCACTTGGCAGAAAGATCTCTGAAGGGCCCACTTTCTAAGGGTACTAATCCCATTAATGAGGGTTTTACCCTCATGACCTAATTACTTCCCAAAGGCCCCATCTCCAAACACCATCACTTTGGGGATGAGGTTTCAACACATGGATTTTAGGACACAAGCCTGCAGCCCATAGTAACGGTCAACTAGAAACAGCGGGAGTTTAGCAGCTAGTCAGACCTGAAACCAAACTGGGGCTCCAGCACAAGTTAGTTGTATAGGGTCTTGAGCAAGTTGCTCAGCCTATCTGAACTTTGGGTTCCTTATTTAAAAAGTGGAAGTAATAATGCCTACCTTAAAAATTTAACCGTGAACTGTGATGTTTATGTGCCTATATGGTAATCAGGAGTGCTGGCTCTGGTGTCCACCCCATTTCAAATGCCAGGTTTTCTGCTTATAAAGTGACCTTGGACAAGTCACCAATCCTCTCTGTTCTTCAGTTTTCTCATCTGTAGAGTGAGTAATAACATACTTGCCTTATAGTGTTGTTTGGAGGGTTTAATGACTTAATATATATTAATTGCTTATAAGACTGCCTGATACAAAATTGCTCAACAATGTTTATAATAGTAAGAATATAAATAAAAACATGATAATAATATCTCATGTACATAGAACACCTAGAATATGGTAGGTACTCAATATAATTACTGTCATTATAAAATCCTTTCTCATAAAACATACGGTTATAAGAGGTTCCAGTATATAGGCACCCCCTGATACTTTCATATGGTCTTTACATTCTAATGTCTTCCATCCCCCCTGAATAAGCTCTGTGTATCACAATAATAGCAATTTCCTGGTTTGGATAGTGTACTGTAGTTATACAAGATGCTACCATTGGAGGTGCCTGAGTGAGGGTTACGTAGGGCCTCTTTCACATTTTAACTCCTATGAATCTGAAATTATTTAGAAATAAAAAGGAAAAAAAATATATATATATAGGGTAAGGAGCTTACCTGAAGTGAGAAGTATTGGGGCAAGAGGTTGAACCCATACCTTATCCACCCCCAGTTCTTTATTTACCAGCCCCTAGAATCCTAAGCTTCCTCTTTACCAGCATAAGTTACTGGAAAGGATGGGAGTCTGAATGGTAAGAGGCTAGGCCAGGCATCAGGTAAGGTATGAACTTGCAGAATGTCTGATGCATGGAATTCTAATGTAAGGAACATCGTAATCCTTATAACTTCAGTACCTAGACAGTTCCTGGTGCATAGAGGTAAAGATAAGAGATGTGCTCTTCCTTATCAAAACTGCAAATCCAGGGGCACCTGGGTGGCTCAGTGGGTTAAAGCTTCTGCCTTCGGCTCAGGTCATGATCCCAGGGTCCTTGGATTGAGCCCCGAATCGAATCGGGCTCTCTGCTCAGCGGGGAACCTGCTTCCTCCTCTCTCTACCTGCCTCTCTGTCTACTTGTGATCTCTGTCTGTCAAATAAATAAAATCTTAAAAAAAAAATTGCAAATCCAAATATTTTCCTCATAGAAATACTGCTGCATAATGTGATCAGGCTTTGTGATGTTCATGGAAGTCGTTTATGGATTAAATAAGCCTTTGTAGGCTAACCTGAACACGTATCCACTAATCATGACCGTGTTTCTATGCATATATTTCAAAGAACTAATCTCCAAGCAAACTTCTGAAATACTAGCAATTTGTAAGTCATTATACGTAGTTGCTGCTATTAACACAAAAATGTTTGAGGAGTGATAGTGATCATTCTAGGCTCACTGATTTCAAGTTTCCAAATAGTGTTCTGCCTAACACTAATGTCTTAAAGTTCCCACTACCACCCACCTGTAAGTTCCTAAAATTGTTAAGACCAAGAAAACTTTTTTTTTTTTTTAAACAAACATTTACTAATACTGGGAAGTTCTGAGGAACTCTCTGTTTGAGAGAAACTGCTCTAAGTCACATGATCAATCTTCTTGACCATTTGGCTTTTAGATGGCTCCTTCTGTAGTATTTATTTTTTAAAAATTAAAAGCATTATTTTAGGCCAAATAAAAAGCAAGTTAGAAAATCTACTAGGCTGTCTGCCAGGTAGCAATACAAATAGATATCAATTAGTCATCAATGATTTGTACTCAAGAATTATAAGTTTTCTCCCATTAATTAGTCAAAACTGAATTAAAAAAAAAACTAAGTTAAAGAAAAACTGTGTGGCTCATCTCTTTCAATCAAATTAATACCCACAGGTAGCCTTTTAATCCATCATCTTTTACCATCTAGGAACTTCAGTCAGAGTAAAGAAGTAGTTTTTTCCAGAGTTCTCAAGTTGTAAGTCAGAAAAATCCTGGCAATAAAGAGGATAAATGAAGCCCCCCATTCCTGACTAGCTATGTTTTCCTAAGAAAATAAGGTGTATTACCAAAGGTCTAATGTTTTTCTCTCAAAAAACGAACCAGTCCAACTATAAAAAACACATATCACATTTTTAAAAAAGATTTTATTTATTTATTTGTCAGAGAGACAGAGAGGGATACAGAGGGAGAAAGCATAAGTAGGAGCGGCAGGAAGAGAGAGAAGAAGACTCCCTGCTGAGCAAGGAGCCCACTGCAGGACTCGATCCCAGGACCCTGGGATCATGACCTGAGCCAAAGGCAGACGCTTAACCAACTGAGCCACCCAGGCATCCCACAAATTAAATTTTAGTTAAGATTTAGCAACAGATAAAATTGCTTCCTGTTTCAGCATATACTACCCAGTTCTGCTCAAGAAATCATACATAATTCCCCAAACAGAAAATGAAACTATAAGATCCATATTATAGATTAAAGAAACACTCCACAGTCTTTAATTTAATGTATGAATCATGAGAATACTCCAAATTGCTTGAATGAATTATCAATTATAATTCTTTTTGAAATTACATTTGATCAACTAAAACCTGTATAAACCTTCAAAATCCTTTCACAAATCTCTGCTGCAAAGAAAATTTCTTTATTCCAAAAGTGACCAAGAGGAGAATTTCATGACACATTCATTGAAAGCAAGGATCTCCATAATAATTTTAGACTTCTTATACTAAAGTAGAATAAGTCAGGATATGATGTTACCTAACCTTGAATATCCTATTTGAAAACAGGTGTTATATATAGGTTTTATAGTTTGATTATAACTATATTTCATACACACAAAAAAGTCTGTTGAAATGGTATTGATGGCTGCATTTACTTCCTTAGTTCTGCAAGTTCAATTTCTGAAATCTCCTAACTACAGTTAGAGCTACCATATCTTGCCAATTAGGTTGCCAATATGCATTTAGAGCTATTACCAACACCTGGAAGAACTTCTTTACCCTTCTGATAAACTAGGTATGTTCTATCTGGGAAGAACCGAAAGTACAGAACAGTTATAATTTCAAATGAAAAATTTAGGCCAGCAAACCTAAGCATTGTAATTACGCATAATTGTTCCACTCTGCAAAGTGTGTCACAACTATTTTTAAACATATAGGGGGAGTCTGCCCTGAAGCCTGTCTGATCTACTCCCTGAACTTTGTCCCTGGACTAAGCATGACACAAAATTAAGAATTCTTAGAAGGGACCCAGTGTAAATTAAAAGCACTAAGAACTTGGGATGCCTGGGTGGCTCAGTCGGTTAAGCGGCTGCCTTCTGCTCGGGTCATGATCCCAGTGTCCCGGGATCCAGTCCCACATTGGGCCCTTGCTCCGCAGGAAGCCTGCTTCTCCCTCTGCCTCCGCCTGCCACTCTGCCTGCCTGTGCGTGCGCACTCACTCTCTCTGACAAATAAAAATAAAATCTTAACAAATATATATATTTAAAAGCACTAACAACTTAATCCACATTCTTAATCAAAAAGTGATGGCTTGTTTTTTAACTTATGGAACATTCATTAAAAAAAGCTGAGATTCAGGTCCTGTGTTTGACAAATAGTCACTGACGGCATACCATATGCGAAGTACTACTAGGTGCCGAATACATACATGATACGGAACAAAACAAGTATGTTCCTTGACTTCAGAGAAGTTGTTGTTTAGAGAGGAAGACAGACCTTAGAAAGACATTAAATAATAATAATAAAAGAAAATAAATCATTTTGTTGTATTTCCTGTTTGTACTGCGTCCCTCTCAGTGGGTAACTGTGATCACACCCTTCTCTTTAGGGGTATTCTGCAGAGAAACTCAAGTTTTTGTTTAATTACCAATCAGTTGTAGCTAGGAGAAACAGACATAGGATGATAGACAATTTGATAAACTTCATCATGAAAGCTATCACGGAATTTATACCAAGAAGTACAAAATATTCGTTTATATATGAATGTCGACAGGATAACATATTCATAGGGTGGGAATTCAACCAGTAATTTGTTTTACAGAATTCGGTTCATAACAAAAATCCATAATGGTGGCGCGCGCGCGCGCACACACACACACACTCCATCTTTTCAACTGAACTTTCTTATCCTAAACTTTTTTTGAAAACATCAGTGCTCCAGTGTGCAATGTTACTTCAATTAAATTATTCTTTGGAGAATAGGATCTATGATGAACTTCATTTATATTTTAAGATCTGCAATGAATTTACATTCAGGTTAACCTTCAGTGTGAATTATTTCCAGGTACAGCTTCCGCTCCGCTAGGCGTTTGAAAGTATACTTTTGAAGGTATTCAGATCAGTAAGGAAGTGGGAGGAAAGGGGAGGGCGAGGAGTAAAAGTTCCCGAAAGAAATCCCCATACCTCGCCAAATTTAAACACACCCAATACTCCTACACGGCCCCCTTTCCTTACGACCTGAGTTTTTTGCTGCCTACTTCGTTTCCTGCATATTTGAAGTGCTATTAATTGGTAAATATATTTTTAAACCATTCCTTCCCACTTTTTCTGAAATATTTGAACACGTTCCTTCGTAGCTTGTGTTATTTCTGCGTCTAGTAATTATATTCTGATACAAATGTATATCCTTGGGAATTCATTTTCTTCCTCAACAGTTACAATACTACATTATTATGTCAGGTGCCACAGTCACCGCCTTACAGAAGTTAGTACTTTCTGGCCAAGTAACTTTTTTTAACTTTCTAAAACGAAATACCTAAGAGGCGGTTATCATTACCGGATCGTCAGCGCTTCCCAAGGTCCTACCTGTTTCGGGGACGGTCTGAAAGGATGAATCAGATTTGCGTACTGCGTCCTTTCCCTTTTCCACCCACTGTCCCTCTCGCTTTCCGCCGCGACTCCCGAACGCACGTCACCCCAGCGGGTCCAAACTCTATGGCCTTGCTCTCAAACGGCGGGGACCCCCAGCCTGGGAATGGACCTTGGGGAGTGGGGGAAGGGCGTGCCCCCACCGGACTGAGCCAATGTGCATCTCCTACTTCCTGTAAAGTCAACGGAGCGCGCAAGCAATGCCCTGAAAGAGAAGGAGCACCGGAAAAAAAAAAAAATACTTTAACTCCGTTTCAAACCTAGAACACAGAGATCTGGGGCGGCCGGACTAGAGCAACCAACTCGCTCCCGGGTCTCTCCTTCCCCTTCCCCGCCTCCCCTCAAGTGGTCCAATTCTCTTTCGCTTCCTCCCCGTAGCTCCCGAGGCACGTGGTCGCTCCCCGCCCTGCCCCCGCCGCGCCCCTCCCAGCCCTCCAGTCCTCCGGCCCTTCCTCCCAACGCTGCTCTCTTCCCCTTTCCGTTTTCTCTTCCGCCCCCGCTCTCCATCGTCCTTTTTGATTGGTGGAGCGCACCGGAGCCTGGTTGGCCAATCGGCGAACTGGGCTGGCGGTGATGGGCGTGGTCGCGGCTCCGGGGCCCTCAGATCGAGGCTGCCTCCCCCTTCTCAGCCGGCAGCACATTCCGCCGCCGTTGCCGCCGCCCGGCCCCGCAGTTGTCTTCGTCGGAGCTGCGGTCGCGGTGGGGTTAGGGCGGGGGGGGCGGGCGGGGAGAGGAGGAGAAGGCCGCGGCGGAGGCAGGTGAGAGGAGGAAGGAAGCGGCGGCCCGGCGGGCATTGCAGCTCAGGCGGCGGCCCGGTTCCTGGGAGTGTCGGTGCGGCGTGGTGGTTGGGGCGGATCCCGCGGGGCCCGGGCGGGGGAAGGAGTCACCGGCCCGGCCATGGCGGACAACGAGAAACTGGACAACCAACGGCTCAAGAATTTCAAGAACAAAGGCCGCGACTTGGAGGTAAACTCGGGGGCGCCGGAGGGGTGGGGGCTGTGGGCCTCGGGCCGATCTCCGCCGGGACTCCCGAGTGTGGGGAGTAGGGGCGGGTGCCGCCGCCGGGCCGCGGGGGAATGGCGCTGGGGGCCGGCCAGTCCGTGACGCCTCTGCGAACGCGCCGGGAAGTTTGTGTCGGGCCTGGTCCACCTCCGCCCGGGAGCGAGGTGCTGGGGTACGGCCGACGCGGCCTAGGCCTGCCCCGGGGAGCCGGCCCGGCGCGGGTGCGAGGGGCTGGGCCGCGCGGCGGGGCGGCCGGGCGCGGCGAGTGCGGAGGAGGCGTGCGTGTGCCGCGCTGCCCCGGCCGGGCTGCGGCCCCAGCCCCGGCAGCGGCGGCGATTCCGGCTCTCTCCCGGGCCGCGACGTCTGGCGCCGCGAGGAGGGCGGTGGGAGGTGGGGGGGGGGACGAGTGTGTGGCGACCGAGTGGGGCTCGGAACTTCCCCTGCGGGGTCCGAGTCGTCTCCACTTAAAGGCATTTTTTCTGGTCTTCCCGACTCCCGCTTTACCCCTGCCTCCCCCCAATATCCAAACTACAGGAGTCAACTTCTCCGTTGAAAAAAACACCCCCGGCGTGAGAGGCCATCCTGATGATGCTAACAGTGCCTTCCAGCGGCCTGTGTTTTACTCTGGATATAGCTGATTGAAGATGTGGCTCACGGTGTGCCCTCTTCCAGGCAAAGAATACCCCTTATTTCAGCTTGCTCACAAATCTCTTTATCCCCTCCTGAGAGACCACCAGCTGCATTCTTACATATAAAGTCCACAGGGTTATACAAAGCTGTCATCCTCTAGTCTACAGTATCCTTTCCCTCCACCTGCTGGTGGTGGTAGTGGGGGATGGGGTGGGCTATGGAAGGGCACCATCACGTTTTATTATTTTAAAAAGGTGAAAAAAAAAACCCTTCACAGTTTCTTCGATACAGCTTTTCCCGAGGTTGTTAGGCTACATGAGGTGTGTGGGTAAAACACATACACACACAAATCACAGAATTTTGATTGAAGACTTCTTCCCTTTAGTTTTAAGAGTCTAGGTAAATCTTTTTTTTTTTTTTTTAAATGCTTGCATCCTGTATCTGAATCAGGAGTTTAGCTTATAAAAGATTAGTGGTCAAGTTGTATTTTTTGTATTGTCCCTGTGTCCTTTTTTATACTAAAATCTTGAAATTCCCATCACCTGTTTCTGAACTTTGAGCATTGCTTCACTGAGATAGTAATTATTTTTTGAGCTTTTCACAAAGCCATTCAATCTCTGAGGTAGTTTGTGTTGTTTTTAGCGGGTTTTGTAGTTTGAGGATCTTTAAATATCTGGGGCTGTGGCTGTAGTTCTGTGATTGTTTTAAGGTTAATGTGAGACATCCTGTGATCCTTTTTTTAGTGAAAAAATTTTAACATTTTTATTGAGGTAATTCACATGCCATCCTTAATACTTTAAATGTACAATTTATGATTTTTTCGTTAAATTTACCTACTTGTGTAATGATGTAATGAAACTTTTTTGCTAATATCAATATTTAGAATGAAAAGAATTACAAAATTTAAAAACATAAATACCCTAAGTTATGAATTCCCAAAAAACAGCTATTAGATGCCTGACCGTTTTAATCCTTTCCCTCATGTACATTTCTGGCTGCATTTTTTTTTTTTTAAACAGCTTCATTGAGCTGTAATTCATACACTGTACAATTCACCTATTTAAAGTGGCTTTTGGTGTTTTCACATAATTGTGCAACCATTAGCACAATCAACTCAGGACATCTTTATCATTCCAAAAAGAAATCCTAACTCATGGGTAATCTCTATTGCCCATTACTCTCTTGTCTGTCTGGATTTGCCTGTTCCAGATATTTCCTATAAATGGAATTATACAATGTATGATCTTTTGTGACTGACTTCTTTTAGGTAGCATAATGCTTTCAGGGTTCACACATGTAACAAAAATATAACAATGCCTCCTTCCTTTTTGTGGATGAAAAATATGCTGAATAATATTCCAGCCTATGGATATACCACATTTTGTTTATCCATTCATCAGTTGATGGACATTTGCATTGTTTCCACTCTAGCTATTATGTGAAATGCTGCTATGAACATTTGTGTATACATTTTTGTGTGGACTTGTTTTCAAGTCCTTTGGTTATATACCACTGAGTAGAATTAGTGGGTCATATGGTAACTTTATGTGTAACTTTTTCTGGGATTGCCAGACTGTTATAGTGGTCCTGTTTGTTTTTGTTTTGTTTTGTAAATTGATGTTTCCTCTTACTGTGAATTTCTCATTACTTTAGTCAAAATAAGATTGTGCTGACTCTCTTGAAACAATATTATAGGTGATTTAAAAAAAATAACTATAAATACACATTAACCAGATTTTTTTGAGAAGTTTATAGTGCCTATGGGCATCCCTGATGACTTTGATAACCCTGTGTGTACAAAAGGAATAGGGATCTTTTCACTTAAGGAAATGACTTGACTCTAATGGAAATTATACTTTCTCCTCACTTAGTTAAAGTCACATATACCTGTAATGAAATAGCAACTTCTTTTACCATTCTTAGAGAACACTAGAGTGGTCTATTTTGTGTATTTATTAATTACATATATGTCTGTGTTCCTCAGAATACTTACTATGCCCATAACCGTCCCCTCCAAATATGGTTACTATGTTTTGTCACAACAGATTCTAAGAAAATACTGCTTTTGGTTTAGGTCTTAATGATGACATCTATTTCATTGGGAGGTTTTTGTAAAGGAGTATGGACCTGGGGCACCTGGTTAAGCATCTGCCTTCAGCTCAGGTCATGATCCCAGGATCCTGGGTTGGAGCTCTGGCCCATGTCAGGCTCTGCTCAGTGGGGAACCTTCTCTTCTCTCTCCTCTCCACAAGTTTTCTCTGTTGCTGTCTCTTCCTCTCAAATAAATAAATAAATAAAGTCTTAAAAAAGAAAACAAAAAACAAGAAGTCTGGATCATCGCTGACCAGTGAATTGTATTTAATCCAGTATATCCAAGATACCAATATAACATCAGCAATGTAAACAAATACTGGGATATTTTATATTCTTTTCATAGTAAGTCTTCAAAATCCAGTTTGTATTTTACATTTAAAGTGTATATCAGTTTGTACTAGCTACATTTTGGCTGCTTAATAGCCACATGAAGCTATTGGCTCTCTTACTGGGCAGCACAGATATAGAACAACATAGAATGAGGTAATTGTACCATTTTTCAGTTTGATCTAACATTGTTTGGTTTGAAATAGAGTACAGAGTCCGAGAGTTTAGTGTAATCTGCTGATCTCTAACTTTGTGGGTGACCTTGAGAGAGTCTGTCAGTCTTAGGATTCTTTAATCCGTTAAAATAGAGGTACTTGACATCTGCTTTATTAGTGTTGTGAAAATTAATAGGTTGATGTTAGGAGGATGCCTAGCCGTTGTCTGAGCATTTTATCAATTTTAGATTTTCTGCTTGGGGGTTAGGGTGATTTAATAGGATTCATTGCGATTGATTCTTTTATTCCCTTGTTTGCAATTGGCTCTCGGTTTTTTCTCTGTGTCCATACAGAATTTAAGTTACATTGAATTTATAATTAAAGGGGAAAGTTTTTAACGGAGAGCTCTGTAATTACTCATTGAAGGGCAGTTTGACCACAGGGAATTGTTGACCCTTCTAAAGTCACAATTTCTAAGTGTTAGAAGTGGAAACTGATTCGGAGCTTTCAAAATGATACTTATTCTTACGTTTCAGTAAGGTACCTTTCCAAAATGTGGTCATGCTAAGTTTTTGAAACATAAAAGCATTAAAGAATTAGGCATTATGTCAGTATCCATGTAAAATAATTTATGGGAATTCTTAGATGATACTCAAAGCTAGGCAGCTTTCTTGCAGTTTGGTAGAGGATCATCATTATTAGTTTGAGAAAAGTAACTATAGACAGGATACACTGAACTCTGCACAGGAAATGGGTAGTGATCAAACTTCAAATAAAATCGTTGTCAGAATAGACCAAATAGAGCTCATCTAGTTTGTTTTAAAACTAGAAGGGGGATTCTTTTGTAGACTTTCCAATAAATCTGTGTGATTTTTATAGAAGTTCTGAGAGTATCCAAGTTCTAATGGAGCAAAAATTGTTGGAAGATAATTAGATCATCTAAAATACAACTTTAAGGAAAAAACTTACCCTAAAAATAAAAGAATAATAAAATATTAAATGACTGGAAACTTGTGATTGTCCACACAACATAAAATATGCAGTGAGCTTGAACTCTGCTTGGTTGGTAAGAGTTTAATAAATTGATCAGCTAATTTGTTATTGTTAAATGGCTTTGGTAGTTTATAACTATACGGAGTGAAAGGCATTGTTAAGCTGTTAAGTCTTGTTAACTTTTAGACACTGACCTCTCTCATCACAAATCTTGGAACATATTTGCTATACTTAAAATAACTACAGTCTAATTTTTTGTATAATGGTCCAAGCATGTGACAATATGAAATATCTGATAGAAGTATAGTTAGGAATGAAATAATTGTTTTTGTGCGTCCCTGCCAGCTTTCCTGGTTTTATAAGGCAGTCAGTTTCAGAATTTCTTCATTGATAATTTTCTTTGCGATATCAAAATATCTCCATTTTTCATAGTCTCTAGTATGTCAAAGGAATATATATATACAAGATGGGAAGAGTTGTAGGAGTGATTTAGCTTTAAAAGAATGAAAGTACTTTAGAAAAAATGTGCATGTAGTTTTAAAGCATTGATCTCTAATATCTGATAGTTAAATGTGGGTCCTCAAAAAATACATATTTTGGGGGGCACCTGGGTGGCTCAGTGGGTTGAGGCCTCTGCCTTTGGTTCAGGTCATGATCCCAGGATCAAGTCCAGCATCAGGCTCTCTGCTCAGCAGGGAGCCTGCTTCCCTTCCTCTCTCTCTCTCCCTGCCTCTCTGCCTAGTTGTGATCTCTGTCTCTGTCTGTCAAGTAGGTAAATAAAATCTTAAAAAAAATACATGTTTTTAAAATATTTTATTTATTTTTTGACAGAGAGAGACATAGCAAGAGAGGGAACATAAGCCAGGGGAGTGGGAGAGGGAGAACAGGCTCCTGTGGAGCAGGGAGCCCCATGCAGGGCTTGATCCCAGGACCCTGGATCATGACCTGTGCGGAAGGCAGATGCTTAACAACTGAGCCACCCAGGCACCCCAGGTCCTCAAAATTTTTTTAAATGTTTTCTGGAGTAGCATTTATCTACTTAAGGACTGTAGTGATAAAATGAGAGTTTGTTGTCAAGTCTAATCTTGAATGATGATTTTGGTACTTGGTTTAGTTTGGAACAGAGAAGTATGATTGAAACACATACTGTATATGCTTTTAATTGTGTTCTCATTTCTCTCAGTGTGTGTAATAATAGGAATGATTCCTTTTATAGAAGAAAAATCTCTAGTTAAGTGACTTTATAGCATCACATTTAAGGGAATGATTTTAATTCAGGTATGTGTCAAAGTAAAGTATGTATATTTATACCATACCATATTACCTATTCTTAACTTCTTTCAGCCTTGACACAGGTCTCAAAGTTGGTTAAAAGATTATAGTAAATGCATAGTCCGTAGGATATAGTAGGTATTCAGTAAGTGTTTCCTTTTTCTCCCAGAGGTTTTTGGAAATTGTGTATCTTTTGTGGACTTTAAACTCTAGAGAACACATTTATAGGCTTTCCATTTAGATTTAGTGAAAGACAGGGTTAGGGGAGACCTTTTTTTTTTATAATTAATGTGAGAACAATCTTTATATGGCACCTACTAAATAAAAAAAATATATATTTGCTTCTAATGGCCTTAATTTGGAAGTTTTCAAAGCTTTGGGGCTGAAGACTTGTTTATGCTTGTTAAAAATTAGGGACCCTCAAAGAGCTTTGTTTGTAGGTTTCTGTCAATATTTATCATTTCAAAAGAAAACACCATTTCAGAAATTAAAGCTAATGATTTAAGAAATATTAACTCATAAAAAATAATGAAACTATTTTATATATACATAAATTTGTAATGAAAAATAACCTAAAACTTTGGTGAGCTGTTTTTTCAAAAACTTTGGTGAAAAGAATGAACATGTTTAACATTTTTTAAAGGTCTCTTTTATGTTTGGCCAAGAAAAGATAGTTGGATTGTCATACCTGTTTCTGAATTCAATCTTTTGTGATAATGCTGTTTTGGTTGAGATATATGAAAAATACCCAACTTCACATAGGCAGTTGGAAAGGGAGGGTATTTAGGGTTAGAGTAAATAGCCTTTTCAGATAATTATGGAAATTTTTGTTTGATACTGTATTATAACTTCATGAAATAGTAGTTTCTCAAAGTTTGGTTGTAATATGGAATCTTAAGCCATATCAGTGAGCCTTTCATACTCTGTTATGTTAAAATTTATAGGTCTGTCTTATGCTTGGAATCTTTTATCATTGCCTGATTTTGTGACAGCATGTATTGGTCATTTGGAAAATATTAATTCGCAGAGTTATGCAGATCTTCCAAATGCTGACATATTTTATTGTACAGTGAAAATTCACAATTATTATCAGTTAGTGTCACCAAATAGTTCATCAGAAAAATGTTAAATCTTGGAAATTGGTGAAGCTCACAGTGGTAGATACAGGTTTTCCAGAATTCTTATTTTCACTTGAAAGCTTTAATTTTATCATTAGCAAGAAGCACTATAAGTTTTTTCCCTTGAAGCCATAAGCTCACTTTGCTCATTTTTGTGAAAACATCTGCCAGACACTGTCTGAATAGCCATAATTTGTCTGTCAGTCGTTCTTTCAAGTAAAAATGGTGTTCCATGAAAAAATGGTAGTTCAATTTGCAACTCAGTCATAAAAAACTTTTCTTGAGACAGTCATCATACTGCAGAAGTGGGTTTGCTGCAGAAGTAGTTTATATGTAATCCCCATTTTATCACAAAATTTTAGAAAAGGCAGGTTTTTAATAAAGGTTATTTTTTACTGTTTCATCAAGGACATTAAGTGAACCAGCCTTTTTTGTTGCTTTTTTTTTTTTTAACTGAAATACGGTAATTACTCATACAGCATGATGACATTGCCTTAATTCATACTGAAGTACCAGTAGTTTTACCCACTGCATTGCATTGCTATACAGATATTAGCATTATAATAAATAGTAGTAGTAACATGAAAATAGTTTTGATCTGTGGACCCTATGCAAAGGTTTCAGCATCCCCACAGGGACCTATTGATCGCACTTTGAGAACCTCTGTCTTTGTTTATTATTGTTGCTTCTATAAGAGGTTACCTTCACTTTTAATTAATAAAAGCCTTTAAAAGGATTTATAGTATCACATGTAAAAAAAAAAATGGACTAATGAGTCAGTTACACCTGGATTTGAGTCCTGGTTCCTCCATTTAATAGTTATGGAAGGTAATCTCACTAAACCATTTATTTTTTTTATTTTTTAAGTCTCTCGAAACCATTTAAATGCTTAATAATGCCTGGCATATAGTATATACAGAGTGAATGGAGGGTCTTTTTTTTTCTTCCAGCTTGCTTCATCGTTCATTATATCCAAATAACCCCTTGTGTTCCCTGTCAGAATAACATTTTGTTTGCAGTTCCTTTTGTACCGCCGTGTACCGTAATTCAAATCACATCACATGAATTGGGGAAGGCTTCCTTTTCCGTCCATTAGCACTCAAATAAAAGCCTTTCTTGTATGTGCTTCAACCAAACTGTGGCAAAATTACTAGTTTCTGACTTCATTTCTCTAATCCTGGTTGTAAGTAGGTTAGTAGATATTTTATGTAGTTTGTAACTCTTTTTCCACAAGATTGTAAATTTAACCAAAGTAGTTTTGATTCACACTGTTGAGTACCTGTGATGAAAAATGAGTTAAGGTCACAGACATGCTGGCTTTACTTAAAACCCAAGGTTTTTCTATTACCGTTTACTTACTATTAGACCAAAATTGTATTTGCTGTCACTTTTACCCTAAATTTAATTTACATTAAACCTAACATAAATTACATTTTTAATAATGTGTTCTGAAAAACCTGGGAATTTACTACATTTTTATGAACAAAAGTCAGAATCCCAAGATAATGTGGGGTTTCATAATTTGGTGGTAGACATATTTTTTCATATTAGAAAGCAAATCAGTTTCCTATTCTTCTGTGGAAACTTAAGTTGCTCAGTATCTACTCTTAATATTTGTTTTAATTTTTATAGCATGTCTTTGTGATTCCTAAACATAAATTTGTTTAGTTAATGGTAGTTGTATCTTGATAGCTCTACAAGTAGTGTCTATTTGCTTGTATGAAGTGACCCTGTCCTGTTTGCCACCCATCCTATCTCATTACCCTCGTCCTCTGTGGTCACTTTCAGCTGCTTGCTCATTCAGAAAAGCAAGCAAAATGTAGTCTTAATATTTTCAAATCACTGTTACATTATTCTTGGTTCTTCAGTAACTGAAACTCAGTATGTTTTGGCTCTTATATCAGAATGTTCACGTTTTTTCTGTTAATGTCTTGAATAATTTTCCCCAGTTTCCTTTTCTTCTTCAGCTTCTCCTTTATCCTCAAGTGATGAAAAAGCTTAATTACGACCAATAAACAAATAAAAAATATGATCAACATTATTAGTCATTAGGGAAATGCATATCAAAACCGTAATGAGATACCACTTTAGCCTACTAGGATAGGTTCTTTAGTAAGTGTGGAAACAGACATAAGTAAACAAAAAGATAGTAACAAGTGTTGGTAAGGATGTAGAGAGAGTGCAACCCTCCTACATGGCTGATGGGAATGTAAAATGGTGCATTCCACCTTGGAATGTAGTTTGGCAGTTCCTCAAAGTTAGAACATGTGACCCAGCGATTCCACCGCTAGGTATAAACCCAAGAGAATTAAAAATAAGTGTTCACACAGAAATTTATACATGAATGTTTATAGCAGCATTAAGCATAGTAGCCAAACCAGACAACCCGTTGTCCATCAGTTGATGAATGGATAAACAAAATGTGGTCTCTACATACAATGGAATGCTATTCTGCCATAAAAAGGAATGAAGTACTACTGCATGCTACAGCATGATGAACTTTGAAAATATTTTGCTGCCTGAAAGAAGCCAGTCAGAGGAGATGACATATTCTATAATTTCAATTATGTGAAATGTCTGGGATAGGTAAATTCCTAGAGACAGAAAGTAGATGAGTAGTTGCCCAGGCCTTGGGGAATGACTGCTCATGGGTATAGGCTTTTTATGGTGAAGACAACGATCTGTAATTAGATGGTGGTGATTTATGTGCAACTTTATACTAAAAACCACTGAATTGTACACTTTAAGTGGGTGAATTGTATGGTGTGTGAATTATATTTCAATAAAGCTGTATTTTTTTTTTTTAAGAAGCTCAATAGAAATAAAAAGGGACCGTGACAACTCTCCACTACCTAAGGGTCTTAGGTTACCTCTTGTTAACTCTTTTTTTACTGACTTCTCTGTCTACCCTTCCCTATTATTGAATGCATATGTTCAGTAAATACTCAGTTTCTATGTCTGAACTTCAGTTGTAAACAGTGAGAATAGAACAGTGAATAGCACAGGCTAAATTCTCATGGAGTGTACATCTAGCAGGTCAAAATTTCTCAGATCCCTGCTCTAAACGGACCCTGTGAAGATATTCAACTACTGTGAGCTAGTGTTGTAGTAGATCTTTTATCTTTCTTTCGTAAACTCAAATTTACAATAAGTGGTATACCTCAAACATGAAGGGAAAAGACATCCTAAATGTTTACTGTCCAGTAACTCTTCCCATGAGATTGGTGTAAAAGCCTGATTTTTAGAGTGGGAGTTCCTAGGATTACATTTCAATAGATATATGCCATTAGGAAAGCTTAATCATTTTTTGTAACGTCAGTTTCTGTAAAATTAAAATCCCACCTAATGGGTACTAGCTTTAATTAAGCCTTTAAGAGTGAAGAGAACACCTTTATCCAGACTAGGTCAAATAAGGGTGTGGGGTGTTAGGAAAATTAAAGAACCATTCTCACATTATTCAGGATACTTGAGGTAAGAGTGTCTTGGTGGTAGGAGTTCATGGATCCTTTTTTTACTGCTCCGCCAGCCACTAACCCAGTACTAGATTCCCCCTCCCCCTGCCGCCCCGATACTGTATTAGTCTTTATGTAATTTTGGGTTCAGTTACTGAGAGAATCTGAGCCAATAAAGTTCTACCCAAGGTGAAACAGATTGTTTTTTACTGCTCGTCTGCTTATGGATTGGCTTTTCCTGAATCAAGCTTTCCCCTTCACCCCTTACCCAGTCAGCAGTGGTGTGGAAGGGAGGATGTCACTGATAAAGAACAGCCTTTGCCTGCTTCTGCAGCAGCATCCCTGGAAAGAGAAGTTTCTTTTAGACAAGGTTGTAAGTATGACATTATTTAGATAATGTCACTCCATTTTACTTTTCTGTTAACTTTCTACTCACTATTAAAATCTGAGGCACATCATTATAACCTCAGTATTAATCTCATCTCCATAGTGATTGCCTTATTTCTGCTTTTGCTCTTCTCCGGTTCATAAAACAACTAGCATGGTTCTTTTAAAAAATGAAATCATGCCCTTTCTCTGTTTCAGTAGGTTCCTAGCACTCTTCGCTTCCAGACTCTTTACTGAGACCTTAAGGCCTTGCCAGCTCTGGTCCCTTTTTCTCCTACCTCTGTCACTTTATTATCTCCTTTACTTATATTCTCATGTTCTTTTAATTGTTTTTAACACTTCGATAGCTCTTTCCTCTTTAGGCCCATTACACTTACTGTTCTGTCTGAATGCTTTTTCCACCCCCCTTTTTTTTTAACCTTCATCCCCTTTCCTTCACTGCTTGGTTATTTCTCATCCTTTGAGTCTTCAGTGTTATTTACTTAGAGATGCCATCCTTCCACCCCATCCCCCTTATTGTTTTCCTTAAGAACACTGATGATAATTTGTTAGCATAGTCACTCTGTGTTAATTTCTCCCATCAGACTAGAAGCTCCCTGAGAGTACAGACCAGGTCTATTTTGTATACCAGTCTTTTCTTAATTTTCATTACAGAGACTAGCATATCAGTGGCAGGGAATTAAATGAAACTTTAAAAAAAATGTGTGTGTGCGCTCTGATTAATTAGAATTAGTGATGAGGGGCACCTGGGTGTCTCAGTCAGTTGGGTGTCTTCCTTCAGCTTGGGTCATGATCTTGGGGTCCTGGGATCAGGCCCCACATCAGGCTCTCTACTCAGCGGCGAGTCTGCTTCTCCCTCTCCCTCTGTGATCTTTCTCACTTTCACTCTCTCTCAAATAAATAAAATCTTAAAAAAAAATAGAAGTAGTGACTCAATCAAATTTTTTAAAACAAGGTAATTTTTTGTCTCTTGAAATGGTAAGGGCATGGTAATTGTAGAAATTTTTTTAGAAAAATGAGAAAATAAAGTAATCCTATATAATCTTACTACTACTAAATGTTTTAGAATGTTTACTTTTTCTTGTGTACATTTTTCCAAATGTATTTGAACTTAATTTGGGTTCTTATTAGAATAACTCACAATAGAATGCAGCCAAGTTTCTCCACCTTAACACTTTTGATACTTTGAACCAAATAATTTTTTGTTGTGGAGAACCATCCTGTGCATTGTAGAATGTTTTAGCAGCTTCCCTTGTCTCTGGCAGTAGATGCCAGTACTATGCCTCGTCCCAGTTGTAAAAGCCAAAATTATCTCCAGAAATTGCCGTATGTTCTCTGAATGACAAAGGTCACCCCAGACGGAGAACCATTGGAATTTAGTTAATGTACCCATATTTTAGTGTTTCCTTGTATAAGATAAATGTTTTTACTTGTCATGTGTTTTGTAGAAAAGAGTATTGCAAAAGGATATGTGTGACTTTTACATCAACAAATTGGATAACCTAGATGAAATGGATAAGTTCCTAGAAACACACAACCTACCAAGACTGGATCCTGAAGAAACAAAATCTAAACAGATCTCTAACTAGTAAAGAGATTGAATCAGTAATCAGAAATCTCCCAGTAGAGAAAAGCTCAGAACCAGATGGCTTCACTGGTGAATTCTACCACATATTTAAAGAATTAACACTTTATTAAAGTCCCACTTAAACTCTTCCAAAAAACTGAAGACGAGGGAATATGTTCACATCTATTCTGTGAGGCCAGCATTACTCTGGTGCCAAAGCCAGAGACACTACAAGAAAACTGCAGAACAATATCCTTGATGAACGGTGTTGTAGAAATTTTCAGAATACTAGCAGACTGAATTCAGCAGCATCTTAAAAGGATTATATACCCTGACCAAGTGGATTTGATCCTGGAATGTAAAGGATGGTTCAATATATGAAAATCAATGTACTGTACCAAATTAACAGAATGAAGGGCAAAAATACCCAAAAAAGCATTTGACAAAATTCAATACCCTTTCACGATAAAAACTCTCATAACTAAGAATAGAAGGAAACAACCTCAATATAATAAAGACCAAATATGAAAAGCCCTAGCAAATGACACTCAATGATGAAAGATTGAAAGCTTTCCTTGGAAGACTAAGAAGGATGTCCACTTTCACCAGTACTATTCAGCATGGTACTAAAAGTCCTAGCTAGAGCAGTTAGGCAATGAAAAGAAAAGGCATCCACACTGGAAAGGAGGAAGTAAAATTCTCTGTAGGTGGTTTGAACTTATATGTAGAAAACCCTAATGATCCTCCTAAAAATATGTTAGAAGTAATAAATGATTCAGCAAAGTTACAGGATTTAAAATCAGCATTCATTCATAAGGAACAATTTGAGAAGGAAATTGAGAAACATTGAGTTTCAAATGGATCAAAAGGCATAAACTACTTAGGAAAAACCTAACTAATGAGGTATAAGACTTTCACACTGAAAACTGCAAAATGTTGTTAAAAGAAATTAAAGAGAGCAAAAATAAATGGAAAGGCATCCCATGTTCATGAGTTGGAAGACCTATTATTAAAAGTTAGTACTGCCTAAAGTGATCTACAGATTTAATGGAAAAGTCCATATGGAATCTCAAGGGACGCTGAATAATAGCCAAAACAATCCAGAAAAAGAAGAGAAAGTTGGAGGTCTCACACTTCCTAATTTAACTTGAAGGTTACAGTAATCAAAACAGTGTGGTATTGACATAAAATCACACATAGACCTGCAGAATAGAATAGGAGTCTAGAAATAAACTCTTGCATGTATATTCAAAGATTTTTGACAAGAGCACCAAGACCATTTATTGGTAAGGAGCAGTCTTCAAAAAATGGGGCTGGGAAAATTTGATAGCCACAAGTAAAAGAATGAAATTGAACCCTTAACACCATATACTAAAAATTAACTCAAAATGGATCAAGGACCTAAATGTAAGACCTAAAACAAAACTCTTAGGAGAAAGAATGGGACAGAAATTTCATGACATTAGATTGGGCAGGGATTTCTTGGATATGACACTAAAGATTGTGTGTGTGTGTGTGTATCTTGTACAAGACAGACAAACATAAAAAACTGGAAATTGAACTTCTTTCTTTTCCTACATTTATTTTCTAACTTTTCCAAAGAGGTAAGTATAATTTCTGAATTTAATACATTTCTCTGTTGTTCAAATATTTGGTAGTGAAACTCTACTGTACTCCCATTCCTTGGAGTTAACAACTGTTTTTTTTCCCCTTAAAATTTTATTTATGAGAGGGAAAGAGAGCATGCACATGAGCAGGTGGAAGGGCAGAGGGA
This sequence comes from Lontra canadensis, assembly GCF_010015895.1. Lineage (NCBI taxonomy): Eukaryota > Metazoa > Chordata > Mammalia > Carnivora > Mustelidae > Lontra > Lontra canadensis. The sequence goes on from NW_022631243.1 coordinate 40,318, forward strand.
GAGGGAGAAGCAAATTCCCACTGAGCAGGGAACCTAATGTAGAGCTCAATCCCAGAACCCTGAGATGACCTTAGCTAAAGGCAGACACTTAAAAGAGTGAACCACCCAGGTGCCCCTGGAGTTAACAGTTAACAATTTCTCACATTTTTTTGTGATTTTTAAATTATATTTATGTACTGATTGTTTCAGTGCTTAAAATTTAGATGTGGATCATTTTAAAGTATTACTATTTCTGGTAGAATTACTTTAAATTGTTAAGTAACTTGCCAAGGTTAAATCTGGCCTCCTGTTTAATTTACTTTCAAACTTCTCTATTACTCAATCTTGAGTAAGCTTTTTACTTGTTAGAGGTGGAAATTTGATTTGGCTTATGAAGACTTGCCCATCACTAGTAATGCATATAGCTACTACTATTAATAAATACTATCTTGAGAAATCACAGTTTGAGTAAGCATTTAACATTAAGTGTTCAAAATTTCTCTTTTATTGTCATAAATGGGAAATGTCATAAATAAAGTTGGAATTTATCTGCTAATCACAAGCAGTTTGCCAGCATACATATTTGGCAAATGCATGAATAAGCCCATGATGGCTGCTGCTGGAGGGATCAGCAAGTGGAAATGAAAGGAGGGAAAGTAGGAAAAGAATGGGAAAATGAGCTCTTTTTTTTTTTTCCCCAAGATTTATTTGAGAGAGAGAGTGAGCAAACGTGCAAGTAGGAGGGAGGAACAAAAGAACAAAGGGAGAGGGAGAGAGAGAATCTCAAGCAGACTCCCCACGGGCAAGATTAGGCTTACATTCATTTTTACTTACTGCAGACTTTCTACTGTCAAGAGCGGTATATGCATGTTATAACACATTACATTTATTAGATGAGTAAAATCAAGTAATGTGTTATAAATGGTGTTTGGCACCAAATGTTTACTAAATGTTAGGCTTTATTATTAACTTATTATATTTCTCTGTCATAAATACTACCTCCTTAAAGCCAAGGATTTCCTGTGTCTGGTCCATCTTTGTATTTCTGGTGCTTAACAAATAGGTGATTAATAAATATTTGATTGAGTAAATGCTTCCAAGCAGGCTCTAAATAATAATACAGAGGTAATCCATGTTGTGGGGAGGGGAAGGTTATGTATGTTTGTGTGTATATATAATGTTTTAAAAATTGCTTTATAGAGACATAATTTATCTCACATAAAACCCATTTAAAGTGTACAATTGAGTGATTTTTTTTAGTAAATTTTCAGAGTTATGCAACCATTGCTACAACCCAATTTTAGAATATATTCCATCACCCCACAAAATATCTCGTGCCTGATAGTCTTTTACATTTTTATCTTCTTTTTTTTGTGTGTGCTATTACCTAAATATTAACATTCCTAGGGGATGGAAATGGGCTGGATGAAGTAAAATCAAAGTATTCCATTCCTTATCTTTTGTATGACTAACTTCTAAAATTTTCTCTAGTGAGATTGGGTCAGCTAAACTCTCATATTTTACTCAAAAAATTTAAAAATATTCAGATTTCGTATAGTATGTTATTATATCATCATAACTTAAACTAGTATTTTGTAGAGGTTTTTTTTTTTTTAAGATTTTTATTTATTGGACAGAGAGAAACACAGCGAGAGAGGGAACACAACCAAGGGGAGTGGGAGAGGGAGAAGCAGGCTTCCTGCCGAGCAGGGAGCCCAATGTGGGGCTTGATCCCAGGACCCTGGGATCATGACCTGAGCTGAAGGCAGATGCTTAACACTTGAGCCACCCAGGCAGCCTTAGTTTTTAGAGTTTTAAAGAAAAACTATACATGGGTAAAAAGTGACTTAGAAATTAAGCAGCCACTAGTTAGAAAATAGCCATAAATTGGAAAAGGAAGGACTGAACCCTATCCTCAGTGGACGAAAGTGTTTAATCCCTAGAATTTAGAATAGTGATAGACACAGTAATCATTTGTTAAATTAAAAAACTATATTCTGGGGGCGCTTGGGTGGCTCAGGTCATGATCCCAGGGTCCTGGGATTGAGCCCCACATTGGGCTCTCTGCTCAGCAGGGAGCCTGTTTCCACCTCTCTATTTGCTTGCCTCTCTGCCTACTTGTGATCTCTGCCTGTCAAATAAATAAATAAAATCTTAAAAAAAACACAACTATATTCTATAACATTCACTTGTTTGAGTTTTTTGACAACTTCTTGTCCCTCTTTGCCTGAATTTAGGATTTTGTATCTGTATTTATCACAAGCAAAGAAATACAAAAATACTGGATGATCTGTCTAAACTCTACCCCTTACTCAGTCTCTTTCTCTGCCTTTCCCCCATCCCCCCATTTACAGCCTTTGTCCTTTAGATAGCTCTTTGGCCTATAAATAAGTCTGGCCAGTTTGGCAGCCTTTTGGAATTCTAATTGACAGCTCACTGCATCAGTGTAAGTCATGTGAATTCACAACTATTACATTTGTATATAATATATAAAACCTCTGCTTTTTGAGTTACGACTTAGAAAAATAAGCCTTATATACCCCTTTCATGGGACCCCAGAGAGATAGTCCTTTATTTGAGTTGGACTTGTGATTTGGTAAATGTCTAAAAATCTAATATCACTTTAAAGACTTGGCAAAATAAATGCTGCCAGGCTGCTGCATAGGGTGTCTTTCTGCTAGTTAATTCAGTCTTCTCTTTACCTTGAAGGTAATAGCTTTTTCTCAAGAGAAGAAAATTCTTTTCTTGCTTTCTTGCTCTGTAATAAAGAGATTCTTTTTTTTTTTTTTTTTTTAAAAGATTTTATTTATTTGTCAGAGAGAGGGAGAGAGAACGAGCACAGGCAGACAGAATGGCAGGCAGAGGCAGAGGCAGAGGGAGAAGCAGGCTCCCCGCCGAGCAAGGAGCCCGATGTGGGACTCGATCCCAGGACGCTGGGATCATGACCTGAGCCGAAGGCAGCTGCTTAACCAACTGAGCCACCCAGGCGTCCCAGTAATAAAGAGATTCTTAAATCTCTTACTTTGCAAGTAAATTTCTGTGGGTAGGAATAGCCAGAGGCATATGTCACTACTACCATGTTAAATGGGTTTGATAAATCCTTTATTAATAGTTCCAAATTATCAGAAACTCCAGATTTAATAAGTAAGATATACTGTAGTGGTAAAAAATTCTTTGGGTGTAAATAAGATACTTACATAAATGTGATATTTAATATTTATTTACTATCTTATTAATTAAATATTTTATTTGATAGCACAAGAAAGGAGGAGCAGCAGGTAGAGAGAGAAGCAGGCTCCAATGAGGGGCGTGATCCCAGACCCTGAGATCATGACCTGAGCTGAAGGCAGACGGCCACCCGACGCCCAGGCGCCCCAGTATTTTATTAATTTATGTAACATTTTACTTCATTGAAAAGAAGTTAAAGCCCACTATGACTTCACTCTGCTTCTTTAGGTAGAAGAGTTACTCATAGAACTTATTTTGACTTCAGCTATCTATCCCTCCAAAGTCTACCTTTTACTGAACAATCTTCGAAGTAGTACATTTTACAAGTTTTATTTTCTGTGTGTGAGACATAGGACCTAATTTTTTGTTGTTGTTTACAGAAGTTCAGTGTTTTTGTACTGTGATAACAGTACAAAGCCTATTGTCTTGATAATATCTTTTTCTTTACTATGAACCATAGGCTCCAAGATTGGCTTAAACTTTAAGACTTGGGGGGGACAGTGTGGCTTATTGGTTAATTGGCTTTATAGGAGACCATCTGAATTCTCATCCTAGCTATTCCACTTCTAGCTGTGTGATCTTAGCCAGGTAATTTAATTTGTCTACACCTTAGTTTCCTTATATATTAAAAAAAAAAAACAAAATTTTTTAACCTTTTAAGGCTGTAATAGTTAAAGGATAGTGAATGTTGAAATTTTTATTATAGTACTTGGCTAAGTTTTTTTATTCATTTTGCAACCTGTCTTGTTGGTATTTTTTTATTGAGTGTTTTTTTTTTAAGGGCAAAGGATTCCAAAAGACTTTATGAAAGAAAATGTAAGATAGAAAATAAATACAGGAGGGGCACCTTGGTGCTTCAGTAGATTGAGTGTCCAACTCTTGATCTTGGCTCAGGTTTTGATCTCAGGGTTGTGGGTTCGAGCCTTATTTTGGCATGGAGCCTACTTTAAATAAACAATGAAAAGAAAAAACACATGAAAAGTTGTTCAGTATCATTAATCATTAGGGAAATGAAGACCACCACATATCTATTAAAATGACTACATGAAAAAGAGTGACCGTTTCAAATTTTGATAAGAATGTGAACGACTAGTAAACCTGGCGATTCACAGACCTGTACCCCTGGGGATAAAAATATATTATATGTTTATTAAAAAAAAAAAAAAAGAATGTGAACTACTAGAACTCTCAGGTACTGTTATTGGGATGGACAGTTATACAACCAATTTGGAAAACAGTTTGCAGGGGTTTTGAGTTTTGTTTATATATTTTTTTACTCAAATATAATCACCATACAATGTTATGTACAATATAATGATTGAACAATTCTCTTCTCATCATGGTATGTGTACTCTTAATCCCCTTCACCTGTTTCACCCATCTCTCCCCTAACTCCCTCTGGCCGCCAGCAGATTGTTTTCTGTATTTTTTTTTGTTGTTGTTCTTTGTTCATTTGGTTTGCTTCTTAAATTCTGCTTATGAGTGAAATAATGTATTTGTCTTTCTCTGACTGACTTCGCTTATTATACTCTCTAGCTTCATCCATGTCATTGCAAATAGCAAAATTTCATTCTTTTTTATGGCCAAATAACATTGTATATGTGTGTGTATCTCATATCTTCTTTATCTGTTCATTGATTGATGGGCACTTGGGCTGTTTTCATAATTTAGCTTTTGGAAAGTAATGCTACAGTAAACATAAGGGTGCCTGGATCCCTTTGAATTAGTGTTTTGTGTTTTGGGGGGTAAATATCCAGTAGTCCACTACTTGATTGTAGGATACTGCCTGGATTGTATGATACTGTATGATACTCTTGGGTTGTAAGATACTGCCAATTTCAGGTTTTGAGGATCCTCCATACTGTTTTCTGCAGTGGCTGCACCAGTTTGCATTCCCAACAACAGTACACGTGGGTCCCCTTTTTCCACATCCTCACCAACACTTTGTTATTTCTTGTGGTTTCAATTTTAGCCATTCTGACAAGTGTAAAGTGATATCTCATTGTGGTTTTAATTTTCATTTCCCTCATGATTAGTGATGTTGAGCATCTTCTTATGTGTCTCTTGGCCATCTGGATGTTTTTGGGAAAATGTTCATTCAGTTCCCCCTGCCCGTTTTTTAATTGGATTATTTGTTCTTTTTTGGTGTTGAGTTGTAGATGATTTTTTAAATGTATTTTGGATATTAACACCTTACTGGATATGTCATTTTATCTTCTCCTGCTTAGTAGGTTGCCTTTTTGTTTTGTTGATAATTTCCTTTACTGTGCAAAACCTTTTTATTTTGGTGTAGGTCCCAGTAGTTTAATTTTGGTTTTGCTTCCCATGCCAGAGGCGACACATCTAGTAAAATGTTTCTATGGCTGATGTCAAAGAAATTACTACCTATGTTTTCTTTCTAGAGTTTTATGGTTTCAGATCTCATATTTAGGTCTTTAACCCAATTTGAATTTATTTTTGTATATGGTGTAAGAAAGTGGTCCGGTTTCATTCTTTGGGTATTTTTAAAATACATATCTGTACCAAAACTGAAATGATCATCAGAAGTTCACTTAAACAGAGATTGAATAAATTGGTTTGGTCAAAAATTGAAGTAAAGATTTCTGGACATAAAAGATTACCCAGTGCATTTTAAGAAGGAATAATATTTATTCCTTATGTTGTTCCTTATATAGTGAACTTACGTTCTAGTTGGGAGAGGATAACAAAGTTTCGTATAGCATATTGGTATGTGATAAGTAGTATGGAGAAAAATAGAAGAGGAATAGAGAGTACCCAGCAGGAGAGTTGCTGGTTGGGTAGGAAGGGAAAGACCTTACCATGGAGGTGACATTTGAAAGATGAGAGTGAGCACTGCAGATAGTGAGGGAAGAGCATTACAGCCTGAGGAATTAGCAGTAGCAAAAATAAGGATAGCTAACACATACACTGTTATGTGCCAGGAGCTACTTAACTCCTTTACATATATTAACTTACGTAATCTTTATAGTATCCTGTGAAATAGATATTTTTACTATCCTTATTTTATAGATAACAAAAGGCATTGAGAGAGCTGGTAAGTAATATGGCTGAAAATTGAACCCAAGCAATTTGGCTCTGGAGTCCATCCTTGGGAGTTGCTGCATAGTGTATTAGTGAAGACTTTGAAGAGAGAGAATTTCCAGAATGTTAGAGGAATAGCAAAGTTAGTGTAGTTACTGCAGAGTGAATTAAGAGAATGATAGAGCTGAGGTCTGAAAGGTGGTTATTGGAGAAGGAATAACATAGGAAGATTTGAGTGGACTTAAAGCATTTTTATGACTGGGCTTTTACTCCAAAGTGGAGCACCATTGATGGTTTTGAACAGGCAGGTGACATGATCTGACTGACTTCTTAAAAAGTGGTTCTTTACTAAGTCCTTCCTCAGAGGCTATGGGTAGAATTCAGGAGGACCTGGAGACTTAGAAAAAATTACTTCTTTATTTTCACTAACTTTTAACAGTTCTTCTAACTTTCCTTCATTTAATAATATAGCCAGTAAACAGTAGTTATTAAAGTTACCTGTGACTTTTTGTCACCACCAGTTAGAACATTATTGTTGCAGGATCTCTTAAATCATTTAAGGTCAACATTACTTTGAAATTACAGTACTTACTAGACTCACTGTTAGATCCCACTTAATGTGATAATGAAGCACATATATTATAGTTTGTCTTTTCATATTTATATATTTTTTACAATTATATATCAATATAATTGTTTTTCTTTGTAATCTTATCTATTTCTTATCTCTATTTAAAAAGTATTTGTGGGCGCCTGGGTGGTTCAGTTGGTTTAAGCTATTGACTCTTGATTTTCAGATATGTTGTGGGATCAGGTCCCGTGTTGGGCCCTGCACTCAGCATGGAATCCACTGGAGATTCTTCTCTCCCTCTGCCTCTTCCTCTGTTTGTGCTCTCTCAATAAATAAATCTTTAAAAAAAATAAATAATAAATAACACTATATGGAAGGTGTTCATTGATTTCACCAGATTGTCAAAGGAGACTGTGGGACTCAAAAATTAAGATTACCTGTGAGGATTGCTTTGGTTATTGTGATAACAACGAATACAGAGGAGGGCAAGAACAGGAAGAGGGGTACAAGTTCAGAGACTTTTTTGCAATAATCTGGGTGAGCGTTAATGGTGAGTTGGACCAGAGTAGTACTGGCAGAGAAGGTATATGTAATTGGATTTCAAATAAGTTTTGAAGGTTGAACCAGTGGGAGGATTTGGTACAATCAAATGTATAACATGAGAGAAAAAGAAGAATCAAGGATGGCTATAAATTTTTTGGTCTGTGCATCTGGAAGGATAGAGCTGCCATTTGCTTAAAAATCCCTTTGAAATTATCAATAGATTTATAATGCTGAATATGTCATAAATTTTTTTAAAAGATTCATTTAAGAGAGCCCATGAGTGGGGGGAGAGGAAGAGAATCTCAAGCAGACTCCCCACTGAGTACAGAGCCTGTCACAGGGCTTGATTTCATGACCCTGAGATCAAGAGTTGGACACTTAACTGACTGAGCCACCCAAGTGCCCCGTCATAAATTTTTTAAACAGTAACATAAGCCTTATAAAAATAAAGATACAAAGGATAAAAGAACTCTCAGTCTCACCTCCCATATGAATCATGTGAGATGAGATAGAGTTATGTATGTTTGTTAAAAATTAAAAGTTCGGTTTTGGATATAAGTTTGAAGTCTTTAATCAGATATATGAGTATTACTTTGTGACTTGCTATTTCTACTCCCTGGCATATGCAGTCACTAGAAAGAATGAGGAGAACTTATACTTAGAGCTTAAACTTGTATTGTTTCTGAAGGTTTGAATGTTTTACAGTAAGCATGAATCCGTGTACTAGGGAGGTTTAAAATGAGCAAAACGCATGTTAAGAAGTAAGAGAATGGTTACAGTATGTGGTAGAAAAATTTTGTGGTCATTAGAAATAATGAAAAAGATTTACTGTATTATACCACCATGGAAGGGCTCTAAAAATCTATAAATTAAGTAAACAAAAATAAGGTAAAGACAGAATAAGTAGATAAGTGTGTCAGAATCACAGTAAATCTAACAGTGTTTACTGTTAGAGAAAGAGACTGGATGGATAGGAAGACACCTTCCCTCCTTTTAAGCTGCTGAATTTATTAGCCTTGTTACATGTATTACTTCTTTAAGTGCCATGATTCATATGCGAGGTGAGCTTAGGGGTTGGTTCTTTCATTCTTTGTATCTTTGTATTCTTACACATTATAGTTTTAAAATTGTATATCTAATATAGAAAGTCATGTCTATAATATGATCTTTATTATGAGTAAAATATGACTTTATTTACATATGACTAGAAGAAAGGCTTATGGGATATACATTGAAATGTTAATAGTGGTTTTCCTGGGTGATGGAAATTGAGATCGTTTTTTAAAAATATTTTTCTTTAATTTCTTGTAGACTATGAGAAGACAACGAAATGAAGTTGTAGTTGAATTAAGGAAGGTGAGTCTGAGTAATATTGAGTACTTCCAAGCATAATTCTAACAATATTACAGCATATATAGAAGATACTAAATGTATATTAATCCCAAGTGTTTGCCATTTCTTTTTATTTTGAAAACTGAAGGATTTTAACTAAACTTAACCAGGCTATTGAAGTTGGCAAAATACAACTTGGCCACTCTCCCAAGAATAGAGATAAATGAGTTATATGGTGTTTTTCTTCTGTAATCTTTAATAATTTATAGAAAGTGAAAGTCTTGCCTATACAGTTATACTAAATAGTTCAGCTGCTTACAGGTGTGGTTATACACAAGTTCTGAAAAGAACTTGTTCCATTTACAAATTTCATCAGCTTTTCAAGTATTAAAATAGGTTATATTTCATGTGTGTAAAAAAAAGAAAGTTATACTTGGGAGTATATCTTTAAATTTGTCCCGCACATTTTTTAGTGAAATTTGAGTGGGCCTTGATTTTTGTAAGGCATTGTTGATTTTAGTCTGATTTTGAACTGCCCAACTTTTGCTTTGACTTTGTTTTTAGGTGATAAAGAGAAGCTCCCAGATGATGTATAAAATGGTTTAGTACTTTTAAATAAATACATATATGTTTGGTTCTGGCTTAAACTACACACTGTCTTTTTTAATCAATTTTTTGTTTTTTTAATTTCTTTTTACATAGTTCACGGTTCATTAAAAATGTAGTATTTGGGGCTTGGAATTCAGATTTTTTGTTGCTTAAATATTTGAGTCACAGTTTGGTTTAATTTTCTGCATTTGCATTTTACTTTTAAAAGGCACTTCCCATTTCAGTTTGTAGGCACAGGATTGCCTAACCTCTTTGTATGAAAGTATTTAGCTTTTTTAACTAAAGTTATTTTTTTGATATATATCTTTTTTTTTTTTTAAGAATAAAAGAGATGAGCATCTCTTAAAGAGAAGAAATGTACCACATGAAGATATCTGTGAAGATTCTGATATAGATGGCGATTATAGAGTGGTAAGTTATTGTTATTCTGGTAGCTTAAAAACTGTCAGTGAAAAATTTTACATAAATATAGAATTTTAAGGTGACTTTTTAACTTAGTTTTTTCTTTAATTTTTTTCACAGCAAAATACCTCTCTAGAAGCTATTGTTCAAGTAAGTTGAGTTTTTCCCCCGTCTTCATTTGTATTTCTAATTATTATGTATCTATATCAAAAATTGTTTTAATTTTTTATAGAATGCTTCAAGTGATAACCAAGGAATTCAATTAAGTGCAGTTCAAGCTGCTAGGTAAGTTAAGTTTTGGGGACATATTTGAATTTTATAACTTACTCAGGAGTTCTGTTTGAGTTTTCACTGTACAGTAGTACTGTCACTCATATTTAATTTTGATGACAAGCAGTAAAGAATAGTCCATAGACAAACTACATTTACTTCAAAAATTTTTTCTGTGATCTAGAGTATTAAAATTGGTAGCAGTTTTCTAAACTCACAAATAAATAAACTTCAGTTTCAGCTTGCATAATACACACAGATGCTAGGGAAGAGTTGTGTTGACAGGTTATTGCTGTCAACTAATAGAAAAACATTATTTATAAAACTTTACTTTTTATTAACAGGTTTAATTTTATAAAAAAATGTTTCATCTCCTTCCCAGGTAGCTAATTCTTTTCACAATCCCTATTTTAATCAAATGAGAAATTGAGTTACAAGCTTACTGCAGCAGTGTACAGGCAAGTAGACATTAAGATTTAGGGCTCTAAAGTTTGCCAGTGTACTGCCAGGTAGGAATATTAACTTATGTTGCATATTTCTGCTGTGAGATCTATGTTCTAGAGGTGTATGCTCCTATATTTTAAGGGGAGGACCAGAGAAACTTCTGAGACTTTTGTATTAATGAGTAGGTCGGAGAAGGCATGGTTGTCTCATAGTATAATACAGTCTTTCCTTTCTCTATTTATAAATATAAGAATAATGCTCTGTGTTATTATTAGTAGGACAGAGACACTTAAGTAATGGATCCTACTCATAGAATTTCATAGTGGGAGAATATTTCACTGGTCCATCCAGTATCTTAGCCAGTATACAAATCTTTTATTAAAAAAATTTATTAGAGTTTCCCTACTTTTGTGTATTCATTTTAAATAACCTAGAACAGATGGGAAAAATACAGAATTAACAGTATTGCCAACTATATGTAAAAGAACTTCTTAGGACTTGGTTATATTGGAAGAAAATCATAGAAGTACTCACATCTCAAAATGGCAAATTAATGTTTACAGATAGGATGATTAAGAAATTTTGATACATTATTCTCACCATTTCCAGAGTTGATTATTTGAATTTTGGACCAGCTTTTCTCAGTAGGCATTTTAATGAAAGCCGTAAGGCCCCTAAGGCCAATATTCTCGAATTATGGTCTTTGGATCCCCAGGAGAACCTGAGACAACTTTATAAGTACACAAGATCAAACTCATTTTCACGATAATACTAAGACTTTGTTTGCCCTTTTTTAACGTGTTATGAATTTACATTGATGTTGGAAAAGTAACTGTGACTAGAATTGCTGGTACCTTAGTGCAAATCAATTAGACAGTGTCATCAAACTGGTTTTATATTATATTTTGTAGATATTGTAGGCACCATTGTGCACTCAAAAGAAAGGCCATTTCTAAATCTTGAAGAATGTCCTCAGTGAAGTAGTAGAAGAAATTTATTTTATTAAATCTGGAACCTAGTTTAAGAAAGACTGCGTTATTTCCTACTTTGTGCTAAGAATTGTGCCATGTGCTGTGGAAAATACTGTGAAAAAGCATGTGTAATTCTTGCTCTATGAGAACTTTAGAACCTAATAGGGAAGGCAAGGGTATGTTAAAATTAGGGTGATACTCAACAACAAATGTAAGCATATGCTGTGTAAATGTTCTTTAATTCAGAGAGGATATTGTGAAAACATACAAATTTAAATGGACTTTCAATAGATAGAGCTTGAATAGACAGAAAAGAGGGCATTCCAAGTGTGGGAAATAGGATGTGAAGAGCCTGGAAATGAGATTGAAATAGTGAGACAACTGATTTATTGTTGCATTACAGAGAATAAGATTCATTAGTTAGGTAAGACGGAGCCAACTTGTGGAGGGTTTAAGCTAGGGCAAGAAGGTTACATTTATTGGGTAGTAAATATGCAGCCATATTCTGCTGCTTGGTTTATATAGGAGAATGATCTGATTAAGCTTTCATAAACATTGCTCTGTAGGATACTCAGATGGGTGAGGATTTGTGTAATCTTTATGTCAAGTATGAATTTGAATTTAATTATATATCATTAAATTTCACAAGAGTGTGTACGTCTCTTATAGGAAGCTTTTGTCCAGTGATCGAAATCCACCAATTGATGACTTAATAAAATCTGGAATATTGCCTATTTTAGTCCATTGTCTTGAAAGAGATGACAAGTAAGTACATTAAGAAGTATTTTAGAATGTATCCTTTGCACAAGACAAGATTTTCTGGTAGTTCAATTTTTAAAGAAAAAAGAAAAGGGCTATATGATGGAGTTGAAAAGCCAGTGAAAAACAGTGCAAGGTGTGTTTACACCAGGAGGTGAACATAAAGGCCGAAGAGGAACTTGAGAATGATACATTGAACTTTTAAGCTTTGAAAATCCGCAAACACTAGTTTGGCTGTTAAGTGCTTGAGGAAACTGTTTGGGTAGTCATATGCAGCTATCTAAATAAAGAGTTTTTGGATGCCTGGATGGCTCAGTCAGTAAAGCATCTGCCTTCGGTTCAGGTCATGATCCCTTGATCCTGGGGTGGAGCTCGCTGCTGAGCAGGGAGCCTGCTTCTCCCTCTCCTTTTCCCCCTCCCCTTGGCCCCGTTCAGTTTGTGTTCTTGTGTGCTAGTTCTCTCTCTCAAATGAAGAAATAAAATTTTATAAAAAGAAAAAGTTTTTACTAAAAATAGATGGGACACCTGAGGAAATTGTATGCTTTTTATACTGAAGAGATACTGTAAATAGTCACTGGAGGTTTTAAAAAAGTGCTGGGTGCATAGATCGATAACTTTCAAACAAAATATTTAATACTTTAAAAAATGCTTGAAGGGAGGAATGGTTGGTAGATATTAGATTAGGGCCGATGTAAAAATCCCTACTGTTCAACATTATTTGTTCTTTTTAGTCCTTCTTTACAGTTTGAAGCTGCATGGGCTCTGACAAACATTGCATCTGGAACCTCGGAACAGACTCAAGCAGTAGTTCAGTCCAGTAAGTTGGTGATTAACAGATAAAATTGTGATTTCTAAAAAAGAAGTTAGTAAAAAAAATAGTGATTCTCTTAAAAGAATAAAGCTATTTTTATTAAAAAATAATAGCTATCCAATTACAGGTTGGTTGAAATAGGCCAACTAAAGTATGTTACTTTGATCATATCATTCCAGTGACTGACATTTTCTCTTTTCAAAAATTCATTTGTTACTAAATCTGAGAACATTTTCTAATTATAGTAGCAGATTACATTATTGTAGTTACATTTTACTTATAGGATATCATAGAAATAAAGGTGTTTTTCCCATTGTCATACTACCTCTTGGCGTCTCTTAATGAGAGTTTCATCATATGGGTCAGAGAAATTTTGTATAAAGTAGTCCTGTTGAAAAATGGCTTGAAATTTTTTCATTGTTACTATTACAGGATTGCTTTTTTTATGTTCCAAGAGATATAAGTGGGAAATTATTATTGGAGGTAATAAACTGAATGTATTGTTTTCATAAATACTGTTTAATTCTTCTATCAAAGAAATTAATAATTTAAAGAAGGTACTTTTAAAGTGCTCTTCACAGAGTTGTAAACAGTATACTTGTGTAAGCTTATTAAAATCTTAAGCACTAATTTCTACATGATTTTAAAGAGGAGCAAAGGTATTATCCAGGTAAACATTTAATTATGTAGACATTTCTGCTGTAATATTATATAGAATATTAATATTATCTTAAATCATGATAAAACTGGCTTAATTTAGGGTTTAAATAGACTTTGGTTTTGGTTTTTTTGGTTTTATTTTGTATAATTGACTCTTTAGTAAATTTTATAATCTCAAGACAATATTTTAAGCTCTCACTCTTTTTCCTTTCTGTTTTATGTGCTTTTTTCAGGATTAGAAGGAGCCTTAGAATTTAACGCTGCCAATCTCTTATTTTACCAGATATAATAAATGAATGAATGATTTTTTGAGTAAAGCATGACCTACATGTATGGAAATAGCATTTTTCTAAGTACTATCAGAAGAAAGTAAAAATAGAATAATCATTTGTTCAGTGTAGTAGTATTCTGTTCAGGTACAGACCTTTCTCTGTGTTTCCCATCCTTGTTATAAAGAAAGGGTGTTGTAAAGCAACAGAACCACTTTCTGATTCAAGAGGTCTTATATGGTATACAGGTATCACTGGCCTGCCTAAAGATCTGTGTGATGTTATTTTTTTAATTGAGGTGTAATTGACATATATAACATTAAATTAGTTCTAGGCATATGACATAATGATTCAAAGTATATACACCAAGACATGATCACAGTAAATCTCGTTTCCCCTATCCTCATATCAAATTATATGATACGCAGTACAGTATTACTGACTACAGTTACCATGCTATACACTTAATTCCCATGACTGACTTGTTTATGATTGGATGTTTGTATGTCTGGACTCCCTTGTACTTCACTCATCTCCCAAAAGCCCTACCTTCTGCCAGCCATCACTGTTCTCTGCATCTACGAGTTTTTGTTTTGTTTGTTCATTTGTTCTGTTTTTTAGATTCCATATATAAGTGAAATCATACATTATTTGTCTTTCTTTTTTCTGACTTATTTCACTTAGTATCTCAAGGTCCATTGATGTCCTGTATACAAGAATTTCATTCTTTTGGCAGTAGCTAAGTAGTATTCCATTGTGTGTGTGTCCGTGTACATACACACATCTTATCCATCCATCCATCATTGGACACTTTGGTTGTTTCCATATATTGGCTATTGTGAATAATGTAGTAATAAACATAGGGGTGCATATATATTTTCAGAGGTTCTGAGTGGTTTCACCATAAGCATATTTGCTGAAAACATTTTCCCCACTTAACTAATTGGCCATAAGGCTATTTCACCATTAAAGATACAAGAATAACTGGTTGACAGTTTGATTTGATGGTTTGTTGATTTCGTCAGCTAGTTGACAGTTTACTTTCATTTCTGTATTAACACAGTACTCCCATTTTTATAGTAAGTAAAGCTTAGCCTTCGTAATAGTCTGTATAGTGCCATAGAGTTTTGAACCCACATTTCTCATAGAACTTTGGAACATCTGTCAATAAACATGTGGTAATATGCTAAGAACAAAGAACAGTGTAGAAGACTTTCACAGTGTAATGCAAAGCTGTTACAAATATGCATCCTTGTATTTAGAAACTGATACCTCTCTTAAGGAAGAAAGAAATTTTAGGAAAAAATGAAAACGTGATGCCAGATGAAGAGAAGAATCAACAAGAAAAATAAATGTATAATATTATGAAAGGAAAACTTTGAGGACAAGTGCTTAGGTACAGTCTGCAAAATAAAATCAATTATTTGCATAGAATTGCATGAATCTACACACATTTTAAATGTATTCAAATGTTTTATATTTTGCAATAAAGTCTTGTTAATTTTGTCAGTGCATTTTTCATGTTTCATTATGTCCTTTTTAATGGATATCCCTCTTTTATTTTTGTGATTTTATCTTTTATGGCATTATTGCCATATGGCCAATTAGTTATAGGGTGAAGATGTTTGTGGCAAAGATGCTTATGGTGAAAATACTGGGCACTGTTCTTAAATTTATTGTCATTTGCTTCAGATAAATACCCAGAAGTGGAATTGCTAGATCCTGTATTTCTAGTTTCTGTACTAGTTTCTTCTATTTTTTAGTTTTTTTATTAGCCTCCATACTGTTTTCCATAGAGGCTGCTCCAATTTCTATGCCTACAGGCAGTGCACGAGGGTTCCCTTTTTTCCACATCCTGTCTAACACTTGTTATTTCTTGTCTTTTTTATTCTAGCCATTCTGACGGTGTGAGGTGGTATCTCATGGTTTTGATTTGCATTTCCCTAATAATCAGTGATGTTGAGCATCTTTTCATTTGTCTGTTGGTCATCTGTATGCCAGTGCTTTCAGTACTTTGAATATATCTTACCACTCCTTTCTGGCCTGCAAACTTTATTCTAAAAAATCTCTGATAGTCTAATGGGACTTCTCTTGTATGCAACAAGTTGTTCTCTTGCCACTTTTAAGATACTCTCTCTATCTTTAGATAAACTCTTGCCATTTTAATTATAATGTGTGTTGGTATGGCTCTTTTTGGGTTCATTTTATTTGTAATTTTCCTGGCTTCCCAGATCTGGATATCTCTTTCATTCCCCAAGTAAAGAAAGTTTTTAGCCATTGTTTCTTCACAAATTTTCTGTATCTTTCTTTCTCTCTTCTCCTTTTTGGACCCCATTATGGTAACGTTGTTCCACTTGCTATTGTCCTACAGGTCCCTTAAGATATCTTCACTTTTTTAAATTCTTTTTTGTGGGGTGCCTGGGTGGGTCAGTCATTAAGCATCTGCCTTCAGCTGAGGTCATGATCCCAGGGTCCTGGGATCGAGCTCCGCGTCTGGCTTCCTGCTTTGTGGGAAGCCTGCTTCTCCCTCTCCCACACCCCTGCTTGTGTTCCCTCTCTCGGTATCTTTCTCTCTGTCAAATAAATAAGTAAATTTTTTTTTAAAGATTTATGTATTTATTTATTTATTTATTTGACAGAGAGAGAGAGAGAGATCACAAGTAGGCAGAGATGCAGGCAGAGAGAGAGGAGGAAGCAGGCTCCCCACTGAGCAGAGAGCCCGATTTGGGGCTCAATCCCAGGACCCTGAGATCATTACCTGAGCCGAAGGCAGAGGCGTAACCCACTGAGCCACCCAGGCACCCCAATAAATAAAATCTTTTAAACAAAATAAAAAATTCTTTTTTGTTTTGCCGCTCTGTTTAGGTGAGTTCCACTGCCTTGTCTTCCAGGTCACTGATCCTTCCTTCTCTTTATCCTTATCTGTTGTTGAATGCCTCTACTCTATCTTTCGGTTCAGTTATTGTGTTCTTCAGCTCTGTGACTTTTGTTTGGTACATTGTTATATTTTCTGTCTGCTGATATTTTTTCTGTGTTCATCCATTTTCTCCCAAGATTCGGGAGCATCTTCATGACCATTGTTTTGAACTCTATCAGGTAAACTTTCTCCATTTCAGTAAAGTGTTTTTCTGGGGTTTTATTTCATTCTGTTCTTCAGTTTACTTATGTAACTTGACTTTCTGTGTTTGTTTTTATGTATTAGGTGAAACAGCTATCTCTCCCAGTCTTGAAGGAATGGTCACTGGAAGCATGTGTTTCAGTCAGCTATCTGTGCTATCCTTTGGGGGTGGTAGCCTGCCAGAGATTGTTTCACTCCTGTGGAGCCCAGAAATGCAGAATACCCTCCGACTCCCAGCTACCAGTGCCAAGCATTCAAGGGGTGTCCCTTATGTGGACTTTTGTACTTCTGCCAGCTTTGGCAGGGCCACAGGGGCATGCCAGGCCAGGATGAACTATTCCACTGGGTTTGGTGGGGAGGAACTGTAGCAGTGCTCTGTGCCAGAGGTGCAGGGGTGGTGCAAGTATCACTAGCAAGGTAGAATGTGTAAAAAATGGCACCTGTCAGCACCTCCATCCCTGGAGGAAGTTCCAGCAGACCCTCATTCCTTAGGCAGAGTTTCTTTAAACTTAGCCAGGGACCTCCTTTACATATGCTCTAGGCGCTTTTCAGCCCACTGCTTTTGTGCTGGAGCCTGGAGCATGTGGGCAGGTGGTCTCTTAAGAGCATAGTCCTGGTTTTCTGCAGCCCTTTGGGGCTCTTGGATGATAGCCCTGTTGGTTTTCAAAGCCAGCCGTTTTGGGAGTTTGTCTCTGGTGTAGGTCCCCAGGGTTCAGGTGCCTATTTTGGTGCTCTAACCTCTCACTCTTTAGGGATATGCTCTGTATTTATGAAATCTCTCCGCTTGTGGGTTGCTGCTAGGTTGTAGGGCATAGCTTTGTTAGGACCTTAGTCTCTGCCTCTACTGTCCATCTCAGTGTGACTTTTTTATCCTTTGTTGTGGAGGAGCTCTTGGGCTGCTTCTATGAAGGCATTATTGTATATGTAGCTATAGATTTGGTGTCCATGGTAGAAGGTGAGGTCAGCCACCGTCTTGAACTGCACCCTCTGTTATTTTAAATTTCTGTATTCAAAAGGTACTTCAACAGTTGGAGTCCCTTTTTTTCTCTGAGTTTGAGAATAATGCTTGAATCTGTAAGGAATGAATTAATCTACTTTATTTTTAGGAATTGATTTTTAATTTGGAACTTCATTCAGGTTTAATTATGAATGAAAATTTACCAGCTTGATTTGTTTGATATTTGTATCTTAAAACTGTCATTTTGATGCTGGGTAAGTGGTTTGCTAATCAAAGTTTTCCACTACTGTTATTCTAGAGAAAATCATTTAATAGATATATATGTTAAATATATTTTTTGATAGGTTCTTTTCTTCTTAGATTCAGCAAAGAAAAGATTGACTTTTGGTTAGAGTATAGTATCTCCAATCCTTTTTTCCCCCCAATATTATGAGATGTAATTGGCCTCTGTCTTTAACCTTAAATGTTAATTTATGTTTTCCTCCTTCAGATGCCGTGCCACTTTTCCTGAGGCTTCTACATTCACCCCATCAAAATGTCTGTGAGCAAGCAGTGTGGGCACTGGGAAATATCATAGGTTTGTATAAAACTTGTAATACTAGTCCAACAATTGTTATCAGATACTGTATAATAAAAATGACTGCTAGTAGTTGAAAAAGAAAAACAGTGTGTCTTTTTAGTACTGGTTTTTGTGCAATAATTTTATAGAAATTATAGCTGTTTTAAGTATAAACCTGTAATAAACAGAATGAACATTTTTGTTGATTATGATACCATAGTATCTTTTTGTATATAGTCAACTCTTTTTTAAGTATGTAGTCAACTCTTAATTATTTCAGTAATTATGAAATATGTATGTGATAAAAGATCTCCTCTCCCTCCTTTATTATGTTGATGGATCTATTTTATTCCTTAACTTTCTCCACTGTCATAGAAACTAGTAAAAAGGAATATGCACAACATAACACCAACACCTTTTCTCCATAATGACAGTTTTAAAAAGAGTCTTAATTGAAATTTTTACTGTCTTTCCTGAATTTTAGTACAGTAAAATACAGTAATGTTATCCATTATCATCATGAGGAGGTATTTGTAGCTTTATAGACAGGGTCATTAAATGTTAAATACCATGATTACCATACCTCTCAGGTTTTCTCTGACATAATTGTAAGAAGAATTATTAAAGACAATTCTGATATTTCAAGATATGTTTTTAAACTATAAACAGACTTTACCCAAACTCAAAAATTTGAACAACTATCCTTCAGTGAGTAGAGAATGGAAAAAATCTGGGGTCTGAACTGTATTATGTCTCTTGATGTTAAAGTTTATTGTTCTTGCATGGAAGTAGTCAATATTACTTTCATGTACCTCTTCTATATTACTCTTTGGGGGCAAAGATAGAATGCAGGGGATGGTTAGCATTCCATAATTAAAATGGGAGAATTTCTCTATAAACTGTTCTTCACATATGGTATATTGCTGTTAGGAATGCTATCATTTGTGTATCCAGATTCCTTCACCCCTTTGCTTTCATACCAACTTTAGATTTATAACTATTAATGCAACATCTTGATCTTTGGTTTTTAATTCCAGTGACATTGTAAAATAATTAGAATACATGGATACCGAAAGAATAGGCATTTTTATCTCGAAATACTACAGTGCAAGGAAAAGGGTTTTCATTTGTAGAATGTAATACTTAATATGGTTTTAATGCTAGAAATTACAGTGATGTTATAGATACAGAAATTACATTTGACAGTTCACTAAGGCAGCGATTCTCAAACTTTAGCCTATTTTCAGAATCATACGAAGGGGCTTATTAAAACCCCAATTCTGGATCCACAGAGCTTGTTTAACAGATTTGGATAGGGCCAAAAATTACTGTGGGAAACCACGGCTTTAGTGATACTGATTCATCCCCTCCTTCTTTTGACATATTTTTTTATTTCTGAATTTTATTTTGGGCGTAGTTTTTTTAATGTGTAGAGTAATTTATAGTTAATACTTTTGGTACTCTGATATTGGATCATAAGTATAAATTCTACAACTTTTTTCTAGTAATATTTTGATATATATGCATACATTTTTTTTAATTACATAAAAGTTTGTTAAACTGAGAGTACCATTGAGAGAAAATAAAAGCAACAGTCCTCTGCTCACAAAGTACTCTAAAGGATACTTAGGCTTCTAACTTTTAATGGCACAAAAACATATGTGAACAATTTATAAACCTATTGAATAAGTGAATAATGTGCAAAAAAATCTTACTACTTTATGTTGCTTTTCTTGTCTCAAGAGACCTAAAATGAGAACTTGGTTATTGTTGTCTAAAACTTCTATATAAAACTAGTGTGTCTGGTTAAAATACAGAAAGCAACATATTCAACCCAGTGCTTTATGTTTTCTTAATTCCTTACTGTCAGTGTATTTTCACTCCTTCCTACAGGTGATGGACCACAGTGTAGAGATTATGTCATAAGTCTTGGAGTTGTGAAACCTTTACTTTCCTTCATAAGTCCATCTATTCCTATAACATTCTTAAGAAATGTTACTTGGGTAATGGTCAACTTATGTCGCCATAAAGATCCACCACCCCCAATGGAAACCATTCAGGAGGTAAACAGATATTTTGTGTTTTGTCTTTTTGTTTTTTAACTAAATTGGATACCGTTATGTATGTTTTTAAATCTATATATTTCTCTCTTCAGATTCTTCCAGCTCTTTGTGTCTTAATTCATCACACGGACGTAAATGTGAGTATTTTTTATGTGTGTTATATGTATGTCTAGGGTTGCCCCTATGACATAGGGAAGAAAATGTTATACTGGCCATAATGTTCATGTACTCGATTAGATTTTTCCATTTCAAGAGTTGTAATAACATAGCTTACTATTATTGTATTTACTTTGTCTTTACCTGTATCACAAATACAGTTTACAGTGAAGAAATCAAGCCCAACTATATTTTGGTCTGGGCAATAATGTATATGGAGAGTTGGGGCAGTTAAAAACTCATTTTGGAAGTTCTTAAAGTTGCCAGTTAATGATCCATCTCACTAAAATTATATCTTTGATTGGTCAAGAGCTTTTTATGGAAGCTCATTTTGATGGCCTGACCAGTGTTTGAGAGAATATATAGGCCTAATAATATTTCATATTTGAAAGATTAAAAAAATACTTGTGCCTTATGCATGGGTTTGTGTTCATATGCATACACCAATCCAAGAATATCAGTTGGTCTTGAATTTATTTTTACTATATTTTTCCATCTATAGTGACTGTGATAGTGGTTTCACATGTTGTAGAGAGAACTCATAAATATCCAAACAAGAAAAAAATTTGTGCAGACTAGATTTTAAGCATAATAAATATACCTTATTCATTCTAACCAACACAGATGGCAAAGGAAAAAGCACCTCATAAAGTATGAATGAAGTGGGAATCTGACTGCTTATAAAACCAGCTTTGCTGTCATTGTGTTAGAAAAGCTAGGAATATGACAGGTAAAAGAAATCACAGGAATACAGTGCATAGCAACATTCAGGAACTTTGGTTCCTTAAAAGCAGCTTGGGGTGATGACCCGTGTTTGATAGGTTGCTTCATTCCTTTTCAGTTTCTGGGGTAATACATTTTTCCAGGATCTCTCTAACACATATGGAACAAATTAAAGTTAGAATTCCACTACATTATGCAGTGATAAAATGTATAAAATTCATTAGGTGAACATGATCATTGCTCTAAAGATACTTGGTTTTAGATCCCGTTAGTCTAGAATCCTTAAAATATATATATATATATATATATATATATATATATATATATATATATATATATATATATATATATATATATATATATATATATAAAGCTATTTGGGGGGTTTGCTCCTTAGTGCCAAGTATTTTTATTAAACCAGAAATTTTAATATTTTACTTTTAAATGAGTTCCAAAGAAGATTAATCTCAAAGTTTATACCTCTACCAAAAACTAGACATCTTGGTTGACCTTATTCAGAGATTGTATTGTGTTCTTTCCACCTGTTTACCCCAATCCAGTTGAGATTATAACTGTTTTCTTGGCTTTTAATATATTTTGAATTTTTCAAGCCGGTCTCATTGTTCTTCTGTAGTAATTTATGTACTGAGTAGTTTACTATATAATAATGTTTACTGAAAATGCAGTCTTCTTAGGTAAACATTTAGCAGCAAATTCTTAAACCAGACCATGAAAGAAGTAAAAAATAAATAAAACTGCTTCTACATATCATAAATGAAACGCTTAAATTACAGTATAGTTATAATTAATAAATTTATCATAGACTTTTAACTTCAATACAAGAAGTATGTAAGAGGTCAAGTCTATTTAAATTGTGATTTTGATGTGAGCATATTCATGTTTAGTGTTGGGCCTTTAAAAAAAATTGTATCTGGACTTTATGTACAGTCGTGGAGAAGTAACTTGAAATTTTTTGCCTCTATCAACAAATTTTGGCATATGTTAGTACTCTGAAAAAAAGATTCACATTTGTAAGTTGAAATTTAGTTCTTTCACATAATTTTGATAACCACTTCATGTGTGTGAATTCTTTGATTTGGTGTGTTCTTTTTAGATTAAAAATAGCCAAAGAACTTTATTGAGTTTTTGAAAGAAACAGTGGCAAAGTGTTGTTTTCTTCTTCTAGGAGATTCTCAGATGTTTTAAACATAACATTAGTTTAGAATTTAAAAGGTTTCAAAATTTTCTGACTTGTCTTTTGACACATATAGTTCATATTCCAGAAAGGCTTCAGAAGTAAAATTCCAGGCACAGTTATTATTCCTGTATATTTGTCGGTAACTCTGCTATTTATGCAACAGTTCAACAGTTGTCATACTTTCTTTTGGTTATAACTTCTAATTATGACTTAATACAAAAGAAAGGTGAAACACAATGGCCTGCTGAACTTCACAGTAAGGTTCATTAAGAATTCTAACATTTAAAATGATAGTTTAATTTTTAGTATAATTTAATTGCAGAGGAGTTTTTTATAAATAGTTTTGGCAAATGCTGTAAATTATGCCTTTTCTTTTTTTTTACTAGAATGTTTTTGATTATAGATCACACAGATTGATCTATGGTTGCTTTTAATGTCTTGATCTGCAACTGTGGGATGCTTCCACTATGAGAAGTTGCCTCCAGTTTTTTAAGGCAAAGCAAACTGATTGGAAAAGATGAAACTACTATACTCCTAATACTGAAATACTGGCTTTAAACATACCTACATTATACCAATGATACTAGAAAACAACTTGAATGTATACATCTAGCCCCAATGTTTTGAATCACTGTGTATGTTGAATACATACAGTATTTACAACTATATGTACTTACTACAATGTCTTTGGACCTATTATGCCTCAGTGTGAGCATTTGCAAAAGACCGTGTCTTTTTCTCCTATTTCATGAACGATGTATCAAACTCTGTGAGTTAAGACTGGAAACTTAAAAAAAAAAAAAAAGAAAAGAAGAGACTGGACACTAACCTGTGCTTGGGGTCATAATTAACTGAAGCATCCTAAATATGGCTAAAAGATGCACATACTTGACACAGACATTCAGAGATAGATGATGGTGTTTAGTATTATAGAGCAGATTAAGATTTCAGTGAATTGAGGTGAGACAAAAAAGGAAGAAAGGTAGTGAAACAATCATTGATAAGTTAACTATAGTTAAGAATTATTAAAGTGAGAAAATATTCAAAGACTGTTTGAATTTTCATTTTATCCATTAGATATTGGTAGATACAGTGTGGGCCCTCTCTTACCTTACTGATGCTGGCAATGAACAGATACAGATGGTAATAGACTCTGGAATAGTCCCTCACTTGGTTCCTCTGCTCAGCCACCAGGAAGTTAAAGTTCAGGTGAGTTTGTTGTTGATAATAATATAAGGTGTTTTGCTTTGTTTACCACTAATTTGCTTTAAGCATGGCATTCAGAAATGGACAATTTCATTAGTTTAAAGTATATTTCTAGCCTAATAACACATCTTTTTTTTTTAATTAAAAAAAAATTTTTTTTAAGATTTTATTTTATTTATTTGTCAGAGAGATAGGGAGAACACAAGCAGACAGAACAGCAGGCAGAGACAGAGAGAGAAGCAGGCTCCCTGCTGAGCAAGGAGCCTGATGTGGGACTTGATCCCAAGACTCTGGGATCATGACTTGAGCTGAAGGCAGCGGCTTAACCAGCTGAGCCACCCAGGTGTCCCTAATAACACATCTTTTAAAAAATATTTTATTTAGGGGCGCCTGGGTGGCTCAGTGGGTTAAGCCTCTGCCTTCAGCTCAGGTCATGATCTCAGGGTCCTGGGATTGAGCCCCGCAAGGGGCTCTCTGCTCAGCAGGGAGCCTGCTTCTCCCTCTCTCTCTCTCTGCCTGCCTCTGCCTAATTGTGATCTCTGTCTGTCAAATAAATAAATAAAATCTTTAAAAAAAATCTTTTATTTAATCGTTTTTATTGAAGTATAGTTGACACACAATGTTACATTAGTTTCAGGTATTCAGCATAGCAATCCATCTTCTCTGTAAGTTATGCTGTGCTCATTACAAGTGTAGCTACCATCTCTCACAGTATAATGCTATTATAATACCCCTGACTATATTCTCTATGCTATACTGTGTATCCCTTGACTTATTCATCAGAGTACTGGAAGCCTCTCTCTCCCACTCCCCATTTTGCCCATCCCCCCACTCTGGCAAACATGAGTTTGTTGTCTGTATTTATGGGTCTGTTTCTGCTTTTTGTTTATTCCTTTTGCTTCTTAGAGTCCACATATAAGTGAAATCATATGGTATTTTTCTTTCTCTTATTTATTTCATTTAGCATCTTTAGGTCCATCCATGTGGTGTTGTACATGACAAGGTCTCATTCTCTTTATGTTTAATATTCCATTGGTGTGTATACACACACACACACACACACACACACACACACACCACATTTTTACCCATTCATCTATCGATAGACTCATGGGTTGCTTTCATATCTTGGCTATTGTAAGTAATGCCACAGAAAACATAGGGGTGCAGATATCTTTTTGAAATAAAACAAGAACATATCTTTGATGAAAAGAATGAGGTATTAAGTCCCCATTTTAAAGATGGAGAAAGTGAGGTAAGATCACTATAGGTCAACAAGAACCATTCCCCTTCCTTTTTTTTTTTTTTCTTTTGGTTATTACAAAAATTTATTTAACAAAAAAGCTCAATATGAAAACGCACACAATCTGATTTTTATATTGTAGTAAAACAGGTACTATGGAGAGGGGACATGTGGAAGCAGTTAATTCTTCTGATGAACACATCCGTTGTTTATACTCGTTCTAAGGCTTCTAACATGATGATACTATTTCCTCGTATTACCACCATTCCAATATTGTTCTGTTGCCCACTAGTTGCCATCTCCACACATTCATCTATCACAAGATTGATAAATGGATCGAACCCCTGTAATATTCCTTGAACATGTCTGCCACCATTTAATTTCAATGATAATTTCTTGTCCATAAATTTTTTCAACTCAGGAGGGTGAGCTTTGCTCATGGTGTCTACTCAGCAAGCTCAAAGATGCCTCCAAACTGCTCCCCTTCCCTTTTCTTATACCCCACCAAAAACCTCACCCAGGGCATCTCCTTAGTAGATTACTGATTTCTAAGGTAGACCTAGGAAATTCACATGGTAACTTGGGTGGCATCTGAAACAAGTACTGATACTTTGTTTTTTTCTGTGCTTCTTATTTTTCTTCATTTTTCCTACTCTTTTCCTTTCTCCCCTCTTTTTCTTAACTCTCCATACTGCACTGGGCAACCTTAACGTTTCGTTTCATTGGCACTATCTGTGATAAAGGCTTTATACTGAAACATACTGATCAGGGGCTTCCTAAATTTCCTTTTAGTTATTTAAAATCTTTTTTTAATGGGGTGCCTGGGTGGCTCAGTTGTTTAAGCATCTGACTTCATCTCAGGTCATGATCTCTGGGTCCTGGGACCAAGCCACCAGGCATTTCCTTGCTCAGTAAGGAGTCTGCTTGTCCTTCTCCCCCCAAATAAAGAAATAAAATCTTTTTTAAATAAATAAATCTTTTTTAAACTTTGTTTTATCCTTTTATTTTTAAATCCTTCCACATAAATATTTATCCCAAACCTGCATCTAGAAAGAGCCAAAAAGAGAGGGTGAGAAGTTCAGACAAATATTATAAGGAGTAACTGTCAAACTGCAGTGGTAAAGGGAGATACAGCAAGCTTTAATTATATGATGACTTAACAGTCTATTCAGCAGTAGCATAAGGAAAAACTATTAACCTAATTCCCTGTTTCTCAACCCTGGGTAGACATTAAAATCACCTGTGAAGCTTAAAGAAAAAAAAATATTTCCCTTGACACCTAGAGATTGTTTTAATAAATCTGGGATATTTCCTAGAAACCTGGGCTTCAAAAAGCTCTTCAGATGATACTTGTGTACAATTGGAATGGAGAATACAAACCGTAAAATTTAAAGTAGTTTAAGGAAAGAGGGAACACTTAGCTGAATTCAGGAATCGAATAAATAGTTTGCCATTTATGGGTATTTGTGGCACATTTAAAATATTTTAATAGGGGCACCTAACTGGCTCAGTCAGAGGAGCATGCGACTCTTGAACTCAGGGTAGTAAGTTTAAGCCCTGTGTTAAGTGTAGAGATTACTTTTAAAAAAATAAATAAACTTTTAAAGAAATAAAATATTCATACTAGATAATTATAATTAAGTTTGCATTTCTTAAGTGTAGTACTTACGTCTTGGTATAGGTATTTGGTTTGGTTTTGGTTTGGTTATTTTTGTTTTGTTTTGTTTTGTTTTCAGAATGCATCATTAGTTTTAATATTGGATTTCATTGAGAAATAGGTTTGAAAATTTTCTTTAGCAGCTCTCAGTGCCCTCTGTACTTTACACAATACCTAGTAGAGATTTTTAAAATTTTTTAAACTTTAACTCTATCATTTAGGAAAAGAGAATAGTTGTAATGAACCACCATGTAGGTTTCCTCTACATCCCTACTTGCTCCCTCCTGGCAAATTACTTTGACACATCCCAGATAGCATATAATTTCGTCCAGCTTCTCTTAAAAATGAGGTTATATGTTTTTACATATCACAGTACTATTAGCGTATTTCTTAATTTTAATATTAAAACCCAGTCAGTATCCAGATTTTACTGATTGCTTCATATTTTTTCACAGTTTGACCAAATCAGCCTCTAAACAAGATTAACACATTGCATTTGGTAGCTTTGTCTTAAGTTTCTGTTACTCTACAATTCTATTTTTCTTTGCTCTTTTATATTTATTTGTCAAAGAATCTAGGTCACTACAAAACATTTTTTTTTTTTTTTAATTTATTTGCCAGAGAGAGAGAGTGCGCAAGTGAGCACAGGCAGGCTGAGTGGCAGCAGAGGCAGAGGGAGAAGCAAGCTCCCCGCCGAGCAAGGAGCCCGATGTGGGACTCAATCCCAGGACGCTGGGATCATGACCTGAGCCGAAGGTAGCTGCTCAACCAACTGAGCCACCCAGGTGTCCCACTACAAAATATTTTTAAAAGAAATTAAAGAATACTTAAATAAATGGAAAAACATCCATGTTCATAGATTAGAAGACAGTGTTGTTAGGAAGGCAGTGCTTCTCAAATTTACCTATAGGTTAAATGCAGTTCCTGTTGGGTCACCTGGGTGGCTCACTGGGTTGAGTATCTGCCTTTGGTATCTGCCTTTGGTTCAGATCATGATCCCAGGGTCCTGGGATGGAGCCCTGTCCTATGTCAGTCTCCCTGCTCTGCTTCTCCTTCTCCCTGTTGCTCTCTCTCTGCTCGTTCTGTCAAATAAATAAATAAAATCTTTAAAAAAAAAAAAAGACTCCAGATATAAACCCATATGATCAATTGATTTTCAACAAAGATGCCAAGAAAATTCAATTAGCAAAGAGGAGTCTTTTCAAGAAATGGTAATTAAACAAATGGAGCTAAGACTACTGAATATCTACATGTAAACAAATGAAATTAGCTCCCTATTTATAAAAATTAGCTCAGAATAGGTCAGACACCCAAGTATAAGAGCTAGAAGTGTAAACCTCTTAGAAGAAAACATAAGCATTAATTTTCATGACTTTGGATTAGACAGCAATTTTTTAGATTTGATATGATAAGCACAAGCAACCAAGGAGAAAACTAGATCAGTTGGACTTCATCAAGATTAAAAAACTTGTGCTTCTAAGGAGACCGTCAAGAAAGTGAAAAGAAAACCCACAGAATGAAAGAGCAAATCATGTATTTGAAAAGGGACTTGGGTCCCAAATAAAGAATTCTTAACAACAGTAAAAAAAATAATCCCATTAAAAATTGGCAAAACATTTAAATACAGTTATCCAGAGAAGACATTCAAATGGTCAATAAGCACATGAGAAGATGTTCAACATCATTAGCCATGAAAAAAATGTAAATCAAAGCTGCAATGAAATACCACTTCATAAACACCAGGATGTATATAATCAAAAAGAGGTTAACAAGTTTTGGCAAAGATGTAGAAAAAGTGGAATCCTTATACATCTATGGAAATTAAAATGGTACAGCCTCTTTGGCATACAGTGTGATAGTACCTCAGAAAGTTAGGTACAGAGTTACTGTATAACTCAGCATTTTCCACTCCTAGATGTATATATAACCAAGAGAACTGAAAGCAGATGTTCACACAAGAACTGGCACACAAATGTTTATGGCACTATTACTGTTAATAGCCAGTGAAAACAAAATGTTTATCCACTAATGAATATTTAAATAAAATACATTCCACTTATATAACTGGACTATTATTTGGCTGTGAAAAGGAATGAAGTATCGATGCATGCTACAACATGAATGGACCTTGAAAGCATTACATTAAATGAAGGAAGCCAGACAAAAAAGGCTACCTACTGTCTTGATTCCAGTTATATGAAATGTCTGGAATAGACAAATCCACAGGCATCGTAGCTTTCAGGAACCCCCCCCCCAACCAGTGAGGGAAATGGGAGTGACTGCTAGTGGATACAGATACCCCTTTTTGATGTGATAAAAATGTTCTGGAATTACATATAATGGTTGCACAACTTTGGAGGTATAAGAACCACTGAATTCTGCATTTTGAAAGGGTGAATTTTGTGTTCTATAAATTATATTTCAATTTGGGAGGGAAACTGAGTCATTTGTCTTATAAATGTTAAAATTAGCCCCCCCCATAAAAGCTCTAACTTGAGAAAAAATGACCTGATACAACTATAAAAAAAATTGGTAATTCAAATTCATATGATAGTGAAATCTCATACAGGTTCCTGCCCTCCTTCAGAAGAGCCCTGTGTTTTTGTTTGTAATTTATTGAAACACTGAATCAAAAATCCAAAGTACTTATTGTCTTTATGGCCGTAATTACTACTCAAAATTATCCTTATTTGTTTGTTTATGACTGTCTTTCACAATAATGTAAACTCCATAACCCTGTCCTGTTCACTCCTTTGTTCCTAAATTGGTATCAGACAGTTGCTCAAAAACAGTAGGTTGGCATGAATGAAAGAGTGTTATCTTTCATAATAGAACATGTCATTACATCTTTTGTTTCAGACTGCAGCACTTCGAGCTGTGGGCAACATTGTTACTGGAACTGATGAGCAAACACAAGTAGTTTTGAACTGTGATGCTCTTTCACACTTCCCAGCACTTCTGACACATCCCAAAGAGAAAATAAATAAAGTAAGTATTTTTAAATACTGCCTAATAACACACAAAGTATCAGCAGTTTTCATTTGTAAAATTAGGGATTCAGAAGTATCTATAATGATTATTAATGTAAACCATCATTTAGACATCAAGATAAGTTAGAATATTTTATTCTTTTAACATGGATTTCTGTGATTTTTTTGTATATAAAACCAGTTGTAAACAATGCAAATTTGGCTCTCTTGGAAATGATGAAATAGAGATAATTGGGTGTTGAATGTTGTGTGATTGGAAAATTCTAATGTGTGAGTCATGTAATTAAGCTTAATATTTTATAGATACTTAATAGTGTGTGTGTGTGTGTGTGTGTGTGTGTGTGTGATCATGGAGGCTATTGAAAGGGGGCACTGATTGGTGATGCTGATATTGGAGTGCATCTGAGGCTGTTGTAGAAATACACGGGCTGTTGATTACAACATTGCCAATGATTATAACCCAAGAACAGCTCACCTAAGTAGCCTAGCACCCTAACATCTCTAACAGGTTCATTAAACATGGTCCTGTGATCTGATCCAAAGAGCCTGCTTGATTAGCTAATACTAATACTTTAGGGAATAAAATGTGTTTACTAATTTTTTTTAAATAGAGAAAATGTTTCCATTTACGTTGAGTAATGTAATAAATTTATGTCTGGTAAATGACAGTAATATCCTACATAGGATATGAGGTTGATATTTTGTCTTATTTCATGCTAACTGGTCTTAGTGTGCATTTGTTGTCTGTGAAACTTGTGAACCACTTGAGTACCATCATCTTGTCAAAAGCAGTAAGCACTACCGAAGTGTAAAGGGTAGCATAAAAAGATCATTAAGGTAGACCAATGAAGCAATCAAACATCTGGTTCCACTTTAGCTCTTGAGAGAAATGGTGCAGTGAATGACTTACAAATAAGTATACTAAAATACCACACTATTTCAATGTTCTTGTCTCCATTATCATGGATAGTTGAGATTTACCGACTTTGACTAGCATTCTTGATCACAATAAAATAGAGAATAAAGCACATTATGTGAGGGGGATGCTAAATCTCACTTACAGTAGTTTTGGGATTTTTATCTATATTACAGCTCATGGATTCCTTAGTATTTGTTCAGACAAGCTTCTTTTGAGTCTTACGTTTGGGAACATTGTTTTGAAGAATTTTCAGAAGGTTTGGTTCATTATGACTTGATATAGGGCCATTAGCAATTTGTTCAGGGAAAATACAGAAGGTGGGGGGATAGAGGAGTTAAGGTTCCTGAGATTTTTATTATAGAACTTGTTCCATAGTAAAATCATTTGGACATTGTAACAAATGTAGTGAATTTAGTTCAGATGTAGATTTTAATTTTTAATGAGAAATATTCAAGGGGTCCTTGTTCTGCAGGAAGCAGTGTGGTTCCTCTCTAACATCACCGCAGGAAATCAGCAGCAGGTTCAGGCAGTAATTGATGCCAATCTTGTACCGATGATAATACACCTTTTGGATAAGGTAAGAAAATCATCTTGTATTATAATCTGAGTAAGAGGAAAATGATTTAAATTTAATAAATTATGTGAATATATGCCTCTGTTTAATTAGAACCTATACAGTGGCATAAATACTACAGTAAAGTAGTAGTAACGTGAAAACTTTGAACCTAGCAGTTTTTATATATAAAAAACACATTTCTTTTTAGGAACCCCTAGCCCTTCTTCTGTATCATTCCTTTACCAATAATTACTATTACTCTGGGATTTATTAAAAATACATTATTATTTTTAAAAAACTCATTACTGATGATAATATTCAAAATTATAATTGTTACTGCTGATTATAAATGCTTACGTACTATTCTCACTCCACATCTATTACTTCATGTAATACTACAACTCCATGAGCTTAAGAATTATCCCTTTTTGACAGATGAAGAAACTATGATATAGACAAATTGTCCAAAATCAAACAGTAAGTAAGTGTGCTATTTAATCATATGCTGTATCATCTCTCATACTTACATTAATGTTTGGGAAAGAGACAATTTAAAATGTCACAGTCACAGCACGAGGGTTTTTTCTGAACATTGATCTGTAATTAGAAGATAACTCTATCTTCTTTTCCTCCATGTGTTCTACAGACTGGTAGCAAAGGCTTAGTTTCCTATAAACTGGTAGATCTGGTTCAGTTTTTTAGGCAAGGCTTAATGTATTATTCTGTATTTCCTAATGATTCACATCAGAAGACCTATACTGTTTTAACCTTATCTCCAGATGTCCTACATCTGTCCTCTTCAAATTGATGAGTAAGCTCAGGTGCACATGAGCCTGCTCCAACTAATTGTTATAAACCTGTCCATTGGTCTTTGCCTAGTGGTTTTCAGGTAGTGATTAATGATGATTGTGTGGATCCCTTATTTTATTAGGAACTGCAAAATGGTGACTTTCTAATTCTGTCATTCTTTATGTATTAACTGTGATTTCTCAATAGAAAGCTTTTTTCTTTATCACCTATTGGTTTACTCTGAAATATGTTTCATATAAGAAAAGCAAGATAAATTCTCATCACTTAGTTTTTGTTTTGTTGTTTTGGGGGTGTGTGTGTGTGTAAGTAGGCTCCATGCAGGGCTTGAACATTCAACCCTGAGATCAAGACCTGAGCTGAGATGAAAAATCATATGCCTAACAGACTGAGCCACCCAGGCATCCCATTATTCACTTAGTTTTTAGAATAACATGGTTCTCTAACAACCTCAAAAGGATACTAGGGGGTAGTTCTTAGTGTTATTAGGAAATTAGGAATTTTTATCTGTATTTTGTACGTTTTTGACCATTGTAGTTATTTTTTCTAACACTAAGATTGTCCCTAACCAATGGAAACCTCTTAAATTTAGCGCCTGAGTCTTTTTTACATCACCTTAGTAGTTTTTGAGAGCTTCTTACCTTTGGAATATGACATAGTTCTCAAGCTTCTTTTATGTATTTTCTGACCTAGACTCTCCAGGGTGTCCTTTTAGATAGCAGATAGTATATAAGTGTCATAGTTCAGGTCGTAAGGATGATAATTGCTACAAGGTTGTCATTGTTTCTAGGCCTGAGTGAACAAAATGGGTGATAATATGTTTGTTTTTGTTTTTGTTTTTAGAAAATAGGAAATAGGGATGCCTGACTGGCTCAGTCAGTCAGTAGAGCATATGACTCTTTATTTTCAGGATCATGAGTTCAAGCCCCACATTGGGCATGAAGCCTACTTTAAAAAAAAAGAAACAAGTAGGAAATATATAGTAATTTTGTGAACATGAGAATTCATAAGAAACAAATCATGAATGAAAAAATATCAAATATCACTGGGTATTTAAGATAAGCTTTTTATTCTTTGATTTGTAGTTTTATCTCTTATGTTGGAAATCCTTCTAAAATATTACAATATATATTGAGATACATAAAATTTATCAAAATAAGATCACATTGCCACTAACAACATGACTACTTCACTGTTAAGATTTCCTTGAAAGATTTTGTTTTTAGGATGTATTCCATCAGTGATGTCCTTAAAATGGTGGTGTGTCACTTGAAATAATTTTTGTATATGTGATTAAGTCACCAACTTGGTATACAGTTAGGTTATTTATTTCTGTTTCTTTCTTTTTTTTTTTTTTTTTTTTTAAGATTTTATTTATTTGACAGAGATCACAAGTAGGCAGAGAGACAGGAAGGAAAGCAGGCTCCCTGCTGAGCAGAGAGCCCAATGCCAGGACACTGGGATCATGACCTGAGCCGAAGGCAGAGGCTTCAACTGAGCCACCCAGGCGCCCCTCTGTTTGTTTCTTATTTGGGGAAATTACTTTAGTATTTTTGTTTGTTTGGGGTTTTTTGGTTATATAAAGGCATATATGTAAATTTTGCTGTATAGTATTATTCCCTTTCTGTAAGGATTGTACCATTTTACAGTCCTACCAGCCTCACTGATAGATATTTTGCATTTTATCAGTCTGATATATAAAAATAGATATCCCACTACAGTATTAATTTTTGTTACTCATATATATAAGTTTTTTTCTTAATTGTAAGCATTTTTCCAGGTTGCTAGTCTTCTTTATATTTAAAAACAGGTCGTTATTCTATTTAGCAGATATATTGTAGTTGTTTATTCCACTGTTGTTGAGAATTCTGATTGCTTTTACTTTTTTTTTTTTTTTTAAGATTTTATTTATTTATTCGACAGAGATCATAAGCAGGCAGAGAGGCAGGCAGAGAGAGAGGAGGAAGCAGGCTCCCTGCTGAGCAGAGAGCCCCTTGCGGGGCTCGATCCCAGGACTCTGAGATCACGACCCGAGCCGAAGGCAGCGGCCTAACCCACTGAGCCACCCAGGCGCCCCTGCTTTTACTTTTTGACTAATGTGCTACTAAGATAATATCTAGAAGGATACATAATACTCCTTAGCTTTAAATTATTTCTTGTTAAGTTCTCAGAGATTCTCACCTCTGAGAACCTCATGTAGTCATTAGATGTATTACTAAGTTTATTACTGAATCATAAAATGACTTTTAAAATGATTTTTAAGTATATTTTTTCAATTTGTACTTGAAAGGTAATGTAGGAGGGTAATGTTTTTATATAATAGTCTCATTAATGGTGGAAATCATGATTTTTAAAACTTTGTTTTATGTTTAAAAGAATTACTTGACATTTCTTTGATTAAATTGAAATGTATGTGGTTTTTTTTTGTTTTGTTTTGTTTTACTTCTTATTTTATCACTCACTTCATTTAATCTGACTTAATTGAACAGTAATACCAAGTCAGTTTGTTGCCAGGAGAGTTTACAAAAGGGAGTCTGCATTTGTTTAGGGTAAATGTGTTGTTTTTTTGTTTGTTTGTTTGGTTTGGTTTAGGGTAAATTGAATTCAAAATCTTCTCTTACATAAAAATTATGTATGCATATAGAAAGGCTAGAAAAAACCTGGAGAAATAAGCAGTTGAGTATAATTTCAGACAACATTTTTCATCAGTTTAAACTATGTTGCAATTTGTATCCTTGGCTTTTACAGGGGGATTTTGGCACTCAGAAAGAAGCTGCTTGGGCCATAAGTAACTTAACCATTAGTGGGAGGAAAGATCAAGTAAGTTCAGCTCTTACTTATTTCTCAAAACGGGTAAAATAACAGTACAGATAATTCTAAGATTTAGAGTTCAATTAAATCATAATATAAAATAGTAGCAAGATAACAGGCATTCTGTGATTTCTTTTCCCCCCCATATAAAAGGGTCACCTTGACTTCCTTTAATTATATTTTATAGATGAGAAGTGTTATACTGCCTTGGCCTACAAAATTTTTGTAGGTCATGGTAAGATCAAAACATATGTAGTCAGGGTTTATTTGGGTTTAGCAATAGGAAAAAACAGGACTTTTTAGCTTAATAGGGCAGACTGAAACAGCATCACAGATTCTCATAACAATTGAAGATAACCAAAGAGAACACAAACAGCAACAAAAATTTACCAGTAGTAAACAAAGCAAGGAACTAATGTAAACCAAAAGGCTAGGTCTGGGAATTAAGGAAAAGGAATATAAGGAGCCTAGGGTGTAAAGTTTAAAGAGGCACTCATTCTGGAGTTGTGTGGGTGACAAAGCTTAACATTGTGCCAACTGGCAAAAAAAAAAAAAATGAGTTTCAAAGGTTCCAGGTAAATTTCACAGATAGGTAAAAAGAGTGAACTTAAAGCTGGTAAACAATAAGCTGAGAATTGTCACAGATAAGCTATAAACTGGTAGTGAGCAATGAATCCACTTAAATCTGAATACAGAGCAGAATATACATACAGTACATGGAAATGACAATATAACAAAATATAAAAATGATAGAAAATATTACAGAAATATTATAGAACCAATTAAATAATGAATTGAAGGTGGCCAGGTATTTGAGTGTTATAAATGTTACAGCACTCTCACATTGGATACCATAACACTGAACAGTTGTAGCTTTTAAAAAATATCATCCAGCCTCTGTACAGATTTCATAATTTTTTAACCTAAAGGGGAGGAAGGGGCCTTTGAAAAGAGTACTCTTAAGGCAAATGTTTCATATGACGTTGAATGATTCCTTCATTTTCATTTGTTTTTTTCCTAAGTTCAAGAAAAGCACTACATTAAAAGGAGAAGGAATCTCATAGTAAAATAATAAATTAATCTGATATGGTCTAACATAACACGTGAGACATGTTTTCACACTCAAAATTTTAAAGTCAGAATTATTTCAGTAAGATCATATGGTACACAAACAAAATTCACCTATGTTTATTTTATCATGGTGTTTTTCTTTAGGTGGCCTATCTAATTCAACAAAATGTTATTCCACCCTTTTGCAACTTGCTGACTGTAAAAGATGCACAAGTTGTGCAAGTAGTACTTGATGGACTAAGTAATATATTAAAAATGGCTGAAGATGAGGCAGAAACCATAGCCAATCTTATAGAAGAATGTGGAGGTAAGTTTATTATAAGCTGTTATTTCACGCTTTAATGTTCTTTTTGTAGCTACATTTATTTTCTGACTTATTTAACTTAGCATTTATGTTCTTTTTGTAGCTACATTTATTTTCTGACTAATGTAGCACTTCTGTATTTTTCTGTCTTAGATTATCAAGTAACAGAATAAAGTAAATACTATATGCTATATGTACAGTCCTGCTCAGCTTCTTGCATATGCATAGGTATTGAATTGCTGCCATGTATTGAACAGGCACTGTGCTAAGGGTACTGGGGAAACAGTGGTAAACAAGACACAGTCCTTGCCCTCAAGGCATGTAGTTCAGTCATGGAGATAAATATGAACTGATTTAATGTGCTAATTACCCTAATAGAAATGTACAACAAAATGAAATACCTGGAAGAAGCAGGAAGTGACACCTGAGCTGGATTTTGAGAGATGAATAAGGATTTATAAAGTAAAAAGGGATGAGAGGTGTTCCAGGCAGAGATAACACCATGAGCAAAGTCTGAGGTGAGACCTAGCATTCAGCAAATTATAAGTAGTTCAGTGTTGCTGAATCACAAAGTATGGGGTAGAAACTGCCTACATATGAGGCTGGAGATATTGCCACCAACCAGGCCCCTGCAGTCTTACAACTTGGTAGCACAGCAGATTCTTTATTCTATAGGGCAGTAGTTCCCAAATCTGATTCTGTGCCAGAGCCACCTAGAATGTAAACAGCACAGCTTAGCTTTC
Source organism: Lontra canadensis (assembly GCF_010015895.1). Classification (NCBI taxonomy): domain Eukaryota; kingdom Metazoa; phylum Chordata; class Mammalia; order Carnivora; family Mustelidae; genus Lontra; species Lontra canadensis. The sequence continues at coordinate 77,290 of NW_022631243.1, forward strand.
AGCACCTAGAATTACTGTGTAGATAGAACGTGGAAGACTCAGTTGTAGCTGTGGACCAAAATGTGAATGTGACCAACCCGGATAAGCACAAAAGGAAGGTTATTTCTGACAGATGTTGAGAATTAAATGAAAGGAGAAGTAACTATAAGAGTAGGAGAACCATATTCTCAATTTGCTTAGTGAAGGTAGTTCAGAGGCTTGAAAGAAAGAAGTATTTTTAAAGTTACTAAAGTGACATAGAGAGCAACAGAAAACACATAGCTATCAAGTTAGGAACAGGAGGTGGAGAAGAGTGTTAGGGAACCTAACCTAATAGTGTTAGGGAAGTTGAGTACCAGAAAAATTAAAAACAAGTATAGTTTAAAATTTTTTACTAGTATTTTTTCCCCACATAAACATTTTAATTACTAAAAATTTTATTTTTATAAATTAAAATTAAAATCCAGATCTGAGCCTTGCCCTTACCACTGGCAGTAAGGCCAGAAATCTGTATCATATAAGCTTCCCCGATGAATTCTGCCCCAGGGTATCACAAGCCACTGAAAGATTTTACCTAAGGGATAGGTATCTTTAAATGGAGCATGGATATCAGGGAAATGAGACTGTTGGAGACAAGAGGCAGGAAACCAGTTAGGAAGGTATATAGCAGTCTGGGCCACAGTAAATGATGACAGGATTTAAGAGATAGACTTTGAGGTTTTTGAGATTTGATGATAGAGTATTGAGGGAAAGGGGAGCTTATTAGGCTTTGTCTCCAATTTCAAGTTATTAATTATCATGAAGTAAGGATACAGTAGAACAAATAGTTTAATTGAGGAAAGGCAAGTAATAAATTGTGTTTGGACATTTTGAGTAGTAAGTACACATGAAACATCTGGTGGAATTATCATGCAGGCATTTTAATTTTATGCTTCTGAAGCCCAGAAAAGAACAAGTCCTCACCCTATCATAGTGGCTAAATTCTTTTCTTTTCTTTTCTTTTTTTTTTTTTTTTTTAAGATTTTCTTTTTAAGCAATCCCCATACCTAGCATGGGGCTCAAACAGCCCCGAGATCAAGAGTTGCATACTTCACTGGCCAAGCCAGCCAGACGTCCCTAGCTAAATTCTTTACTTAAGGCGGGCTCACTACATAGAATGTGTAGAGTGAAAAAAGAAAAAAAAAAAAGAATGTGTAGAGTGAAAAATGAGCCCAAAACAACTTCTCCCATGTAAGGAATAGATAAAGAAGAACACTCATGAAAGGGCAGTTTTCACTTTATTTCAGAAACCTTAAAATTATTACTCCTATAAAGCAAAATAAGATGCATTTTGCTTATCAGTTAAGTTTATATATTCTTAGTAATATTTCTGACCTATGATTTAATAAGCTCATTAGTGTTTATGGGGAAATTCCCCTTCCCCCTGAAGTACTGTGGTTGATCTTGATCATTTTCCATAATACTTAACAGATGTCTTGACATTCATATTTATTAATCACCAGTTTTTTCATTATTTTTTTACATGTATCGTTAGAAAAACTTGGCAGAAGCTAGAAAGTAAAAAGAATATGCTTTTAACTTGTAACAAACAAAAGTAATCCATGTTATTATTCCTTATAAACATTGGTTATACAGTAATCTGAATAGAGAGGTGTCCGTTGCTTGCTTAAACATACGAATTTAAACACTCAGGTGGTTAACTTTTTAAGATAAATATGCTGTATTTTTGTGCATAAAGCCTTTTTAAGAAATTCACCTTTAGAATAGAGTCCCAAAAATCACAGATTTAACTGTCCCAAAATTGGGATTATGTGGTCCCAAGATTATTGTAAATTTTTTGTTCTTATGTTTTAAATATTACCATTGTTTCACTTCATAAAATTTCTTGCAGGACTGGAGAAAATTGAACAACTTCAAAATCATGAAAATGAAGACATCTACAAATTGGCCTATGAGATCATTGATCAGTTCTTCTCTTCAGATGATGTATTTAATAATTTTATGGTTTTATTAGTTTTATGTACAAACATAAGTCTAGAAATAATATAAGCTAGGACATACACTTTTTTGGAATGTAATTAAAATAATGTCACTTTCAGAAATATTTTAAAGTCCCTCAGGGCATTAAAAAGTACTGGTTCTAAGGGCAAAAAAAGGATTAAGAATTTTTTTTTTCCTTTTTACGGATTTATTGCCATTAGTAGTTAAAAATAGATGAGGATTTTTTATTTTACAGGAATGCTGAAGGTCTTTGCTTGTAAAATAGCTTTTGTTTTTTAAATCTCACTATTGGAAGTTCATAGTTTTTGACCACCTTCCTCCACTTTTCTCTGCTCTTACCCTTTACCCATGGTAACCACAAGTTTGATCTTTCCTATGAGCTTTTTTATTAGGATTCCACATATAAGTTAGGTCATACAATATTTGTGTTTCTGTCTGACAAATTTATTTAACTTAGCATTAAATGCTCTCAGTGTTTATACATGTTGTTGCAAATGGCAGGGTTTCCTTTTAGTCTGTAATATTCTACTGTGTATATATATCACATTTGCTTTATCCATTCATCTTTTGGTGCACATTTAGGTTATTTCCATGCCTTGGCTATTGTAAATAATGCCACTGTGAACATAGGGTTAGAAATGTCTTTTTAAGTTAGTGTTTTCATTTCCTTTGAATATATTGTTAGAAGTGGAATTACTGAATAAACATATGATAGTTCTGTTTTTAATTTTTTAGTGGAAATACTGTTTTCCATGGTGGCTGTACTAATTTACAGTCCCACTAACAATGCACAAGGTTTCCCTTTTCTCTATATCCATACCAGCATTTGTTAACTCTTGTCTTTTTAATGATGGCCGTTTTCACAGGTGTGAGGTAATAACACTCATTGTGGTTTTAATTGGCATTGCCCTAATTACTAATGATATTGAGCATCTTTTCATGTACCTACTTACTTTTTGTATATCTTTTGGAGAAATGTCTGTTCAAGTCTTTTGCCCATTTTTTAATTGGGTGGTAGTTTTTGCTGTTGAGTTATGATAAGAATTTTTCGACACTTGACAAATCAGGCTCTGTTTTCACTTGATGTCTTTATAGTTCTCAAATTGTATATTGTTAATAGCATAACGTATTTATAAGCAAAACAGTGATACTGGTATATTCTATAATAAATCCTTAATGACAATAGTTCATCTATATTTGAAGATACTGTCACTGTTATTTTTGTTAGATGACCAAAAATAAATTTGAAGGTACATAAAATGGAAACAGTAAATCATCAAGAAGGATAAGTTACATATAATGTAAGGTGTAGTATGCAAGAGTATCTTCATATTGTCAGTATATGGTAGTTGAAATTAAAGTATTAACTTATTTTTAATGTTGCTCCTTTGGAAAAATAAATCTAAAAGCAGCTATTCCTTAGAAAATTATGATTAGATATAGCCACCAGTGGATTTTTGATAATTCTCATGTTTTCAAAAAATAACTCATATTCCTTGAAACTTTTCCATATTATCAAAAAGTGGAATGTTACTAAGTATTTTCTTAAGTGTATATGATTTAAACATTAACTTGGCATACAGCCAATACTAGAAAAGAAAATCTGTGGACTGTTTCCTTATAGATGATCAACCTAAGTCCTATTTAGAATATAATGCTAGTTAAATCAATCAGAAATAAAATTCAGAAAAACATACTCTCTTAAGGGAAGCTTTTATCACATGTTCTAAAGTTGGATTTTTGGAAATCCTAATTTGCAGTTAGGTATACACAAGACATTACGATTTCTAATACCTTAACATGAAGTTCTCTGTTAATCTCTTAACACTGTGAAAAGAATAATTCAGATGAGCATATTTATAAGAACTATACTATAGGTCAGTGATTTTTGTGATATTTCAAAAAAGAACCTGTAGATATATCATACTCATTATAGCACAGCTATTATTTTACTGTTTTAAGCCCAGATGTCATTTGTCTCCAGTTGCTAGTAAAAAATTAACTAAAGATTACATTTACTCTCCAAAAGTGACAGCATTAAGTTTTTTAATGTCATCAACTTTTATCTATTTGCCCAGGTAAAAGGGATATTAGAGTATCCTCTCAGTTTGAGGTGTAGGACCATTTCCAGTTTATTACTTATATTTCACTCTTTTGGAAGATACCTATCTTGCATATTCTCTTAAGTTTCCTCTCATTTTGGTGTCCTCCAAGAAAAAGCCTTCACGAAGTGTTTCTAAAGAGGTGGTAGGACAATGTTGGCTCTCATCATCTCTCTCATAGTTTCTTATGGAAATGAGAATATTTCTATAATGTTATTTATGTAACCTTTAAAACTAATTATCACTTATTTTTTCTTTTTTCCTTTAGATTGATGAAGATCCTAGCCTTGTTCCAGAGGCAATACAAGGTGGAACATTTGGTTTCAATTCATCTGCCAACGTACCAACAGAAGGGTTCCAGTTTTAGAAAGATGTTGTGGAAGTTAGGTACAATGCAGCACTGAGATATATATATATATACATATATATAAAAAGGTTTGATCCATCAAGCTTGGCTCATGGGATCTGCTGCTGCATTAAATCGGGAAAGAAAATGTGAAGATTTCATTTGGAATCACAGAAAATGCCCAAATGAGGTCAAGATGGCGAGTGGGTGCGAGTGAGAATGAGTGGCAAAATGTAACGAAAACTTTACATGAATGCTTATTTAGGTTGTTCAAAGTAAAAAGGGCTACAGGTCACAGATCTTCAGTGCCTGAGAAGGAACATTGACTTACTCTGTATCATTTGAGGGGAAAGTGCAGTACTGTCATCTTCAAGCCTTGTAAGCATAAAAGAGGATACGATGCCCATATAAGTCAAAGGAAACCGAGCCCAGGCCTTGCTATGAAGCAGTGTGTGAGTGGACAATGTTGAATGAATGTCTGGCTCAGTGATAGGGAGTCAGGTTCATCTTTCAAATCTAGGGCTCTTCACTCATGAAGCAGACTCCTAGTCCTGGAGTGACTGTGTACGAGAGTATGGTTGTGGTGCTGTATGTGAACGCATGCAAGCTTGATTCGCCTTCAGGGGGCTGATAACAAACCTAGTAAATCATCAAAGTGAGATCATAAGTGTTAATGTACACTGGACATGAAAACAAAGACCGGTTTAGCAGCAGACATTGGTTTACTCTGCAGCCTGTGTTTTCTACTCCCCCTCTTCCCTTTACCCACCCCCTCCTTTTTTTTTTCTTCTTAGTTTTTATTTACTTTACCTAGTATGGCTTTTTAGTTGCTTTTCAAGTCAGAAAACTTTTCAGGAAGGTTTCCCTGTGCATTTGCACCAGATGAATGTTTGATGCTATGAAAAGCTTTCCATATCATCAAAACTAATTTGTGTAGATTTTTGCATGAAAAAAATCATAAATTTCCCTCAAAATAGACTGTGTTGCAGTACACAAGTTGCCATAATAGTATAAAACAGTAAAATGTGCTTTAAAAAGCCATCCTTTTCATTTTCAGAGATAACATAAAGATCTTTGCATGAGGTAAATCTACAGCATAGTTCATTTTTAGATTTTGTTGAGTCCTGTAAAGAAGAAGAAGAAAAAAGTTTCAGTTGTGGTAGAATACCGTGCTGTGTTTAAATGTTACTTGTTTTCAAACTTTGTTTTCTATGAAAATGATATGGAAACTTCTAAAATGGAATTTGGTGCATATGTACTGCTGAATAAAGACCGATGAAGAGGTTTGAGTAGATGTACAAATCAAGTAATGGTTTGAACACCTTTAATAATATGCCTAATCTGTTCAATTGTTTTAGAATCTTTTTATCTTAGATGTAGGCAGCCATGAACAATCTATTTTGAGCCACTTTAGGGAGAAAACTTTGTATTTTTAAAACTTGCATAAAAGTTATGCAAGTGGTTTTTATAAATTGGAATAATACCTCAGTTTTGAGGTTATGCACACTAAATTAAATGTGACATAAATTAATTTGTACAAAAAGAACTCTTTATAAGGTGGCTCATTGTAGGAAATCCTGTGCCTTCCCCTTTGAGCACAAGTGTTGCATGAACAACAGTTTGCTATAAGAAACATACCAGATTAGCCACCATTAGCATCTATATCTACTTTGTGTTTAAAATCAACTGGTAATTCTGAAACACTGTAGAATGGATAAAAATTATTTTGTGATCATAACTCTTTGTTGAACTAGAGTATTTTTGCAGCATTCCTTGTCATCAGAAACATGGTTAAAGTTTAAAACTAGAAGCAGCAGAAAACTAGCTTGTAAAATTTATCCAAGTAGAATGCAGGCTAGGCTGTCTTGGGGAAATAAACATTAAAACTTAAAGCAATGTTTTACATGGGGTGTGTGTGTGTGTGCTATTTGGATTTTAATATATATAAATATAAACGTAAAGTTAGAGTATAAATCAATGGCTTATTTTAGATTTTCCTTAAGTGTTTGACCTAGAACCAACATAAGAAATTTCTTCAATTCTGTACTTTTAGTGTAGACATACTAGTACTCTAACTCGCTGGATCTGTTCAGGTGACACTGTCTTTGGTTCTGGTTTCTCCCTGTCCAGCCCAGCATTTTGACCTCTTTATTATTCTTCTAGCAAAGTGGACTGAGAGAGACTATTTGAGCTATATTTTACATAGTACTGTGACTTCAACACATGGCTATAAATGGCAGATTACACACAGAGCTTGTTTTTTTACGGAAGGCTTAAATTAACAGAAGTTGACCATAACAGTTGTGTGTATAATCCATGTTTCTTAGTAAACAGATCTAGCTCAAAGTAAGGTTATAATAGGCTAAATGAGTTCATAAAATAGTTAATCCTGTAATACATCCTAGTTGTGGATGATAATCAACATCTGTGAATACAAGGGCTACCTGATAGTCTAAATATTTCATTTCTACCTGTGGTCTCATACAGGACACTGATTTTGTAATAGAATGATTGGAGGGATTTTTCGTTGTCTGAAATTTGTTTCAGCACAGTTAACAGTTCATCATAGTTAGCAGATTTAAACACAACTCTTTGTTTATTCTCCACTGATTAAGAAACTTTATTCATTTTTAACATAGAACATTATTTGTGAGGAAGGGGGAAAGGGGAATAGTAAGTCTTTAATACGCTTAGTGTTCCTGGCTTTTCATGTCTTAAACTGCTTTTTCAGAGCATCAAGCCCTTCTCAAGTTGTATAAAAATGAGAATGTTCTATTACAAATGTGTGAGTAGCCCTAGTCTAAAATATATCTTTAAAGATATTTTTTCTTCTCTAATTTGTCTCATAATGGAATTAGTACTTTCCACATTACTTTGGAACCAAAACCAGAACATTCCTATAAGTAAAACTATTGACTAATTATTAAAAATGGATCTGGAAGACTTTTTAACTTTGAGTTTAGGCTTACCTGGTGACTGCATTTCATAGGTTTTTTTGTTTCTTAAGAGGTATCATTACACGGCAAAGTGATGGGCTTTATTGTAACATTAATTTGTGGAGTACCCTATTTGGATTCTCCATTGCCTCAGTTCCCTCAAGAAAAAAAGAGAAATTTGAGCTAAGCTCTGTAATTTAAGAAGTGATGTATCTTCTGTTGCTGTATAACAAATTACCACAAACTTATGGCTTAAACCAACATATATTTATTATTTGATAGTTGCCACAGGTTGGGAGCCCAGGTGCAGTTTAGCTAGATCCAGTGCTCAAGGCCTCACAAGGCGTCAGTCAAGTTTCAGCCATAGCCACAGCCTTTGAAGGTCAGGGTCCTCTTCCATGCTTGTATGGCAGAACCTGTTTCTGGCAGCTATAGAATTCAAGGCAGCTTGCTGCTTCAAGGCTTGCAGGAAAATCTGATTTCAGAAAAGGCCCTAAACCTTTTTTGAGGGCTCACCCGATTAAGTCAGGCTCACCCAGGATAATCTCTCTCTTGACCTCAAAGCCAGACGATTGGTACCTTAATTACACCTGCAAAATCCCTTCCCCCTTGTCCTATACCGTAACCTATAATATCTATCATATTCACAGATCTTGCCCACACTTGGGGAAAGGGGATTATAAAGGGCATGTGCATCAGGGGATCTTGGGAGCCATCTTAGAGTTTTGTCTACCACAAAGGAGTATCAGTCTTTAGATCCCAGAGCAATTTAGAAGTGATCCTCTAGTATATTGCAAGTTTGTTTTTGGACAACCTATAAGAATTTAGTGCAAGCTCTGGACCAGCTTCCTCCCAAAATGCATAAGCATAACAGCTTTAGGGACTCAGGAGTCTGTGAATTTCTGAGTAGAAATGGTCTGTCATAATCCTCCCCTTTAAATGATTGCCAAGAGGTGACTTGTCCAGGGTCCCACAGAGTTTTGAAATTACTTGATTGCTTTTTGAATTTTCAAAATTAAATCATTTGTTGTAGAAATTAAGGTGGTGAGCTACAAATAGGCCAATTTAGCTTCAATCAAAAGCAGTTACCAGTTAACTGCTGAGGTTTGGTGAATTATTTACTTCCTAAGTGTAAAAGTTTAGTTGTTGACTATTTTGAAGGTCATGATATCTGGTAAATTTTTGTACCTTTTTACTTCTTGATTATTTTATTCCTTGGCAAAATTCATTAAATGTCAGCTAGTAATTTAATATGACTTGGAAAGAAAAATTTGCCCAGATATCCATTCCCATACTCCGAAATAGCAAATCCATGCCTAACTTGATGTTTTGAACATTTGAAGGAGAAAATTATTTTCTTTTTAATAAATAAGCACAGTGGGTTTCCTGGCTGGCATAGTTGGTGGACCATATCACTCTTGATCTTGGGGTCATGAGTTCAAGCCCCACCTCAGGAGTGGAGATTACTTATAAATAAATGAGGGATGTCTGGGTGGCACAGTCAGTTGGGTCATGATTCCTGGGTCCTGGAATTGAGTCCTGACTCGGGCCTCTCACTCAGCGGGAGCCTGTTGCTCCAAATCTGCCTGCTGCTCCCTCTTGTGCTCTCTCTTTCTCTCTGACAAGTAGATAAAATCCTTTAAAAATAAATAACCCATACTTTAAAAGTTCATCTACAAACCTTTAAGAAAATAAGCACATTAAAGTATGTTTTTAAAAACAAAAGTAGGGTAATAAAAGTTACACTAGATCCCTTTAAGCAAAATCAGGGTGGACATTGACAGCCTTATAATCCAAATTCCTAAATTAAAGGGAGACTTTAAAAATGAAGATTTGTCGAGTCTGTGTTAACAGTGTGACCAGAAGCAAATGGGCTGAGTACAGTGTAGAATTGCATGTTAGTTAGCACAGCAGCAACGTACAAGGAAGATAGATTTAGTATTTTTCCGTAAGACTTAACCTAGCAGTTCCATTAGTTTTTAATACTCCCTTTAAATGCAGGCCCTTTAGGTGGCAAATTTGGTTCAGAATATCCATCTTAAATTGTACTGTTTATAAATATGACAGCTGGTAACTTGTGAATAAGGGCAGCTGAAAGATTGTTTCCGATCTACCTCTTACCAGAAGACTACTTTATCATTGCTTATATTTTTGTGTCAGTTTCTGCCTTTACAGATATTGTATCTTGCAGCTCTAAATACGCTGCTTACGCCAGGTTACTTAGCTTTTCCAAACCATCAATTCTTCCAGTTTTATTCATGAAGAGTTTTTTAAAGTTTTTATTTATTTGACAGAGACACAGTGAGATAGGGAACATACACAGGGTGGGGCAGGGGAGGGAAAAACAGGCTTCCCGCCAAAAGGGAGCCTGACGTGGGGATTGAACCCAGGACCCCGGGATCACGACCTGAGCCAAAGGCAGACACCCAACAACTGAGCCACCCAGGTGCCCCATCATGAAGAAATTTTTTTATAGTCTTTTCCACTTTAGTTTTTCTGTTACTCTGGAAAGCATGAATCCTATTTTCCCTGCCCAGATCGTACTTCTATTTTGTATAGCTGATGGATTCCTTGATATTCTCTAACTTTACCTGAGATTTCATCTGATTTTATTCCAAACAACTGTTAAAAATGTCTAATCAAAAAATATATAATAATTTACTTAAATTTCTATCATTTTTGTGATGCTCCCTATCTCTAGTTGTTTGCCTTCTGGATAATTCATTCAGCATCCTGTCTTCTCCATTCCTGTCTTTGGAGCCTTGTGAGAGCCACCTTTCCCCCATTCTCTGTATGTAGTTACCATTTCACTCTGTACACATATAGTTACCATTTCACTCTGTACACATACTAATCAATGCTAAATGTCCAGCTCTTGGACTCAGCGGAGGGTGTTTTTATCTCAAAACCCTCCCATTTTGGCTTATAATTGTGGGATTGGGAAGCAATCAACATAGGCTTATTTTCTCCCACCATAATACCATACTTTTTTTGTTTTCTACAAGTTGTCCCCTTGTTCAACTCATAAACGTAAAACTTACCTATTATGGATATTTTCTACCTCCATCCACTTACCTTTGTACTGCCACTGTGCTCTCCCCATAAAAGTTAATATTCTGCCTCAAATCTATTAGCTCCCAGGGTGGTCTTTGGGGTGTCCCATTTTTGTAACTGTGTACCTGGTGCATTAAACTGGTCTTTAGTTCTTTTCACCCCCTTTGAACCAATTCAGGATGGTTATAGGAGAGCTGTTAAGGAGCTGTTAAGGTACTTAAGTTTAGTAACCTTGTTCCAGTATGAGTCAACTAGTGCTCAGAGATGCTAAAGAGAACTAAAAAGTTGCTTTCCTGTTCTCTCTATCCCCATATTCCTCGTTTTGCAGTTGTGCCCAGCTGCCAAGAGGCAGTAGTTTCTGAGTGTCTTTTTTGCATCCTGATTTTCTCAGCTCCACAGTTCATACCTTGAATTTTCCAGTCTCCTTCCGGAAGCTGAATTTGTCCAGTACTGTCTGCTAACCTTGCCATCCCCATTAACTTATTTTGTAATGCGTATCTTACATTTATGGGAATTTTTCAGTCTGTGGAGTCTGTCAGTCATTGGTCTTCTCACATCAGCGTTTCTCCATCTTCCTTTCCAACGGATTGTAAGCTGCTTAGGGCAAGATCTGCATATAAACAAAGCTTCATAAGCCCCCATGAAGGTGCCTTGAGTTCTATGAAGGTTTACAGTGATAATGATGCAGCCTCTCTGACAAACTGATTGTAGGAACTACTTCTAAAAATCATCCTTCTGTCTGGAATTTAAAAATTTGCCTCATTGCACATGAGGTTCAGAATGCTTCCTGTCAGAAGGAAAGATATTTCATCCCTTGCCAGATGAATGGTCATTTCTTCATTTTTGATGTTTTACCCAATGTAGGATCTGGATATCTGACATACATAAGGTCTTGAAAAGGATCTTTGTGGGGTTTTCAAATACTGGTTTTACATACTATGAAGCAGAGGCAGCCTACTATCTTAATACTGATGTAACTTTTTTAAACATGTACTTTATTGAAATAACTTTGCATCGTATTAGTAGCTGTTTTTACAAAGGAGCTATCGAAACCATAACGGTAAGTGGTTGCTGTTTTAGTCTATCTGTAGAACAAAATTAATAGAATGCTATTTTGGTTATTGATGTTGCAGTATTCATTGATTGAAACAATTTTGTAAGATTTCTTTTGCCTGAGTAACAGTTACACAAATTTTAGTTTCTAGAAATAATTAGGAGCAAGCACAAGGAACTCCCTCAGTTTTGTCTAGTCCCAATCAAAACAATTCTGATAATCATCATGGTGTTTACCCATTCTTTTCCTGCTATCGCAGAGGCCTTCGCTACAAATTAAGACCTTGGCCCATTTGGTAATCTGGCTTCGTTCTTAATTATTGTGGGACCTTGTGAAGTTATTTTATCTCTGTGTGCTTCTGTTTCTTCATCTGAAAAGTGGAAAATAATCATAATGCCTACTCAGTGGGTTATTTGACAACTTAAAAGAGTTATTAGTCCATGTAAAACGGGCACCTGGGTGGCTCAGTTAAGTATGTGCCTTCTGGCTCAGGTTGTGATCAGAAGGTTCTGGGACCGAGTCCCTCATTGGGCTTCCTGTTGAGGGGGGAGTCTGCTTCTCCCTCTGCCCCTCTCCCCTGCTCTTGCTCTCAAATGAATAAATAAAATATCCTTTTTAAAAATTTCATGTAAAACACTTTGAATATCCTAGGTAGATAATAAGCACTACAGCTGCTAGGGGAAATTGCCTTTAACTTTAATTGCAAATAAACAGAGAAGCTCTTTTCATCTTTATATTTGATAAATATCTGAGAACCCACATTGGACTAGGCATTAAATCAGTAGCTTGGGATACAAAGCCAATTGAAATGTAGCACTCACTCTCGGTTTATGGGGAGAGACACAGTCATAAGTGGATAAATGAAAAGCAGTAAATACAATGATAGATGTACATGATACCTTTGTTAGACCCCACTGTTTGGTGACTGTATGACAGCATTTGATGAAGCACACAAAATAAGACTTATTATCTCTGGATTCACTTCTCTCCATCTTCAGACTTTTCTTCACCTATTCAGACTTAATTTTACTCAAACCCTCAACCCCTGCCTCCCCCTCATTCTTAGTAGATGGCCTTTCCTATTTGGGAGGCAGGGTGGGGGTGGGGTCGGTGGCAAAGAGAACTATATGGGAGGAACTCCTCAGCTCACTTTCAGATTAGAAATCCACATATAGGGGCACCTGAGTGGCTCAGTCAGTTGAGCAGCTGACTCTTGATTTTGGCTCAGGTCATGATCTCAAGGTCATGGGATCAAGCCCCATGTCAGGCTCCATGCTGCATGTTGAATCCACTTGGGATTCTCTCCTCTCCCTCTGCCCCTTCCCCTGCTCACGTGCTCTCTCTTTTAAATAAATAAGATCTTTAAAAAAAAAAAAATCCACATAGATAATTCATCCATTTCTTTCTGCTCTGTTTAAGAAGATACCTCTCTTCATAACCAGGGCAGTCCCATTGTCTTGAATTCTATTTCTTGCTATTTCTCAGGAATCTCACACTATGAATTACAGCTTTTCTTTCTATCCAGCTGTTCTTCAGTGTGATTTTTTTAATGTGATTCTATCAACATTTAAACATGCTCAATTATTTCCTGTCTTAAAACAGAAGTGCAACACTACCATTCCAGCTACTACACCATCCTCACTTTACTATCAAAGCCAAAGTTCTTTTGAGAAGTTTGCTTGCTCACTCAGTTGCTCACGTCTCATTCACTTTCAGCCCATTACAATCTCCTTTGCCCCATAATTTTATAAAGCCCTTGACAAATCACCAGTGCCTACATTTCATTAAATTAAATGGGCAGTTTTTCTCTTTATCTTTTTTTTTCTCTTTATCTTGACTCAGAAACATTAGATGTTTGACAACTAGATTTTCACAATGCCTCATTGTTTTTCCTCTTTGATCATTGCTACCTCTGCTCATGCCATCCCAGACCTTAGCCAACATTTTGTCTCCTTTCTAGAAATCTATCTTTCTAGTCATTAAATGCTTATTAAAGAGTTTATAAAGATTTTATTTATTTATTTGACAGAGATTACAAGTAGGTGTGGGGGGGTGGGGAGCAGGCTGCCTGCTGAGCAGAGAGCCTGATGCAGGACTTGATCCCAGGACCCTGGGATCATGATCTGAGCCAAGGGCAGAGGCTTTAACCCATTGAGCCACCCAGATGCCCTGCTTAAAGAGTTTAATTCTCAACCCAGATTCTCCTCTCACACTAAACCCTCTATGCAGACTCAGTGGCCAAACTTAAATGACCATCTGTGACATGCCCACTGATCCTCAATTTAGTGTCAGCTTTCTCTGAAATCTCCCTACTGCCTCCTAGTTCCCATTGTATATTCTTTCCTCCTTTGTTGAAGATTAATAGACCATATAATTGTGGATTCATTTTTGGGTTTTCTATTCTGTTGATCTATGTGTCTATTTTTGTGCCAGTACCATACTGTTGATTACTACAGCTTTGTAATATAACTTGAAATCTGGAGTTGTGATACCTCCAATTTTATTTTTCTTTTTCAAAATTGCTTTGGCCTTTTGGGGCCTTTTGCTTCCATACAAATTTTAGAATTGTTTGTTCTAGTTCTGTAAGAAATACTGTTGTCATTAAAAAAAATTTTTTTATATATAAATAAAGCCTTAGGGCACAGGTGATTGAAGAATAAATACTCACAGAAGGCTACCAAGGGTAGAACAGGACCTTTACATTTTCAAAGGCGAATCACGTGGGGACAGATTGTTGATACAGGGCATTCTTGGCCAAGGGAATTCCGAACCCGCATACAAACTTGAATGTGGAATAAACATGGTGTGTCCTATCCAGGGCCTGGTTAGTGAGCATATGACCAATGGTGCCAGTCCCATACTCAGCAGGGCCCTGTGGTTGGCCTAAAACAGTGCTGTCTCCACCTGACATTTTCATCATTTTTTTCTTTTTGTAATTAACATATAATGTATTATTTGTTTCAGGGGTACAGGTCTGTGATTCATCAGTCTTATACAACAACCAACACTCACCACAGCACATACCCTCCCCAATGTCCATTACTCAGTTAGCCCATCCCCCAACCTACCTCCCCTCTAGCAACCCTTCGTTTGTTTCCTAAGATTAAGAGTCTTATGTGGTTGACAAGCTGTTGGCATTTTGATAGGGATTGCACTAAATTTGCAGATTGCTTTAGGGAGTATAGACATTTTAATAGTATTTGTTCTTCCAATCCATGAGCATGGAATGTCTATTCATTTCTTTGCATTATCTTGAATTTCTTTCATTATTATTTTATATATAGTTTTCAGAGTACAGGTCTTTCACCTCTTTGGTTAAGTTTATTCCTAGATAGTTTTTTGGTTTTGGTACAGTTGTACATGGGATTGTTTCTTAATTTCAGATTCTGCTCCTTCATTATTAGTGTATAAGAATACAACGGATTTCTGTACATTGATTTTGTATCCCGCAACTTTACTGAATTCATTTTTCAGTTCTAGTAATTTTGGGGTGGGGTCTTTAGGGTTTTCTATGTATGGTATGTTTTCTGCAAATAGTGGAAGTATTACCTCTTCCTTACCAATTTGGATGCCTTTTATATTTTTCTTGTCTGATTGCTATGGCTAGGCCTTCCAGGAGTACTATGTTGAATAAATTTGAGGGTACACATCCTTGTTTTGTTCCTGAACTTAGAGGAAAAGTGGTTTTTTCCCTTTGAGTATGATGTTTGCTGTGGGTTTCTCATATATGGCCTTTATTGTGTTATGTTCCCTCTAGACCTACTTTGTTGAAGGTTTTTATCATGAATGGATGTTGTACTTTATCAGATACTTTTTCTGCATCTTTGAAATGATCATATGGTTTTTATCTTTTGTCTTATTGATGTGATGCATCACACTGATTGATTTGTGAATACTGAACAACCCTTACAAAAGACAAACTAATACTCTTGTATCCTGGGAATAAATCTCACCTGATCGTGATGAATTTTTTTTTTTTAATGTATTGTTGGATCAGTTTGCTAGTAGTTTGTTGAGGATTTTTGCTTCTGTGTTCATCAGGGATACTCCCTGTAGTTCTCTTTTTTGGTGGTGTCTTTGTCTGCTTTTGGTATCAGGATGATACTGGCCTCAAAGAATGAATTTGGAAGTTTTCCTTCCTCTTCTATTTTTTGGAACAGTTTGAGAATAGGTATTAACTCTTCTTTAAATGTTTGGTAGAATTTGCCTAGGAAACTCTCTGGTCCTGGACTTTTGTTTGTTGGGATTCTTTAATTATTGATTCAATTTCCCTGTTGGTATTTGGTCTGTTCAAATTTTCTATTTCACCCTGCTTCAGTTTTGGTAGGTTATATATATCTAGGAATTTACCATTTCTTCTAGGTTGTCCAATTTGTTGGCATAGAGTTTTTCATAATATTCTTGTATGCAGTCCTTGCACCAGTTAGTAAAGGTGTAAATGTAAAGGAAAAGTTCTTGAAGGAAATTAAAAGTGCTACTCCAGTGACTACACAAAATGGTAAGAAAGCAAAAACAGTCTTTTGGTGAAATGGAGAGAGTTTCAATGGTCTGGATAGAAGATCAAACCATCTACAACATTCCCTTTAAATCAAAGCCTAATCTGGAGAAAGATCATAACTCCCATTAGTTCTCTGAAGGCTGAGAGAGATAAGGAAGCTGCAGAAGAAAAGTTTATGCTAATAGAGGTTGGCTCAGGACTGTTAAGGAAAGAAGCATTTCCATAACATACTACAAAATGAAGCAGCAAGGTCTCATATAGAAGCTGCAGCGTATTATCCAGAAGAGCTAACTAAGATAAGGAATAAAAGTGGCTACACTGAACAACAGATTTTCAGTGTAGATGAAATAGCCTTCTGTTGGAAGAAGATGCAATCTAGGACTTTCATTGCTAGAGAGGAGAACGCAGTGCCGGGTTTCAAACTTCAAAGGACAGGCTGACTCCCTTGTTAAGGGCAAGTGAAACCGGTGGCTTTAAGTTGAAGCCAGTGCATATTGGCCATTCTGAAAATCCTAGGGTCCTTAAGAAATATGCTTCATCTACCCTGCCTGTGTTCTAGAAGGGAAAGAACAAAGTTTGGGTGATAGCACACCTGTTTACAACATGGTTTACTGAATATTTTAAGCACTCTGTTGAGACCTTCTTGGGGGGGGGGAAGATTCCTTTCAAAATATGGCATTGAGGGGCACCTGGGTGGCTCAGTGGGTTAAAGCCTCTGCCTTCAGCTCAGGTCATGGTCTCAGGGTCCTGGGATCAAGCCCTGCGGCGGGCTTTCTGCTCGGCAGGGAGCCTGCTTCCTCCCCATCTCTCTGCCTGCCTCTCTGCCTACTTGTGACCTCTCTCTGACAATAAATAAATAAAATCTTAAAAAAAAAATATGGCATTGAGGGAGCACCCAAATGCTCTGAGGGAGATGTACAATAGGGGCACCTGGGTGCCTTAGTTGAGTGTCTGCCTTCAGCTAGGTCATGGTCCCAGGGTCCTGGGATTGAGCCCAGCATCTGGCTTCCTGCTCAGTGAGGGCCTGCTTCTCCCTCTCCCACTCCCCCTGCTTGTATTCTGTCTCTACCAAATAAATTTTTTAAAAATCATCATTTTTTAAAAAAAAGATGTACAATGATATTAATGTTGTTTTCATGCCTGTGAACACAACATCAGTTCTGTAGTCCATGGATCAAGTCTTATTATTTAAAAAATACATTTTGTAAGGCCATAGATAGGATTCTTCTGACAGATCTGGGCAAAGTAAATCCAAAACCTTCCAGAGAGGATTCACCATTCTAGAACCATTAAGACCATTAGTCATTTATGGGAAGAAGGAAAAATCAACGTGAAGAGTTTAGAAGAAGTTGAACCCTTACGAGTAACTGAGGAATTCAAGACTTCAGTGAAGAAAGTAACTGCAGATGTGGTGGAAATAGCAAAAGAGCTAGAATTAGGAGTGGAGCCTGAAGATGTGGCTGAACGGCTTCAATCTCATGATAAAACTTGAATGGTTGAGGAGTTGCTTCTTACGGATGAACAAAGAAAGCTCTGGGGGCACCTGGGTGGCTCAGTCAGTTAAGCATCTGACTCCTGGTTTGGGCTCAGGTCATGATCTCCGGATTGCGATTGAACCCCATATCACGCTCTGCGCCCATTGTGCAGTATGCTTGGGATTCTCTCCTCCTCCCTCTGCCCCTCCCCCTGGTCTCTCTCTAAAATAAAATCTTTAAGGCTCCCTGCTCAGCGGGGAGCCTGCTTCTGTGTCTCCCCTGCCCCTCCACTCCTGCTCTGACTTGCGCTCTCTCTCAAATAAATGAAATATTTTTTTAAAAAAAGCTGGGATCTCCTTCTGGTAAAGCTACTGTAAAGATTGAAATTACAACAAAGGATTTAGAATCCTACATAAACTTAGTTGATAAATCAGCAGCACGGTTTGAGAGGATTGAAAGTTCTAATGTGGGTAAAATGCAGTCAAACAGCATCGCATGTCACAGGGAAATCATTTGTAAAAGAAAGAGTCAGTCAATGCAGCAAACTTTAGTATTGTCTTATTTTAAGGAATTGCTACAGCCACTCCAGCCTCCAGCAACCACCACCCAGAGCAGTCAGCAGTCAACACTGAAGCAAGACCCTCCACCAACAAAAAGATAAGGATTAACTGAAGCTCAGATAATGGTTAGCATTTTTTAGCTACAGAGCATTTTTAAAGGTATGTACATTCTAGACATAATACTAATGCACACTTCATAAAATATGGAATAGTATAAACATAATTTTATATGCACTGGGAAACCAAAAAATTCATTTGACTCACTTCATTGTGATAATTCACTTAATTGAGTTGGTCTGGAACTAAACCTGCAATATCTTCAAGGTACACTATAACCATTTTTACTCTAAAAGTTCACATCAGGAAGTGGTGGGAAGGGACCAGAACAAGCAACACATAATATGCTTTATTTAGGGAGAGGGACTTAGGGATTTTAAGAGGAAGAGGGTCTTTTTCAAATTTTTTAATAAGTCACTGTCAACTTTATTGAACATGAATTTCAGGAAGACTAATTAGAAAACTTTTAGAGCAATCAAGCATGAGATAAGGAGGTGCTGAATAAGGCGGTAAATAGTAGGAAGGAGGAATGGCCTAAAAAATATTTAGAGGCATATCTAATATCAGTTATCTCTCATCTCCAAATCCACCCTTATTTGCACTACTTTGTGACACTGGAGCTAGACCATGTAAACATTTTTCCATTACCAGCTGGCACAATGTTAGGCTTTGTCAATACAGAGCACTGGCGTGACATCACAAAACTATTATGGGAGAAAGACACTTCTGGATGCCATCTGTCCATTTTTATTATTTACCACTGGAGCATAGTGACCTTTAGAGACAAGTTCCTGCTGTGCCTTCAGGCTGTGCTCTTTCAGCATGGCAGTTGCTTCAGAGCAACTCCAACAGGTCTCTACCATAGCATCGTGGATGTATATCATAGAGCAGATATGATAGTGGCACCTGGGCGGCTCCGTCTTTAAGCGTCTGACTCTTGATTTTGGCTCACGTCATGCTCTCAGCGTTGTGAGATGAAGCCCTGTGTCAGCCCCCACGCTGGGTGTAGAGCCCACTCAAGACTCTCATTCTCCCTCTCCCTCTGCCATCCCTCACTCTAAGAACAAATAATAATAAATAAATGTTTAAAAATTTAAAAAGATGACAAAAATATATTTACAGTCAAGTTTTTATCCAAGGAGTAAACTTTATAAGAATATTGCCAGAGTAAGGTGAAGAGAACTTAAAATGTTAATGCAGGAAATCAATGTAATCTCAAAATATATAAGCTCTCAAAACTCAATAAGAAAATAACCCAATTTCGGGGCATCTGGGTGGCTCAGTGGGTTAAAGCCTCTGCCTTCGGCTTGGGTCGTGATCCCAGGGTCCTGGGATCGAGCCCCATATCGGGCTCTTTGCTCAGCAGGGAGCCTGCTTCCTCCTCTCTCTCTCTCTGCCTGCCTCTGCCTACTTGTGATCTCTGTCAAATAAATAAATAAAATCTTTAGAAAAAAGAAAAGAACCCAATTTAAAATAAGCAAAAATTTGCATAGGCACATCATGAAGGATAATATATGCATGACAAACACATGAAAAGATGCTTAATATCTAATCGTGGGGGAAATGTAAATAAAAACTACAAAATACCACTACACACCTATATTAAAATGGCCAAAATTAAAAACAAAAAGACCAAGTACTGATAAGGATGCAAAGCAACTGACCCTCTTACATGCCTGGTGGGAATGCAAAATGGTCCAGTCACTTTGGAAAACAGTTTTTCAATGTATTTTATGGTTGAACATGTACTTTACCCTACAACTAGCAATCCTGCTCTTAGGTATTTACTCAAGTGAAATGAAAACATGATTCACACAAAACCTGCACATGAATGTTTATAGCTGCATTATTTATAATCATACAAAACTATAAACAACCCTAAATTTCCTTCACCTGGTGAATGGATAAACTGGTCATCCATATAATAGATTATTAGCCATCAATTAAAAAAAAAAGTAGATATACACAACATGAATGAATTTTAAAATGCACTTTGCTAAATAAAAGAAGCCAAATTCAGAGGCTTCATACTGTTTGATTCCAATTATATGATAATCTACAATAGGAATAGGAATTATATGACAATCTAGAATAGGAAAACAACTATCAGTGCGTTGCCCGGGACTAGGGAGGGGAGAGTATAAAAGAACACAGGAGGGATGGAGAAGTGCTATATCCTTAGTGTAGTGGTGATTACACAACTATATTCATTTGCCAAAATTCACAGAACTGTCCACTAAACAGGATGAAATTTACTAGAGGTAATTTATATCTCGATTTTTTTTTTAAGATTTTATTTATTTTGAGAGAGCACGAATTGGGGGAGAGGGGCAGATGGAGAGGAAGAAGCAGACTCCCCTCTGAACAGGGAACCTGATGTGGGGCCTACTCCCAGAACCCAGGGATCATGACCTGAGCCCAAGGCAGACACTTTAACCAACTGAGCCACCCAGGGTCCTCTATATCTCAGTTTTTTAAAAATGCTATCATCGAACACAAAAAGATTTGAATTAAAAGTCATAAAAGTCAGGGCACCTGGGTGGCTCAGTTTTCCCAAGTTGACCTTTCGAAAGAAAAAATATAAACAGGAATATTCATGAGAATTCCAAAAAGGAGTACTAGCTCTACCAGGCTTTAAAAACATAAATTCTTCATAATTAGAAGTGTGGAAGTCATTAATAACAATTCACTAAAGCCCAAAATTTTGAAAACCCAGAAGTAGACCCAACCACATATAGGAACATAGTATATATTAAGAACAATATCTCAAATAACTGGGGAAATATGAATTACTCAATAAATAGTAATGGAAAACTGAACAGTCTTCTAGAAAGAAAGTTGGTTTCATACTTAACATCTCATACCAGGAAAAAATCCAAACAAAAGTACAAAAACCCACTAATACTATAAAAGAACTAATGGAAGAAAGAAGCTCTTTCTGGATATAATACAAAGATTCAGAAGCACCATAAACAAGAAACTGATAATTTTACTTACATAAAATACAATTATCTGTGTGGAAAGTCTTTACAAGCAAACTTCAAAAGAAAAACAATTTCAAAAATTAATCATTCTAGACAAAGGGCCATTTTCTAACATGAAAGTTCCTATAAATCAACTTTTAAAGTCTCAGTGGAAATATGGATAAAGTATATGAACAGACAGTTTAAGGAAATATAAAGGATTTTGTGTTGAATGGTGTCCCTCTAAAATTTCTATGTTGAGGTCCTAATCTCTGGTACATCCGAACATGGCCTTATTTGAAAAAAGGTCCTTAAAAAGAAAAGTTAAAATGTGGTCATTAGGGTGGGCCCTAATCCAATATAACCAGTGTCCATATAAAGAGAAATATGGAGACAGACATGCACAAAGAAAGAACACCATGTGAAAATGAAGGCAGCAATCAGAGTTTCTCCAAGCCAAGGAACACCAAGTATTGCCCACATCCCACCAGAAGCAAAGGATGAAGCATAGATCCTTCCTCACAGCCCTTAGAAGGAACCAACCCTGCTAATGCCTTGATCTCAGACTTCCAGCCTGCAGAACTGTGAGACAATAAATTGCTGTCGTTTAACGCACACACCTTGCAATACTTTGTTATAGCAGCCCTTGCAAACTAATACAGGCTCTTGGATATAGGAAAACAGACTCAGCCTCCCACAACCCCGCCACCATAAGTGCAATTAAAACTGCAAGAAGCCATGTGTGGTCTTCCTGATTGTTAAAGATCAAGAATCTGGTTAACAAAATGTGTTGTCATTAGTTTGTCTTGCTGTTTGGGGTACAAACTAGTACAAGTTTTGTGGAGGGAAATTTGACAAAATCTCTCAAAATTATAAATACATGTAACCTTCTCAAAATGTGAGAAATGGCATACCTACAGATGTATTCATTTCCACGTCATTTGAAAAATCAAGAGACTAGAATTAACCATCAATATGGTACTGGTTAAATCAATCAAAATACATATAAGGGAACATCATACACTTAATAAAAAATTAAGGAAGGGGCACCTGGGTGGTTCAGTTGGCTAAGGGACTGCATTTGGTTCAGGTCATGACCCCAGAGTCCTAGGATGGAGCCCCGCATGCAGTTCTTGCTCAAAGGGAAGTCTGCTTCTCCCTCTCCATCTGCCCCTCCCCCTGCTTGTGTGCACATGCTCCCTCTCTCTCTCTCTCTCTTTTAAAATCTTCTTAAAAAAACTTACTTAAGAGAGAACAAGTGGAGGGGGGGCAGGCAGAGAGAGAGGGAAAAGCAGACTCCTCACTGAGCAGAAAACCCCATATGGGGCTCCATCCCAGGACCCCAAGATCATGACCTGGGCCAAAGGCAGAGGCTTAGACAAATGAGCCACCCAGGTGCCCCTAAATAAAATCTTAAAAAAAAAAAAAATCAGTAATAAATAAAAAATTAAAGAAGATTCTGTGTATCAATATAGGAAAATTTCCCAAATGTTAAAAGACTGAAAATGCAAAATGTATATAGTATTCTGTATTTGTGTTAAAAATATAACTACGCATTTGCTTAAATATGCTTAAAATACTCTGGAAGGATATTCACAAGAAATTATCAATATTGGATTCTCTGTGGAGAAGAACCCACTTTCTGAAGGACAATGTTGGAGAGACAGTTTTAATTACATGTTTTAAAATATATTTTCAGAATTTTCAGCCACATGAATAAAAAAAACAAGAATATATTTTTTACATAAAGTTTCACTTTTGCTGCCACAAGGGGGCAGTGTTGAAGGCTTTGTGGTAGAATGCAATACTGAAATTAGTCTCAGGACAGAACTTTTTTTATTTGGCTTGTAATTTTCAAGGATCTAATTGGGGATTGAAAATACATAAAGTGTATTTTCATACAAGATAGCATATATGGAGAGCTATGTGAATATTTTCCCTTCATTTTCCTAATTTTATAATCATAGTCTGTTTTCTTTTTGCTTTAATTAAAGCACTATTGGCTTGTGGTTAAAAACAAAACAGATAGTACAAAAGTACTTTTAATGAAACATCAGTCTTCTTCTCTGTCCCACTTCAATTCCCCAGAGGTAACTACCTTTTACTGATACTGAGGTTACATCCAACACTTTAAATAATATGCATCGATCTCTAGTTTTTATTTTATCAACGTTAAATAGTACATGCTACATGTAGTATGAAAGACAAGGACTTAGCTCATAACACCTTCCACTTTCATTCTTCTCTTTCTCTTCCCAATTTTGATAAATTATTTTTTAATTCTTCTAATGGTTATACTTTGTTCATTGAACCTCTATTTCTTATTCTATGAGTTTTCAACATTACCTCTCAAGCCCCTGGTATGTAAGATAATTGTATTATCGCTTCAGCTCTTCTCTTCACCCCTGTGCCCCCTCCACCTCCCAACTTTGGTTGGCTTTTATTGAGATATAATTCATATGCATGAAGTCCATGCAATTCGATGGTTTTCATGCACAACAGTTGTGCAGCCATCACCGCAATCTAATTTTAGAATAGTTCATTACTCCAAAAAGAAACCCATTCCCATTAGCAGCCACTTCTCTTTTCCCCACACCTCCCCCAGACATACACACCTAGTACTCTGCTTTCCATCTCTATAGATTCACCTGTTCTGGGCACTTCAGATGAAGGGAATCATATACTATTTGGTCTTTTGTGACTAACTTTCTTAATCTGGCATAATATTTTTGAGTGTCAGCCATGTTTTAGTATGTATCAGTATTTCATTCCTTTTTATTGCTGAACAATATCCCATTGTATAGATATACCACACTTTGTTGGTCTTAGTTAATGGACATTTTGGTTGTTCCCATGTTTTTTTTGCTATTATGAATAATGTTGCTGTAAACTGTTCAATTTATTTTTCATTTTATTCTGTAACTGTAATTGTCTTATCTATCTTGACTACGGATTGGTTCTAAAAATTGAAAAATAATGAATAAGGTTACATTATTATGAACATGTTGCTCACCACAGAGGAAAATACTGTGCTAAGATTATATTTACTTCTCTACAAAACTAATATCACAATCTCCTTTTTACCCCCTGAGACATCCCCTCCGGAGCCTTCTGCCTGCCAAGGAAGGAATCTGATAAAGGACTTGATCCCAGGATCCTGGGATCATGACCTGAGCTGAAGGCAAACACTTAATCGACTGAACCACCCAGGCATCCCAAAAGCATCTTTAACGGGTGGAAACTAGCACTGTGGAAAGGTAGTTACATATCTAAAGTTTACCTTCAAGATGTAACTGTTACTTGGAAAATTTTAAGTAAGCCATATAGAATTATTGCCTTCAACATAGGACATGCTAAGAAAAGATTTTCAGGAGCGCCTGGGTGGCTCAGTGGGTTAAGCCTCTGCCTTTGGCTCAGGTCCTGATACCAGGGTCCTGGGATCGAGCCCCGCATTGGGCTCTCTGCTAGGTGGTGAGCCTGCTTCCTCCTCTCTCTGCCTGCCTCTCTGCCTGCTTGTGATCTTTCTCTGTGTGTCAAATAAATAAATAAAATCTTAAAAAAAAAAAGATTTTCAACATAACACACAATAAGCAGTTAATTAGGTCACAAGTATTTCCTGTGTCACAAGCTTCCTATGTACTGGGTCTGGTCCTAGGCCCAAGGAATATTCAGTAGTAAATAAAATAAGAGATGGTTTTTGTTCTCATAGAGCTCATATTCAAGCTGATTATAACAGGTTCTATATTTATATATATGTTCTCTCTATATATATGTATTTTATTTATGATATATGTCAGATATGTTAACTATTAGGCATTGCCGTTGTAACTCTAAATCCAGGCCCATGAGTGTGAAGAGTCTAAGGGAGAACTGGACAGGTCAACACGGGGTCGTTGTTTACACTGGCAGCTGTGGTCCTCCTTGCTGCTCTGAACTTGCCATGAACACCAAAGGGATAGCGTGAGGAGTAGCAGCAGATACAGACCCCTGCTCCCCTCTCTTCGTGTTCCATCCTCTTCCTGCAGGCCTTTCCTTAGAAGCGCAGTTCTTGTTTCTATTTCTGTTTCTCCTTCAAATCCTGTGGTGTCTTGGATTTGATTTTTGAAACTTAATGAAGGCTCCTTAACATCGCTCTCTAGCAGTTTGCCTAAAAGTTGTTTGGCAACTCCCAAGAACAAGGACAGAGCCCCCCCCCCCCCAGCTACGCTGGGTGGTCTTTCTTACTCCTGCTTTCCCTTAAATCAGAAATAGGGAGGGAGGAGGATGGACCTGAAACTTAGTTCAGACTAGTCGAAAGCACCCCCTCTCAGGCTGCCTGTCCCAACGAGGGACCTTCCACTCCGGGGTAGTGAGGGAGCACGTTGGACAGAGGAGGCCTTCATGTTAGCTGTCACTCCAGCTGCCATGTGGTACAGACAGTGACATGGAAGCAGCCAGTCGATACTGAGGCCCAGTGAGGCAGAGCAAGCCCCCCCCCACCACACCCAGAGCCGAGGGTGGAGAACAAAGCTAACAACCGGAGAAAGAACATGGCAGATTCAGGGGTCTGCAGGCAGCAGAAGTCTGGGAAAGCCAGGAGGCTAGGGCAGTCCCTGGGAGCATTGCCCACGCTGAGAGGGTCCAGTCGCCATGCACGCCAGCCTCAGACTTGAGCCATGAAGTATGGCAGCTCAGAGGGGGACTGAGGGACTGAGCAGATGATGGATTGTGCAGAGCCACCAGGTACAAAAGCAACAACTGAGCATGGTTCTAAGGCCCTTGCCTCCCCCCCACCCAAGTGTACAAAGTCACAGAGCAGCCCCTCTCTCCTCAGCATCCAGACCCGCCTGAGAGAGAGAAGGAGCCTCAGCGATTGTTTCCACAAGGCCAAACACTACCTAAAGAGATTTTTTAAGTGACAAACTTCCAATGGAAATTTTATTTAAAAACGTTGTTTTTCTAAGAACTTGTGAGTAAAAGCTTGTTAGTAAGATCACCAGATCTGCTAGACCAACTAGAGATAAAAATAAAGAGGGTACGTTTTCTCTGCACATCCAAGTTGTGGGATGCTATGTTAGTGTTCTCCAAAGAAACAGAACCAATAGAGAGTGTGTGTGTGGTGTGTGTATGTGTGTGTGTGTGCCCACACACAAATACATAGATATGTACAAATGCACACACATATGTAGAGAGAGAGATTTATTATGAGGAATTGGCTCAGAGGATTATGGAGATTGAGAAACCCCACGATCTCTTGCTGGCAAGCTGGAGACTCTGGAAAGCCCGTGGTTTAGTTCTAGTCCAAGCCTGAAGCCTGAGAAACAGGAGTCAATTGTATAAAGCCCAGTCTGAGCACTGGAGAACACTGATGTCCCAGCTCAAGCAACTAGGCAGGGTAAATTCTTTCTTCCCCTTTTTATTCTCTTAAGGCCCTCAGTGGATGGGACGAGCCCCCCATATTTCCACTGGAGGGAATAGTCTGTTTCACTCACTCTACCAATTCAAAGGCTGATCTCTCCCGAGGCATCCTCACAGACATACTCAGAAGTAATGTTTTCCTGGATCTCTGGATATTCCGTGGCCTAGACAAGTTCATACACAAATTGATGTATCATAGTTGTGTATTTTTTTAATCCTGATATGGAAAAAGTCCATTTTGTCCTTTGTGGACCCCCCAGTCATAAAATTGGCCAAGTCTGATCCTTGATATGTTAATGGAGGACATAAAAGTTTTGTAGATGTTTTATTTCTCAAGACAATAGTGCAGCATGCCTTGCAAGGCTGTTATCTTGTTTCAGAATTTTCTTTTTGAATGTCAGAAGCTAATATTCCTGATTTCTCTTCTAAGCGGATGGATCCAGGGCTAATTCTAATGGTCATATATTCACAAAGTCAAGGCATAATGGATATTAGTCATTTTGAAAATATTGTTTCAGGTGTAAATATCTGCTCTTACTTATATAAACTCTTTTTGAAGCAACTTTTGCATTCAACAATCCTTATTCCAACACACTCTTTGTCTGAAAGCAGAATCATTACAAAGTGCTATAGGTAGGAAAGAAGGAAGGAGGAAAGGAAGGAAGGAAGGAAAGAGAAGAAAGAAAAAGAAAGAGGTAGCCTCCACGGAAGTAGAGACTATCCACCAAACCCTGTGTATTTGTACCACTAAGACTTTCTGGTCTCCTCCTTAGGCCTTAGTGTGGTGGAAAGAACACGGACATCTGTGTTGAGCAAGACTAAGCTTGAATCCTACCTCTGTCTTATTTACTAGGTGAAAAAAACTATTTAATCAATCTAAGCCTTAGTTTGCTAATCTGAGAAAAAAAATATATGTGTTCTATCTCCTGGTAGGAGTAAATGAGGTAATATATGCAGAGTGCCAAGCATCCTTTCTGGAACATAGAAGGAGGAGGAGGAGAAAAAGGAAAAAGGAAAAAACATAGCAAAAGTTCTACCATGGTTCATTATCGCACAGAACCCCTCCTAGCAAGTTCTGTCTTCTTTATGTCTTAAATATTACTGCTAAATTTATTTCTATATTTGCCATTTTGATTTCCCTTCTTAAAGACTTCCTCCTTCTCTTTGATAGTGTAGGCCTTAAGGTTTTTGGGAAATTAGACAGGGGAGAATTACTGAACTTAAAATCCTTCTGCATATAGGGTTGCTAAAAAAAAAAAATTCCTAGTTAATTTAACTTGTATTTTTTTGAAACTTAAAACAACATACATTTATATCTCACAGTTTCTGTGGGCCAAGAGTTCAGGTGTGGTTTAACTCGAGTTCTCTGCTTCAGGATCTGCTGGCAGGGTTGGGGTAATCTCGACTGGCAGTTTAGCTGGGGAAGGGTCCACGTTGAGCATGACTCAGAGTGTCGGCAGACTTCCGCTCCTTGAAGCTGTCAGGCCTCTGCCGAACTGCCTGCAGATCCTTCCATCTGGGTCCCTTCTCAGGCGGTGCACAACACGGGTACCTGCTTCTTCAAAGCCAGCAGGAGAGCAAGAGCAAGACTGCCGGCCAGCAAGCTGGAATATTACAAACATAACGTAATCGCCAGAGTGCCGTCCCATCCCATTTGCCATAATCTTCTGATTAGAAGCAAATCACAAATCACTGGTCCCTCCCCACACACTCGGGGGAGGGAATCATACACAACGATAAACACCATACAGTTGCATACTAGACAGTTCAACTTTTAATACTGTTTTCACAGACGATTTCCTGTATCTTTCACGGATTTCTCAAGGATCAGTTTATAAGTCGTGGATTAAGAATGGTGGTTTGCCTTAAACCCTTTGTGGAATGAGACGGTATGTCTGTATCTATAAAAAGAACCAAAATAACTTGCTCTTCATGTGTGGAGGCACCACAGGATACTCATTCGAGAAGAGGTACGCTTGGACTGATTTCTCAGCCGCCTTCATGCTTTCCACTGCTGGCTTCCCTTGACCACAGGCACAGTCTTCTGAGGCAACAATTCAGAGGTATAATGGCTTAAAAAAAAAAAAAAAACAAAAACACCTCTGTAATGAGCATCAAGTAAATGTCAAACCCCTGGCCTTAGTCCTTTAGCACCAACTAAGATTTGGTTTTCCAAAGTTAAGTCAGCAGCTATGCATTACTAAAGCTGAAGTCCGTTTGTGAATATGTATGTAGTTTTCAGCTTCTTCAACACTCCAAACAACAGATAGACAGGAGTGACGGAGTTCCTCGTTTGATTGTTTTCCTGCAAATAAAACTACATATAGTGAGTCCCTAATTAACCTTGGATCCAATTTAATGAGGAATCCACTCACTGCATATACTTAAGTGCTTTTGTACTTTTGTGAGACGGAATACGAAGAAATCGTTAGCTGTTAAATAAGCCGAGATGTTGGCGTTAAATAACTAGAAGGATGACTAACATGATTGTTTGGTTTTTCCAAATGCTATTTTTATAATTTGTAATAATTTTGATTCATTCATCGTACACTTGGATGGTTCTATCCACTCCCTCTGCTGTGTATTTGCCTTAAAAGATTAGTTTTTAATCATAAGCAAATAATGAATGATAGTTTGTGAGACACTAAACAACCTTTTGTACTTGCTTTGAAATGAAATTCATTTTAGTAAAAAAAAAAATTAACCTAAAAATGGTTCTATTTAAAAAACGTCCTCTCTTCTGTGAAAGATCCCCTAGTTTAAATGGCTCTAGGATGCAAAAAAAGCTTTCAAGGGCATTCTGAGACCATATAGATTGGAAGAAGCACAAGGAGTGCCTAAGAAATATGTACAAAAACAGAGATTACCTCTCTAGGTAGAATCAAAAGTTGGTGGTAGAGATGTTCCTCTAGCCTGAGTCAAAAGCTTCTTTCTATAAAAGTGAGATTTTTGTTGTACCCTAAGAAGAAGGTGACTGTACCCAAGATACATGAGGGGGCTGTTCATAAACGAAGATTTTGGCCAATGTATGAAACTGGAGAAGAGATTCTGTGTCAGGTTTAATCACACTGGAGATCAGAACAGGAATTTTGGACTGTGCATGCAGTAATAACCAAGGGACAGAAATCTGAGTTATAAAAGACCTTTGAATGACGACAGACAAAGGAGGTGGCTACCTGGCTGGCCCCCATCCAAAACCATTACTCTGGGAAGTTCATCAAGCTGTTTTGTGCTTTGTGACCTGCCCTGAGAATTGCTCCCACACTTCCATTGTTTCCTTTCTTTCCCTCAAATTCCATAGCAGGAAGTTGTTAATCCCAATTAGTGCTAAAACCAAGATTTTATATATATATATATATATATATATATATATATATATATATATATAAATGAGGAAAGGATATATATCCTTTCCTCATTTGTCTAGGTCTTGCCACATCTATAGGAAAATACATTTTGACTTCCAAACACGTAAAACATCTGAAATATGCCAGCTTGGAAAGTGAGAATGTTTTCCCTAGGTTCAAAGAACTCATATTCTTATTTATCTTAATATACCTTTAGTCATCTTTACACCTGCACTTCGTAGGTATTCAGTACATGAAAAAATAAAAGAATTAATCTATTTCCTAGTAAATACATATGTAGTATTCTTTTTCTTTTTAAAGATTTTATTTATTTATTTGACAGACAGAGATCACAAGTAGGCAGAGAGGCAGGCAGAGAGAGGAAGGGTAGCAGGCTCCCTGCTGAGCAGAGAGCCTGACGCGGGACTCGATCCCAGGACCCTGAGATCATGACCTGATCCCAAGGCAGAGGCTTAACCCACTGAGCCACCCAGGCGCCCCCATATGTAGTATTCTTATTTTGCCATGGGGTTATAAGTTCCATGAGGATAGTTGTTTCAGAGCTATAGTACCAAGTAGCCAGTTGAGATTTTTTAAAAATTTCTTTTAAGATGATTATTACAATTACTTATTTGCAAACAAAATTATCATAACTGATCCATTACCCACTCCAAAAGAAGGCAGAAGTAGAGAGAACAAGCAGAAATCCAGGGCAAGTTTTACTGTTTACAGTGTTTCTGTCTCTGGTCCAGTGAGTGGTTTTGTTGGGACTTAATCACCGGGTCCGTGAAGAAGAGCTCACAGAGGGTGAGAAGGTGAAGGCCTCTGGGTGACCCCAGCTGGCCACCCCAGGGTTCAGGTGGCCACGGGGCTCTATCCAGAGTTCCTGTCCTGTTTCCCCTGTTCCACAAAGAAGGCATTACCTGTGAAAAACTGTGGTATGTGATAAAGGCGCTCCAGACGACTGGCTCTCCAGTGTCACCTTCACTCCAGTGTCACCTTCACTCCAGCCTCCCAGCAGGGTCGTCACAGAGCGGTTCTGTTCAAATAGGTTGTTTACAGTGTGAGAGGCAAGAAGTGCCTGAGACCTTTAGGGGAACTCTCTAAACATCGGAAGATGGGCTTTCACACAAAACGAAGGCACTGCAAAGCACCCAAGTCTTCCCACACACACACCCAATCCATTTGCTAAAAGCCTCAGGGCCTGCCCTATTTAAAAGGATGTCAGGTACCTTGAGCTAGGAAAGTGCTCAGGTCCACACAGTGTAGATGGCCATTATGGCTATAGCGTGTCACTGGTAATTTAGTGTCATTTGTTGTGAGGCTGTTCCTCCATTATCAAGGACAGTTACTGTTGGTGGCTGAGTGGTTGTGCCCCATAGACCCAAGTAAGTGAACCTCTGAAGCAGGACATTCCTTCTCTCAACATTAAGCTTAGCTAGGGAAGGCCCTCACTTGGGGTTAGCTCCCAGGGTGCCAACCCCGAGTGCTTATCTCTATAGGACCCATGCGGGACGTTCCCCACGCTGGAAGTTGCGTTCTGGCATTCACTGCTGGAGGACCCAAACCACTGTTCCCTTTCTCTCTAGGGTTGGTCAGCAGTAAGCCTTCAAACCCAGGGGACCGATGACCTTACCTCCTGGAAAACAGAACTCTGGGCTCCTCCTCCGGCAGGCATCCACTCTCAGGAGGCAGGCTTATTGAAACAACCCTGGCACCTCTCACTGGAAAGCCAGAAGAAACATCATTTTATCTGCAGAGGGACATACTGCAAAATGGTAGGC
The DNA here is from genome assembly GCF_010015895.1 of Lontra canadensis. Taxonomy (NCBI): domain Eukaryota; kingdom Metazoa; phylum Chordata; class Mammalia; order Carnivora; family Mustelidae; genus Lontra; species Lontra canadensis. Next base: position 108,843 of record NW_022631243.1, read on the forward strand.
TGCCAAAGCAGGTACACATTTTAACTTGCACTTCCCTCCCTCTTACAATGTTCTGCCTTATCACACCTCATTCACACTCCCTACCCTGAAATCTCAAGTCCTGTCTGCTACTCTCTTTGGAGTGTTAGAAACATTCTAAAGAAGCAAATGTGAGTGAAGGTGAAATAATGCATACCTATAGAAGTAAAAGAACGTGGGGGTGCCTGGGTGGCTCAGCTGGTTAAGTGTCTGACTCTCTTGGTTCCAGCTCCGGCCATGATCTCACAGTTGTGAGATCGAGCCCCATACTGGGCTCTACATTCAGTGGGAAGTCTGTTTGAGATTCTCTCCCTTTCTTTCTCTCCCTTTGCCCCTCCCCTCTGCACCATGTATACTCTGTCACTCTCTTGCTCTCTTTCTAAATAAATAAATAAATATTCTTTTAAAAACGTATAAAAGAACTATAGGAGTGAAAATTATCATTAGGATGTAGATTCAGATTATATTCCAGCAGGGTTAGTTACGTATGTGTATGTGGTTAATATAGCAATAGCGTCTCTCAAACAAAAGAACAAATATATAAATGAACAAGAATACTATACATAGGCTTCAGACTGCCCACAATAGATACAGTAACTCGATGGTCTAGCATTTGATGGCCAATATTATTTTGATTAGCACTTATTAGCCAGGTCTTTCAACTGTAACATTTCTACCTGGCAGAAACTCTTATGGGAGCAATCACTTTGGTTTGAGACTCAATTTTAGTCTTAAACACACTATGAGAATTTCAGGAGGAAAGGTCCTTAAAAGTGGTGGAGTTTCTTAGGTTCTCTTCCCTTGGAAGATTGACCTTTCCTTTCTTTCTTCTTGAGTTTGGTCATTTATTAGCTTCATTTGCATTTAGAGTCACTGCCCAATATAAAGTATAGCATGAATGTAACCCATTTTCCTCCTGATGACTAAAGCTTTTTGTTTGGTGACTATGGTTTGGGACAATCAGTATAATCTTGAAAGGACTTACTGAAGAGCTTGCCCCAGACCTTGTGTTACTCACCCCGTCACCTCCTCTGCTTGGACCTTATTCCATAGTCAGCCTTGAGACAGTGCATCTGGTCTTTCCTCCACCCAAACTAACTGGATGGAGGAGGGAGGAGAAGAGAATGAAGGCAGGAAGAGAGAAGGCACAGGGACTGTGAAACCCTCCCACCTCCACAGTCACAAACTTATATCCTCAAGCCAAACACCAAACATTAGGAGTGGGCCTTGGGGAAAGGGGGGAACCACGTTTGCTGTCTTCCCCAAATGTGGAATTTTTAAAAAGCATTATTAACAATGGATGGCTCAGTTGGTTGAGCATCCCACTCTTTTTTTTTTTTAAGATTTTATTTATTTATTTGACAGACAGAGATCACAAGTAGACAGAGAGGCAGGCAGAGGGAGAGAGGAGGAAGCAGGCTCCCTGCAGAGCAGAGAGCCCGATGTGGGGCTCGATCCCAAGACACCGGGATCACAACCTGAGCTGAAGGCAGAGGCTTTAACCCACTGAGCCACCCAGGCGCCCTGAGCATCCCACTCTTGATCTCAGCTTGGGTCTCCATCTCAGCGTTGTGAGTTCAAGCCGCACGCTTGTTCTGTGCTGGGTGTGGGGAGCCTACTTTTAAAAAAGTGTTATTAAAAATATACTGGTTTACATTTAGTTACTTTCTAATTTGTGCTGGTGAGAAAATTTGTAGCAATTGTTACCAATTTAAACCTCTGTTATTTACAAAGTTCAGGAGTTACATAGTTTTGTAGAACTGCTGAGATCTAAAGAGCCCTGGGGAGCACAGGCCTTTGAAGCTGGAAAGGAGTTCAGAGACCAGCCCTCTCACTTGATGGACGAGAAGACTGAGGCCCAAATAGGGGTATCTGGTGTGGGTTAATGGGCTGGAGGCATAGCAAGGACCCAAGGGTCTCCCCCCCGGTTTAGTGCTTTACCACAAAAGCTGGTGCATTCTTTCACTCACTCTTCAAGAAATGTTTAGGCTCTCACTATGTGCCCGACACTGTTCTGGGCAGGATTCTGCCCTCCATGAATTGTGTTGGACACTAGTGAGGGCCGGCCTTAGGGAAGTTCAGGGTGCTGTGGGCGGGGCAAGGAAGTCCAGGGGCAAGAGCTCACAGGCCTCTCTGGGTAACAACTGCAAGTCATTTTGGTGTGACTGGAATGTGAGGAAGGGGATGTGAGGAGAAAACAGAGAGGGAGGAGGCTAGAGAAGGAGGCAGGGTTAGGTCTTACAGAGCCATGCAGTCTGGTGGGAAGCCACAGAAGGAGGCTGAGCAGGACAGTGACCTTGGAAGTTTTATGCATCAGAAAGCCCCCTCTCACTGCAGCAGAGTGAAGAAATTAGTCCAGAGGTTTCCAGGGTGGCATCGATGGCTTTAAAAAGAGCCCAGATGATGAAACTCTTAGCTTCTGGGGCAACAGGCAAAACCTGGTGGCTTCTTCCAGAAGCCTAAAATGGTTATCCCAAGTGTGCTGTGCAAAGGTTGTCATTTTCTGTGAGTCCTGTGATAAGAAACAGATCAGAACGCACGGCCTTGGAGGAGAGCAAAACTCTAGGTGGGGAGCCCCATTCCACAGGACATCCAAGACATATTGACCTGAACCATGAGGTGAGGATTTGACTTTTGACTTTGTATTTCATTGGTTGTAAAGTGCGGAGTAGGACTCAAGGTGTTGGGCAACCAGAAGGGTGATGGTGCCATTTGCAGAGATGGGGAATGTAGGCAAAGAGCTAGGGTATGGGGCGGGGCTGTGAGTTAGGACATGCTGGTGATAAGGGATCTGGAAGACATCCAAGAAGAGTTAGGTGTCCAAGGATCAGGAAAATATGTGGCTCTGGGACGGGGAAGGGAGCCTTGGCTAAAGCTGTAGATTAGGAAATCCTCAGCCCACCCATGGTAACCAAAGTTCGAACAGTGAGTGTGTTAGCGGAAAGAACTGTGTGCAGTGAAGGGAAAGTGGGTCCCAAGAAAGGAATAGCAGCATGTAGACACGGCATCGAAGTGGATTCCCAAAAGAGAAGACATGGCCAGGGAGAAGGAGTGAGAGCTGAGCATGTGGGAGCCTGTGTGCAAAACTGAGAGCCTTTCTAGAAGATAGAGCTGCCCAAGGGTGTAAAACGCTGCCAGTGCTTGCTGTGTGGGGCCGTCAATAACCCCACGCTCTGGGATGCACCTGTATTCTCAATATACGTGGATGGTATTCACGTTTTTGTTTTTGTCTGAAAGAGGAAAAGGGGGGGAAAAGTACTATGTAAGGTGAGGAATGCAGTTAACCAAGCTTCTTGAGTAATCATTTTGCAATATATACATGTACCCAATCATCACTTTACATGCCTTAAATTTACACGATATTATCTGTCAGTTACATATCAATAAAGCTGGAGAAAAAAAAAACAAAAAAAAAGAGGAAAAAGACATTGTCATCTAGTGGTATGGAAGCGATGGAGAAAGAGGAAAAAAACGGAGACCCTGAGAGGTTCAGGTAGAAACTGTAGGACTGGATGATGAGGGACCTTTGAGACTGTGGGGTCTATGGGGCACAGGGTTGGAGACAGGGCCTCAGTTCCATGTAGCATGAAGGACCCCTGGCTGGGACCAGAGAGCAGCTGGCAGTTCGTAGTTGGGTATGGAGGGGGGGGAGGGGGGGGGGGGTGTAACATCAAGACCAGCCTCTAATGGCTTGAAAAGGAGCGAGCTCTCATTACAAGCTTGGATGGAAGAGCAAGAGGACCTGTGAGTGGTCCTCCAAGGCCATGACACATCCCTAGGGACACTTTGGAAGCTGAGGGTTTGCTGGTGGTGGAGAACGAAGGAGCAAGCACAAAATGTGCTGTCATCTACGTCTGCACGCTGAGACTGGGTCCCCGTCCCCGGGGTGCGGGAGAAAGCCCATTGTTCTCGGAGAGAGCTGCAGGAGACATGATTCCTCTGGGAAGAGCCAGTTTCAGAAGTGGAAGGAACTGTTAGTGGAAGGGAGGAGTATGTATGTGGAGTTTGTTTTCCTGGAGACAGAAGTTCCGGAAGTCACAGTAGAAAGCAAAGTTCAGAAAGGAGTGGAATTGTAGAAAATTAGGCCAGGGAAAGAAAGCCCAGAGGAATAAGGAGTTAAACATGCATAAGAGGAGATATGATGAAAGATGGCAGCCACCAAAGATACGTAGGACTTGAGGGGAGAAAGAGGTAGACCGGGAGATGGGAATGGGAGAGCAAATTCAGCTCTCATAAAGAACCATTGGGCTTTGAAGAGGGCCTTGGCAGAGAGAAGTTCAGGCCTTTTTCCATTCTCTGTAAAGAGCATGGGTTCTGGGGAATAGGATATGACCCACTTCTTGGGAGGATTTGTTTCTGACCTGGTCCCTAAGTTTCCAGGTCAGAGTCGGGTAGGGCCTGGGCTCTTCCCTCCACATATCTCCTCTGCTCCTCCAAAATAAATTCAAAGCCTTTAAATTAATTACCTGTCAGCTAGTGGGAGTGCTTCTAATGTATATTAGCCTTTCAAGTTGTCATCTTAGAGTTTGGTGTTTGATAGTTAATTCGATGCACACTTTATCCTCACACGCTCTTACACATGCAGACCTAAATGTCCTACTACTGTGAATCTCTTGCCTATCAGACACCCACAGGCTGGACCCAGCTTACTCTGGAGTGGCTTGGTGACTCGGTGAATCAGGCTGCGGTCAGAGGGACTGCTAGGTCTCAGGCTCCACCTCTGTGATCCCATAACAAGACAGGAAAGGTGTCTGATTAGAGGGGATGCCTGAGAAAAGCAAGAAGCAGATGTATTATAATGGATACGGAATATAAGGAGAGAGGGACATACTTAGTGTCCCAGGAGCTCCTGTGAAAATGCCTCTTTTGGTGGGGGGTGGGCTACTCATTCCTTCACAAAATAATTTTACAAGCAGATATGAAGTGGATTTTAAACCCTGGATGTGAATGCAGAAATTCTTCAACTTCAGCATGCATCAAACGACCTTATTAAAACAGACCGTCAGCCCCTGCTCCCAGTTTCTGACCTGGTAGACCTGAGGTACGGCCTGAGAGTTTGCATTTCTGGCACATTCCTGGGTGGTGCTGATGCTGATGACCCTGAGAAGTTCAAGTCGAAACTGTAGGGCTGGATGATGAGGGACCCCGTGAGACTCTGGGGTTGGAGACAGGGCCTCACTTCTATGCAGCACTGAGGACCCTTCTCTGGCTGGGCCCACAGAACAGCGGGCAGCGGGGCGCAGGGCGGTGCAGCGTCAGGACTGACCACTAGTGGTTTGAAGAGCAATGAACTCTGTTTAAGAGCTTGGAGGGAAGAATTTGGCTTTTCCAAATTTCGGGAACCATTGGCTCGCAAGAAAGACAAGACTTCCCAGTAACTGAGGGGGAAGAATGTAGGTCTAGGGGAAGTGGGATTCAGGAGACGAGGAGAGCAGAGGGAGGCAAAGGAGGTGGTGGAGTGCTAGAAACTGTGTCAGACAGTCCTTCAAACTCTGATAAAGCCTTTCAAACAATATGTTTTGCATGAAGAGATTTCTTGTGGAAACTGGAAATGGGGTTGAGCTCCGCCTTCTGGGATGATGTGGGAGGTGAAATAGAGACATTACCCACGGGGCCAAGGGGACTTATAGCTAAGCCCATGGAAGTTTTCAGAAATCTTGAGGAACCCCTGAGAATTTTCCTGGGTGTCGGAAACTGAGGGTGGGAGGCAGTTTAAAGGAGCTGCACTTTGAAACCCAAGGGATAAATAAACAAATAAGCAAATACATAAAATTCAAGGGATGGGGGAGTGGGGTTTTGTATCCCAGCTGACCTCTAGACTGTGTGTGTTCTAGGAAGAAGTACTTGCTGGGGAGAAGGAAAGCCTCTGGAAGAAGAAAACACTGTACATTCTTGATGTGATAAAAGCTAATAATGTTCACAATCCATCCAATGTTAGCAAATACATGGAATGCCTGGAAAACACAGAAGCTGCTCAACTTATGAACAGGACAGGATTCAAACGACTTTTTAATAAGCCCATGTGCCCATTAATCCAAGGTGACATTAGTATGTAAGTCTCCACTAACTGCATCCTTTGGTGACTGGAAGAGGCAATGAGGTTTCTCCCCTGAGTTAATTTTTCCCCTACTTGTGGATGTTCACAAGTGAGGGGATTTCTTTACGTACCACACCATTAGCTGTGGATACTCTGAAGGGTAGGAACATTACATTTTCTTTCTTTTTTTTTTTTAAGATTTTATTTCTTTATTTGACAGAGATCACAAGTAGGCAGAGAGGCAGGCAGAGAGAGAGGAGGAAGCAGGCTCCCTGCTGAGCAGAGAGCCCGATACGGGGCTCGATCCCAGGACCCTGGGATCATGACCTGAGCTGAAGGCAGAGGCTTTAACCCACTGAGCCACCCAGGCGCCCCCATTACATTTTCTATTTCATTTCTGTGCCAGTGAATTTTTTTTTAAATAGGAAGTCTCATTATTTTTGTAATCAGAAAATGTTTTCATAAAGCAGATTTTATCTCACACTTGAGTGTTCAGGCATCTCATGGTCCTAGAGACTTTTCTCACTTGAAAAGGGAAAAAGGGCAAGACAGCTTTATCACATAAAGATGAGATTGGACTGAAGTTTAACTTTACTGTGTTGACACTGAGCAGACATAGATGAGCACCTTGCAAGTGTGTATTTGAAATTGAACTGAACTAACCTGTTTTGTAACACGTTTATTGTAACAAGCTTCTGACAGAGACCTGTGAGGAATGCCGCTGTGTGGGCACACAGGGCCCTTCCAGAGGCAGCCTCCCCCCCCCACCGCCACCCCATATCTGTGAGGGGACCTCAGCTCAGCCATGCACAGGTCAGGTCTGGCTGCTAACAGAGATGAGAAAATTTCAGTGACATCCAAAACTATTAACAGGGTTCTAACATGAGACAGTTAACATACATAAATCCAGCTCAAGCAGGGACGGATGCCAAATTTGCTCTTTGTATTTCCAACTCCTTCAAACTGAAATTTTCAAAGTTTTTTTGTAAGTAACAAAATTGGTTTCATTATTGAGTTTCTTTATCAGAAGTCCAGATACTGTCTCCTTCAGAGAGTAAAAGGTCTTCTTTCAGGAATCACTGTTATTTCCATTGCATTTGTAAGATATATTTTATATACATGGGTGTGTGTGTGTGTGTGTGTTTAAGATTTACTTACTTATTTTAGAGAGAGGGGAGAGGGGCAGAGGAAGAGGGAGAAAGAGAATCTTTGGGTTTTTTTTGTTTGTTTGTTTTTGTGTGTTTTTTTTTTTTATTAAAAGAGAGGAATCTTAAGGAGAGACCCCTCCTGAGTCTGGAGTGCAACCCAGGGCTTGATCCCACAACCCTGAGATCATGACCGGAGCCAAAACTAAGAGTCAGTGGCGTAACCCACTAAGCCACCCAGGCACCCCTGTACATATTCTTAAAAATCCACATTGGCAGGGCTCTGAGGGCCCAGCCCAAACCCCTTAACATAATTTTGGCTAAGAAGACAGTATACAAGAATTTTGAGGAGTTTCTGGGAAAGGTTTTCTTTCCTGGTGAAAGAGATAGCCATGGCTGGCATTGTCCTTTCCTCCCTTCTTTTCTAAACAACAGACATGGCGTCTGAAGCTGGGCCAGCTTCCTGTCCCCACGAGGAGAGACTAAGGGAACTGCAGAGGTGCTGGGTCAGAGGTCGGGGAGCTGCTGAACGAACACAGGGGATCACTTAACTCCAGGTTTCTTGTGATGTGAGAAAAGGAAACCCTACATTTCTAACTCTGGTTAATCCTTCCTTGGGAGTTGCTTTTGTGTTACTTGCACCCAGAATAATCCCTAATTTATTCAGACTCGCATACAGGTGCTGTGGCACACAGGCAAGCAAAGCAAGACTAGCAATGGGCAGTCCACGAGGGCCTGGGCGGCAAGGAGTTGGTGCAGGAAGCTTAGTAGCCCATTGTCAGCCGCAGGATGAAGGGTAGAAGCACCTGCTTCTCCAAACATCAAAACTACACAAAAAGGCACACTCAGAGAAACATCACTGTACTTGCATTTCCCACCCCCATTCTCCGCGCTCCTTCCCCACCCATGCCCTGTAGACTACCCATCAATTATCAGTTTCTGGATTCCACTTCCGAGTTTCTTTTTGCACAAATGAGAAGATACATATATATTCTTAGATCCTCTTCTTTCTTCCATGTAAAGAAACTTTGAACTTTGTGTTTTTCACCTGATGTTCTGTCCTGGGAAGCACTGGGTATCAGTTCATGAAGATGTTCCTCACCTTTTACACAGCTGAATAGTACTCCATTAGACCAACATCCCATAGTTTTTAATTCAACCACTCTCCTGGGCATAGGCATTTAGGTTGTTTCTAGTATTTTGCAAATACAAATGACTGCAAAGGTGCTGCAACATACAACCTTGTACGTATGTATTTGATATTGTTTGAGGTATCTCGTGGAGTAAATTCCTAGGATTATGGGATCAAAAGATAAGTGCTCATGTAGTTTTGTTAGATATTGTCATGTTTTGCTCCAAAAGGATCTGCATTCTCATCAGCAATGTGCAAGACTCACCAGAGCCTTACCACGGAATGTGCTGTCACAATTTCTCATCTTCAATGATATTTTACCAATATATATGTGAGAAGTGTGATATATCATTTGCATTTCTCCAAGTATGGCCAACTCTGAATTCAATCTTATTATATATGTGAGTGCCATTTTGTAATTTTTTGTAAATTATCTGTTTTTATCTTTTCCCCAATTTTTTATCCTATTTATGGTATTTGTCTCTCAAATTTTAAGAGTTACTCATATATGAGGATTATATGTTGGTCCTTTGTGACATATGTTGCAAATATTTCTCTCAGCTTTTCAGTTGTCTTGTTTTTTGATGGTGTCTTTGCCATGCAAATTTTTTCATTTTTATAGTTAAATTTATCAGTATTTTCTTTCATTGTCTTTAGATTTTAAATCATATTTTGAAAGCCTTTCCCTACTTGGAGTATTTACAACTTAAATGTAAAAAGTTACATTTTTGTGTAATATATGGAGGGTTTAATTTTTTTTTATTTAGAATCTTAATCCATTTGGAATTTATTCTCATGTATGATGAGAGGTATGGATCTAATTTAATCTCTCTCCCAGTGGCTAATTAATTGTCTTAGCAGCATTTATTAAAAAATCCATTTTTGCCTCTGTAATTTGAGATGCCAACTTTATTAGATACTAAATTTTATATGCATTTGAATCTATTTCAGGACCCTCTATTCCAAGAATCAGCAAACTTTTTCTTAAAGTGCCATATAGTAAGTATTTAGGCTTGTAGGCCCTTAAAGCCTCTGCTGTTTGAAGAAAAAAAATAACCACAGACATTGCTGTAACATTTTATTTTCTTTCTTTTCAAGATTTTATTTATGTGAGAGAGAGAGAGAAAGAGAGAGCACACAAGGTGGGGGTGGGGGGAAAGGCAGAAGGAGCCCAACTCAGGGCTTGATCCCAGGACCATGACCCGAGCCGAAGGCAGAGGTCTCCACCCACTGAGCCACCCAGGCATCCCTATTTGTCTATTTTTGCATCAGTTACTCATTCTTTTAATATAGAGGACTTTTAGTATACTGTAATGTCTGGTAGGGTTTGTTTCCCCCTGTTCAATTATTTTTAAAAACAAATGTATGATAGACAATGAAATAATGCACCTATTTTAACCTTGTTTGCCTTTGGCTTTTGGTCTGGTTCATAGACTGACTCGAAAGACAGTTTCTGAGCTGATGCTTTGAGCAATGTTAGTGTAATCATTCCAGTTTCCCGAGGGGCTAGCACTTAGAGGCATGGCACTGATCTGAATGTACCCAGTATGGATTGTTAGAAAGCTAAATCCTGCAGCTTACTGTATGGTTACAACTTTTCCATGCGTATTTAAAAACTGAAGTAAAAAAGATTTTGCTGAGAAAAATATTTTGAAATGTTCTAATAATCACTGAGGACACTTGAAATATTCTGGGCCAGTACAACCAGAGCCAGGAGCAGCTCCAAGAGACATTCCCTCCCCCCACCCGCCGCGGTAACTACCTTGTCTACTGCAAATAATACCCAATTCTCTGTAAGCTAAGATCATTTGAGTTATAAAAATAATCCTATCAATCATCTCTGACTTATTTAGCAGAACACCCTTCTGGTGAATAGTTTTAAATGACAGAAAGCTTCCCGGTTTTATGAGACCCAGATCTTTGTCCTGCCGGACACGTTAGCTAATCGTTGTTGGTAACTGGATCGCTAATCTGGCAGTACTAGCTGTTGTCAATCCTGCAGCTGGACGGAGTGGGCTCTATGAACAGGAATTCAGAAGCGGTGCATGAATAGGAAGTTTGTAACTCATTGATGACCACTAAGAACCAGAAGCCCTAAACCGCAGGCAAGCCTGGCCTCACCGTATACACAAGTTTCATGGTTTTGGCAGTTTTTGAAATTATAAAGGTAATTTTTCCTTTTCAGGAAAAGTGCACAGTGAGTTTTTTTTTTTTTTTTTAATAAACGCACACTCACTTTTGGTTGCCATCAAGTGGGTACAGGCTAAAAATCACGGTGTCTCCTGTTGATGCCAGAATGACTTTTAGAGAAGGAACGTTTTATCTCCTCGTGGTAGGAAAAGTAACTTGACCCTGTGAGTATGGCAGTCAGAAGCTTGTAGCATCAGAAATGGCCAAGCTCCTCTCCATTCAAAAGTGAGTAGACTGTGTTTTGCTCCCGAGAGAGGGCGATGGGAAGCAAGATCCAGTGAAACCAGGAAGGCGAGGCCGTGTGTGTAGTGAGCTGGGCAGAGTCTGCTGAAGCCATCGCGAGCTGGGACCCATCTCTGCCAACATTGTCCCGCTGTAACAAACATCTTTTTGTTTAAGAGTAAGAGATCTCCAATTGTTCATGGACAGGTGGTAGAGATGGTGACTTTTGTTTTCAACACAATGTGAGTGATAATTTGAACAGGAACCTACACAGAGACTTTAAAATGTTCTTTGAGGAAGGTCCCTTTAAAATGTACTCAGCGGGGGAAGCTCTTCCAATGATCTTGGATGAAAATGCCAATAGACCTGACTTTTTAGTTGGCTCCACACGGTTTGGTACACAACGGTTTGGTACACAAAGCCCTGAGGCCCCTTTAAATTGCAAAACGTAAGCTTCACCTTCCTTTGAAACTCAGTTTATTCTGCTGAAAATGGGAGATGATCTCTGGGATTCGTTATCTAGTTTTCTAGGAGCCTGTGAAGCCTCAACACTGTACCTGTGAAAAGTACAGTGTTCAGGGATCTTTTCTTTTTTTTTTTTTTTTTAAGATTTAATTGTGTATTTGAGAGGGAGAGGGCATGTGCACACATGGTGGAGGTGGGGGAAGGCAGAATGGGAAAGAGAGAGAATCCCAAGCAGACTCTGGACTCCGCATGGAGCCCAACATGGGGCTCGATCCCATGACCCCACATGACCTGAGCCAAAAGAGTTGGGCGCTTACCTGACCGTGTCATCCCAGCACCCCAATATTCAGGGATCTTATTAGGAAGGCATGGTGGATTAAATGGTAGTCACCCAAAAGAGGTGTCCATATCTTAGCTCTCGGAACCTGGGAAATGTGACCCAATTCACATAAAGGGTCTTTGCAGGGGTGCATGGGTGGCTTGGTCGTTGAGCGTCTGCCGTCGGCTCAGGTCATCATCCCAGGGTCCTGGGATCGAGCCCCCGCATTGGGCTCCCTGCTCAGCGGGAGGCCTGCTTCTTCTTCTCCTACTCCCTCTGCTTGTGTTCTCTCTGTTAAATAAATAAATAAAATATATATTTTTTAAAGGGTCTTTGCAGATGTAATTAAGAATCTTGAGATGAGATCATCCTGAATTACTCAGGTTGGCCCTAAATCTAATGACAAATGTCCTTATATGAGACAGAAAAAGAGAAGAAAGACACACAGAGGACAAGGCCGTGGGAAGGCAGAGGCTGGAGCTGGAGTGACACAGCCTCAGGCCAAGGGAGCGCTGGAGCCCCCCAGAGCTGAGAGGGGCAAGGACAGATTCTCCCAGAGCATTTGCAGGGAGCGCAACCCTGCCATCACCCTAGTTTTGGACTCTGCCTTCCCAAACTGTGAGAGAATAAATTTCCAAATTTATGGCAATTTGTTACAGCAACTGTAGGAAGCTAATATAGAAGATGAGTAAGAAAAGGAAAGCACATGGCCCAGCAGTGAAGACACCTGCTTGGGAATCAGAGAACCCCATTCGGTAGCTTGATCAAGGGAGTTATTGAAACTTGGTGGTTCCCTCCTTTGTAAAATAAGGATAAAAATAGAGACTTTTTTTATACTTCATTTTAAAGTTTAAAAAATAGTGACTATTTTATAGAGTGGTTGTGAGGATTAAGTGAGTGAATGAATGATATAGTTCAGTGTCTGGTTTATATTAAGTGCTCGATAAATGTTAGCCATTGTATTGAGATTATGACATCTGTGAGGTGGCCATCTCTTCCTTTTTTGAAGGCTATCTCTAAAACTTGTTTGCTGTTTACTGATACATTGCTGAGATAATCTCGACAGTGACACAGGGTACCAGAAAAACACACCATCTGCTTTTGTCTTTCAATCTGTCTTTAAGAAGAGGTGAATTCTGGTTATAATGAACACTGAGGGCATCCTGAAAGAGAACAAAAAGGAACTGTATGTTACTGTCCGCATGAATCATTTCAAGGTCTTAACACACATGTACTTGATGTTGCCATCCTGAAGATATAGGATGACGAGTGTATACGGCCCTGTGCCAAGGAGGTGGGTCTTTGTAACTAGAAAAGTCTTAGCTCTTCTCCTTTAAAAGAAAACAGGGCAGTGTCTCAGCAGAGGATTTAAACAACAGAGGGCTATTATTCCCTGCCTCTAAAACTTAAGATGAATGCTTCCTGATTTTTCAGCTGTGAGGCCAGCCATGGCTAGGAAGGTATTAGCCAGTCCCACACTTGTCTTGCCTCAATCCAACCAGTCTGAGTATAGGTGACAGAGACCATAAACTGAAAAGGTGGTGACTACGGACATGACACATGGAAATTTAACTGTGAGGTGGGCAGCTGCTCTGATTTGTGTCGACTACAGAAACCACTCTATGGACTTCAGAACAGGTGAAGATCACCTCTGCCTAACCCCAGCTACCTGGTCACCAGTTACCAGCAGTCCGGGGAACCCCTCCGCTTCAGGCCTGGGCTCCTTGTCCCAGTTTGCTATACGTTCACCCTAGACTACAGCTTCTCTGATATTATTAACTCTACTGTAGCTGTGTATTAGTTCGCTTAGATAACAGAGATTGTGTTCTTAGTGTCTTTCATGCTGTGCATTTATTAGTCAAATAATCAAATTGGTTTGATGAAGTGGATTAGAGAACCAGACAAGACTGAATCAGCATCAAAATTCTATGAATGATTTACAGGAAAGAATTCTTGAAATTCAAAATGTTTGAATAATTTTTAAAAAGGTTTTATTTATTTATTTGAGAGAGCGAGCATGCACAAGCTGGGGGGAAGAGTAGAGGGAGAGAGAGAGAAACAGGCTTCCTGTGGAGCAGGGAATCTGACTTGGGGCTCCATCCCAGGACCCTGGGATCATGACCTGAGACAAAGGCAGATGCTTAACAGACTGAGCCATGCAGGTGCCCCAAAATAAAATGATTCTTAATGATAGATAGTAAATGAAAGGGAAACTAGTTAGGAGGTAACCTACTATTGAACAGAAGATAGACTTTTCCTTCTCCAAATTGCATTCAGTGGTATAGCTGAAAAGAGTTGTGTGAAATAAATCCTACATATGCCTTAGTGTTTAAAACTGAGTAGTTTAGGGGCACTTGGGTGGCTCAGTCGGATAAACCTCCAACTCTTGATTTCAGCTCAGATCATGATCTCGGGGTCATGAGATTAAGTTCCAAGTCAGGTGTGGAACCTGTTTAAGATTCTCTCTTTCCCTCTCCCTTTGCCTCTCCTCCTCCTCCTCTCTAAAACGATAAAGTAAAATTGTGTAGTTCATATATTTTTTAGGTAGTAGTATCAAAATTGGGCTCAAACTCAGCATTAAGGCAATCATTAAGGCAATACCAACACAGCAGGTAGGTTTTTTTCCTCTGAAAATGAGTTTTTTCTAGATTTCCTCTGAGTCTGTGAACTCTGCTGCAGCATACAGTTTGGTGCTTTTTGTAGTGGAAATGAACTTTTATGAAATGCTAGGAAGTCCTCCTAGCTCACTGTCCCCTAGGCACTGCCCCTGTAATCATGGTACCAGTTGCTGTTGTGTCTTCTCTGAAGTCCTAGAAAGGAACCACAGGTGCCTTCCAACTTTGGAAAATCACAGCTTGTCTGTATTATATAATTCCTCTGAGGCTGATGTGCTGGGAGACAACAGAGGGATGTTGAATTCTGTGGCTACTGAAACCCCAAATCAGAAAGTGTTTAAGCTTGCCTACAGGGCAGCTCTCTGTGACTGAGGCCCTCTGTTCTGATGCTTGAGACAGAGAATGTCTAAGCAGGGAGTCTGACTTGAGCACCAAAGATTGACATAAAATTCATGTTTTATCGCTTCCTCTTCGTATCACCTGTTAATAACTGCCAAAATTTATCATCTTTTTTCTTTTTCCTAGATTCTATCAAAAAGAGATCGGTGCCAGTATATAGGCAGAGCCCCAGAGCAGCTGAATCTTCCCCCTCCCTTCCTCTTTTGGGGGGTAGCTGAGCACCTTAGCACCTCAGATTTTTAGGCTGATGGATTATAACTATGTTCTTCTGCCTTCGAGTGTTTTCTTTTAGCCAGACTTTCCAAGCCAACGTGATCTTCTGCAGGGGGCCTGAATCCCAGCCCACAAACCCAAGTAGGGAGAGTTGAGGGTCTCTGCTGAGGCTGCTATTCTTTGTGTGGGCTCTGGAAGCTTTCTGCCACTTCCTGGTCATGTTGGATCACAGGAAGCTGTGGCAGAGTTGGGAGCCCATGGGCCTTGAAGGCCGCCTCCCTGTAGAAACAGCAGCAGCCCGTCCTGTAGGTGTGATAGCTTCCTTCACCCAGAGCTGAGTCATCTCCAGTCTGAAGCGGCCTCCACACTCCTCTCTTTCTGCTTCTCCCAGACATTCAGCCTCTTCCCCTAGATGTTATTTTCCTCAGCTGGCTGAGGCTTTTTGGAAAACAGAAACCAGTTAAGTCTTGTGAGAGCTACTTCTGCTGTCTTGCGACAGAACTGTTTTCAGGGAAGGAGGTAGGAGGGAAGACGTAAGTGGAAAATATAATAGCTTCAAGCATTATTCATTATTCAGTCATATTAACTAATTCTAGAAGCAATTACACTAAAACTTTTAAAAAAATTGATACTTTTTTTTAGAGTTTGGGTTCACAGCAACATTGAGGGGAAAGTACAGAGATTTCTCATGTATTTCCTGTGCTGTACCCTCCATGCATAGCGTCCCCCATTATCAGCCTCCTCCACCAGAGTGTTACTGATGGGGAACAGAAGCAGAAAAATGTTCACCATTAGCTCACTAGGCTGACCTCTAGCCATGGGTCCTGTCCCCATGCTACTGCGTCTTTTGTAAATAGGTTGTGGCCAAGCTCCTGTACCTGCCTCTCTCTGCTTTTCCTGAATCACTCACCTCCTCTTTGTTTGCTTCTTCTTTCGTGTGCCAGATCTGGACTATTTCTTGAGAGGACTGGATGAATGCTGCCTGACTCTTGTATATGGGGTTTTCTGCCTCATCCATTTCCTGGGTTAATGGCTATAATAATTGAAGCCAATGGTCTGGTTAGTAGTCTACCTCAGGACAGGGACTTTAAGGAATATTCCCAAGCAGCTGCCAAACTCTTTTTTTTTTATTTCGGGGAGGTACCCTGTCTTCTCCAGCCTGACATGGACTACTTATTTTCACTTTTTGTTGGTGGAAAGAAAACGGGTCTGTTCATCTGTCTGAGCGGATGAGCTTTAGGAGTGGGAGTTCTCTTTCTCTGCCCCCTGAGCTTTTATCCACCTCCAGCCTTCCTGGCCTCACCTCATCTCTTCTGCCTCCATCTTCCCCTCCTCCAGTTTCTGCACCAACTCGGGCGTGGACTGCATAATCAGCTCCTGTACCATCCTCAGTGCTGCACGTGCCATTGGCACCTGCTTCTCCTATCCTGGCTACCCAGGAGTGAAGGGCACCCCTCCCTGGACTTAAACTGGCCACTTCATTTCCCCGCAGGTGTGCCCCAGGTAAAAATTAACAATGGGGAACAAATTGATTAACTCTTAAGTGGACTGAGGTGCAACATATTCAATATTTAAACTAATGAAATTTGTTAATTAAGATAGACATGTCTGGGGGCACCTGGGTGGCTCAGTTGATAAAGCATCTGACTCTTGGTCTCAGCTCACACCTTGATTTCAGAGTTGTGAGTTCAAGTCCTGCATTGGGTTCCATGCTTGGCAGGGAGCCTACTTAAAAAAAAAAAAAGACAGGTCTTTAGAGCATTAAAACTTGTATTCTGCCAAGGCATACTAAAGGTCAAATAAGCTCAAGTTATCTCTGTTGCAGTTTGTCAGCAAAAGATGGCTTAATATGAAGGTTAATTTTACGTGTCTCAAAGTTCTCATGGGTAACTGCTAAAATAGCTTTCAAAATCTTTGGTAACCTGAACCTTTAAAGTTCTGCTAAGTTAGATGACAAATTGGGTTAAACTCATTGGATAACTAAGTCTTTTCCAAATAAGATAGAATACTAAACATTGATTACTGAATATAGGCTCATCTGCTTTTGGTTTCTGACTGCAGAGAAACTGAGGATACTTGGGGCTGTTGGTAATCATGCTTTCTGCTTTATTGAAAGATTTAGTATGGACAAAACATATGTTTTTAGAAATTATGAAATATATTTGTAAACAGTTCCAAATTGGCTACTACTTAATTTTCACTGGAGACTAAGGCTTCTACAGGGTAAAATTCTGCTAAATGTAATGAAGACTGATGGAAATTAGGGAAACAACTCTGTATGCAAGAAAAAGATGTTTTTATGTTCCACAAGTAAGTGAAACCATATGATAACTGACTCTATCTGCTTGACTTATTTCACTCAGCATAATCTCCTCCAGTCCTATCCATGTTGATACAAAAGTTGGGTATTCATCCTTTCTGATGGAGGCGTAATACTCCATTGTATATTTGGATCATATCTTCTTTATGCATTTTTCTGTTGAAGGGCATCTTGGCTCTTTCCACAGTTTGGCGACTGTGGCCATTGCTGCTATGAACATTGGGGTACAGATGGCCCTTCTTTTCACTACATCTGTATCTTTGGGGTAAATACCCAGTAGTGCAATTGTGGAGCATAAGGGATAACATGGAGGACATTGGGAGATGGAGAGGAGAAGTGAGTTGGGGGAAACTGGAGAGGGAGACAAACCATGAGAGACTGTGGACTCGGAGAAACAAACTGAGGGTTTTGGAGGGGAGGGGATGGGGAGTTGGGTGAGCCTGGTGGTGGGTATTATGGAAGGCATGTATTGCATGGAGCACTGGGTGAGGTGCATAAACAATGAATGCTGGGACACTAAAAAGAAATAAAGTAAAATAAAATGAAAAAAAAAAACACTTTAAGTGATAGAGTCCTCCTACGAAGCTGTTTTGAGACACTGGGGAAGGTATGTGATATGGTGAGTGCTGTGAAATGTATAAGCCTGATGATACAGGTCTACAGACCTGTACCCCTGGGGCAAATAATACACTATATGTTAATAAGAATAATTAATAAAAAAGATGTTTTTAATACAAAAAGATATAAGGAATGGGAATAGATTTTGTTGAGAGAGAAAGAAAGTACTATGGTCCCAAAATGAGACTGGGTATTTGGAGAGAAAAGGCTTAGGACAAAATCTGAATGAAAAAGAACGTTGTAGAAGACTTGTGAGGGGAAATTTTTGGAGTAGAATTTTATATGTGGTTAGGACTAATGTTGAAATGAATGGATTTTAAAAGTACACTGGTATGAGATTGAAATCTTGCTTTTCTTTCTCCGTTAAAATGACGAAGTTTTCTTAGATTGTTGGTCTGCTCTTGATAGAAAATGAAAACGAAGTCCCCCCCCTTCTATTCTTTATCTGCTCAGAAAACCAAAGCTTCTATGTTTTCTCTTTATCAGGACTTCGATTACTCTAGAAAGTTAGAACTTTTCAATGTTGGGTGGCTCAGTTGGTTAAGCGGCTGCCTTCAGCTCGGGTCATGATCCCAGGGTCCTGGGATCGAGCCCCGTATCAGGCTCCCTGCTCAGTGGGGAGCCTGCTTCTCCCTCTCCTTCTGCTGCTCTGCCTGCTTGTGTCTCTTGCTAAAGGAGCTAAATTTTACTAACAATTGTATAATCTTCTGTAGAATCCCTTAGTTAAATGTAAATATTAAATTTATAATGACCTGTAATCACTTTAAAAAATTTTTTTTAAATTTATTTATTTGAGAGAGCAAAAGAGAGCAAGGGAGGGAGCATGAATGGGTGGGGGTGGGGGGCAGAGGAAGAGGGAGAAGCAGGCTCCCTACCTGGGATACCTACCTGGGATCATGACCTGAGCCTAAGACAGATGCTTAAACGGCTGAGCCACCCAGGAGCCCCAGTGACCTGCAATCCTATTGAGGCATGTGCTTTAAAACCTTCTGAGGTTTTTGGGGCACATGGGACTGGCTCAGTCAGAAGAATGTGACTCTTGATCTCGGGGTCATGAGTTCAAGCCCCATGGTGCATATAGAGATTACTTAAATACATATTTAAAAAAACAACAAGTTTCTGAGTTTTTTTTTTTTTTTTTTTTTTTTTAAGAAGGCTTCACACCCAGCATGAGGCCCAACATGGGACTTGAACTCACCACCCTGAGATCAAGACCGGAGTTAAGATCAAGAGTTGGCACTTAATCTACTGAGTCACCCAGGTGCCCCACTTTCTGAGGTTTTTAACAAATTTCCTTGAGATCAGAATTGTAAAAGAAGTCTTTTTGACTAATTAGGCTTGTTTATTTGGTATGTTAAGTTCCTTGGAAAGCACTGTCAAACCAATAATGATAAGCCTTAGGTTGTCTTGGATGGGTGTATGCTATAACTATTCTAGAAAATACGTGAAATTCTTGAAGTTTTAATATATGCTGATATAAGGTCATGGTTTGAATGATTGAAATGTTGTGTGTCACAGAAACAACTGATTTCCTTGTCAGCTACATAATAATGAACCCCATATAAAATCTTTAACCATGTCCATTTCTGAGTCTTGTGGGTTTTTTTTTTTTTTTTTTTTGTCATTTATAGTTATTGTTCTGATGCTCTTGCAAAATGTGTTTCATCTTCAAGGAAATTCATAAAAAGGACTTCTGGCAGATACAGGTTTTTGAGATCTTTAAAATCATAAAACTGAGCTGGGTAAGAATTTCCAGAATGAATGGGCAAGCTGCATTCAAACTAAACAAAAACTAGTAAATAGGACTGAACTAATTGAGGAAGATGATAACATATTCTGTTGTGAACAAATGGAAGCATTTAACTTTTCTCTCTACCTGAACCTTTCAGAAGTCAGAAACTCTCAATGAGCATTCTTTCTTCCACGGCTATTATAATTATTTGCACAAGTTCAATGAGCTTCTGTTCTTCTTGTAATAGGACACCATTGGAAACATTGGTTATAATACCAAAGCTTTGACTGGAATGTCACATTTGAGACATACATAGACTGAGATATGACAGACAGCTCCAAGGAATTAGGATAGACTTTATGGAGCCATTAAAACCTGTTGAGAATGTTAGCCTGATATGTTGCTTACTGAGTGCCCAGCAGCCTTACCAGGTGAGTAAAGAATGTTACTTCCTGGCAGGTGCAAGAACCCTCAGGGTATTTGGGGATCTCAAGAAGAGGAATGCACCCTAACTTATAGGTATTGCAAACAAATATTTGGCTTTACTCTGGCTTTAAGAAGCTATTAAAAGTTCATTCTAAAGATTCCTTATAAAAAGTCCTAGCAAAGCAGATTTTAAAAGATCTATATGATCAATCACTATTTTTGCTAAGATTATATAATTAGGCCAAATTTGTTAAAACTGGACTTGTTTTATAAATGAATTAGTCTTGATTTGGTTGTCTTTGGAAATAAGAGTGAATTTAGAGAGAAAAATTATGCTTCAATAATGCATCCTTATGGATGTAAGATTCTAGTTTTAATTGTCTTTAAATGTTTGTTGTTTGCCTAAACTAGACAACTTGAGGTAAACTTCAGACACATTGCCATAATAGCTCATATATAGACAATCTTTCTGCTTATCACTTTATGGGGATAATAAAAGGGACCCCATGGGCATATGATTATTTAAACAGTTGGACACTAGGATGAATGCCCCAACAATTATGTAACTCAGCCGTCACCTTGATCAATTCTATGTGGTTGGGATAACAAAATTTTTCCTTAAAAGTCAGAGCATACCCTACCCCATGGGGTTAACTATGAATTAGTGGAGATATGAATGGCTCCACCTTCCTTAAAATTGGATTGGAGAATGTACTTGGGGATGCCCTAATCTCCTGGGACAAGTCATCTCCCACTTGCCAGCAATTCCTCCTAATTAGGATACTGTTAAGGCTAGATGTTAGGCAAAGAAGGCTTCTTAATGCTTTTATCCCTCAGCCATATTTGTCCTGGGAGCCACCTCTGTTATTGTATAATTATAAGTACAGTCTTTGGCAAAGCATACAGTGGCTGTCTTTAACCAAACCCAACACAAAGTCAGCCCCATAACAGCATATATAGGTATCTTTCTATTACTAAAAAGAATGTTTCTTATTGGCCTATGGTAATGTTACATGGGACTCTCTAGTCTATAGGCACCTCTCTCTTATCCTCAAACTATCAACATTTTAACAGAATATAGCAACCCACAGATAGGCTCATGACAACAAATTTCCCCACTACACAGTCCTTCTAATTGATACACCTAGGAAGGTTTATATCAAATATGTGATGGATATATTTTGCTTACTCCTAAAATAGGACAACTAAGCCAAAAGGCCCTTTCATGCTGGGAATAGAAAAACCATGCTCTCTTAATTTTTTAAAGATATTATTTATTTATTTGAGAGAGAGAGAGAAAGCATGAGCAGGGGGAGGGGTAGAGGGAGAAGCAGACTCCTTGCTGAGCAGGAAGTCTGATCATGCCCAGGACCCTGAGATTGTGACTTGAGCTGAAGGCAGACGCTTAACTGACTGAGCCACCCAGGTGCCTTGAAAACCATGCTCTTGATTCATAGCCCAAGAGTACTCGCCAAATGGAGTGGCTCCTCCCAAGAACCCTGTGACCATGCCATTATTTCACAGACAAATGATTGGTTTTCTACTGACTGGACAAGGCGACCAGGCATCAGACAGCTTGCACCTAATAGAACATAAAGATTATGTGGGCCAAATTTGTGACCATAGCTTCCACCAGGCTGGATTGGAAGATGCACTATGCATGACCTTAGCACTAGGACTATCACAATTCCAGCTAATCTTCCATATCTAAAACAATGATAGACAAGATCCGTGTTTCATTGGTATGAGCATCTGATGTCTCTTTTTCTTCCATCAATAGATTTAGAAGATGTCAATGGCACATGGAGGCCCTTGATAAATACACAATTAAGGACTTAAATGATTCTGAAGATAGCATTATGTTATTAAACACTAAAGTAACTCATGTGTAAGTAATTCTATAAAATAGAATGGCATTAGATGTCTTAGCAGGGGCACAAGAAGGAACATGTGCCATTATTACAGTGGAATGTTGTGTCTATCTTCCAGATGATAACAAAAATATAACAGAATTACCGATATGAGTAATCAAATTGGTGCTCTTTTTTTTTTAAAAGATTTTATTTATTTATTTGACAGACAGAGATCACAAGTAGGCAGAGAGGCAGGCAGAGAGAGAGGAGGAAGCAGGCTCCCTGCTGAGAGGAGAGCCCGATGTGGGACTTGATCCCAGGATCCTGGGATCATGACCTGAGCTGAAGGCAGAGGCGTAATCCACTGAGCCACCCAGTTGCCCCCAAATTGGTGCTCTTAAAGTCCCTACACTGCCACTTAATGACTGGTTACATTCCTGGTTAGAAAGTGGACTGTGGTCCACGCTGAAGGATCTTCTCATTGCTCTTCTTATTTTCATTATAACAATACTAATATATTGTCTCTTTCACTTTGTTCTCTCCTATTGTCCAGATACATGCAAGCAGTTCCTGACTCCTTTGCCCAGCTGACAGATGATTCTTACTACTCGAAACAAATTTATTCCAATGTTCATTCTGGGCTATATAGCAATGGCTTCTGTAATTTATTTATAGAGACAAATAGTGACCATTTTCATTCCATAGCTAGGGACATCTCTATGGCCCCTGTCAGCTTGAAGAAGTTATAGAAGATGAGCCTTTCACCCTTCAACAACTTTAAAGATTTAAGGACCAAAAATTGGTTTGGGGGGAAATGATGAGGGATGGAAGGAGAAAAATGTTCACCTTTAGCCCAGTAGGTTGACCTATAGCCTGTATAGTCTTGATAAGGATCAAATGTGTGCTGGTTGCTACATTCTAAAAGGGTCTCATGACTGCCTATACATCTCATCAATAGTTAATAGTGGGCTGAATGATAAGCACCAGAAAATCTTGGAAAAGTAGTTTTAGGAATAGAAATTTTAAGAAAACATTCATGATCTAATCTTTCTTGCACATCTTCTCCCCCTTGAGAACTAAGCATATAACTGGCTTCATATAAGGTCCTGTCCTTGTGCTACTTAAATAAACTTACTAAGTTGTACCATACAATGTCTCAGGAATGCTTTCTTGGCCTTTGGATTCCACAATCCTGCAACAGTACATTTGTTGCAAGCGATGAATCTAAACTGACACATCATAATTGCCCAAAATCTAGAGTTAATATCACTGGTTTACTTTTTTTTTTTTTAAGAGAATAGGGGCACCTGGGTGACTCAGATGGTATGGCGTCTGCCTTCCACTCAGGTGATGATCTCAGGGTTCTGGGATCAAGCTTGCTTCTCCCTCTCTCTCTGCCTGCCTCTGCCTACTTGTGCTCTCTCTGTCAAGTAAATAAATTAATAAATAAAACTTAACAAAAAAATAAAAGAATAATTTTTATCTAGGTACAGTGCATTTATTGCTATGGAAAGATACCCATATTATTTTGACAAGAAATTTAAAATCTATGAGGATGAATCCGATATTTAAATAGAAAATGTATAAGCATAATAAAGCTGAAATGGCTCTATACCACCATGTAACAGTAGGAATCCTAGGATATTGCCAGAATCCATACATCATAAGCAAACTTTTCAGTAACTGAATTGGCGAAGACATCTGAAATTGACTTGAGTACTACTCACTGATATTACCTTGTGGTTTTTTTTTTTTCCCCTACAATTTACTGCATAAGACCCTAATACCTGAGGGTACTGGCAATACAAGTATACCAACTCTCGTTTTTTAAAATTTGTTTTTAAGATTTTATTTATCTATTTGACAGCAACAGAGTGAGAGAGCTAGAGAGCTGGCGCAAGAGAGCATGCGAGCACACAAGTAGGGGGGAGTGGAAGAGGGAGAAGCATGCTTCCAGCTGAGCAGGGAGCCCCATGCAGTGCTCAATCCCAGAACCCCAGGATTAATCCCAGACCCCAGAATTATGACCTGAGCCAGAGGCAGATGCTTAACGCTTAACGACTGAGGCTCGCAGGGGCCCCCAAGGCTCAGTTTTATCTAGCACAGCGTTAATTGACTTCAGTATAGTTAAGAGATGGAAACTGTGGTTAAGAAATCTTGAAATACGGCTAAAGTTTCTCAAGAAAAAAGGGAACCCTGACTAGTGAACTGCATGTTTTCTGATTCTAGAGGTTTAAGAAGGTGAAAAAGGCTGAAGAGATTGAATCAGAAATCAGGTATTCTGGGCAACAGTGGTCATCTCTAGGCGATAATGTCACGAGGTTGGGAAATGGATTGGGGGTGGGGAGAGGAGGGAGATAGTTATAAAGGAGTCCTAAGGTGCCACTGGCTGTCACACAGTAAGTTCTCTTTAAGAAAACTGTAATCAGAAGCCCCCTCCCCTACACTGAGTCAAGTATTCAGGTAGGTCCAGATGTTCAGATTTCGTGAACCAAAGGAAACTTAGAGTCGGAGGAGGACGGAGCTTGCATGCTGGGTCGCGTGTGCGCTCGGGCCGGTGATCTCCCGTTGCAGAAAACCTGTGAAGTAACAATGGGAGACGCCGCACTTTAAAGTCTAGAATCAGAACATGCCAGATTGGCTCCTAGTGAAAAACAATCCTATGAATCTTGTGGAGGTAGTCAGCCGCCGCCAGGATCCACCTCTCCCGGGGCGGTGGACCACGTCCCACTTCCCCAGGAGGTGGGCCAGCTTAGAACCGTGGCTTCCAGAAGCACCCGCACGCACTGAAGCGCCTACTGCCGCGTGCCTCGGAAGCTTCCCAGAGGCGGGCCGGTGCCTAGTGCGCAGGTGCGGGAAGCTGGCCCGGGGCTTCGAGCCAGGCACTGGCAGTTACGCGTCCGCCTCCGCAGGCGCTGCCTGCCGTTTACTTTTGAAAGGCTGCCGCGCGCTCTTTCCCATTGGCGGACGCCACACAGTTGAACGTTGCCGGGAGACTGCGCTTGCGTCCTGAGGCTCCGCGAGGCCCCGCCCCGTCTGGGCGCCTGAAATCCCTCAGGGCGGAGGAGGGCGGGGACGCCAAGCATCTCGGGGACGCGGAGCGTGGAGGCCGTAGAGCTGTTCTGGCCTGTGGAGTAGGTTGGTTTCAAACTCCCCGCGGTGAGTCTAAGGAGCGTCTTGGAGGGGTCCGTCTTCTTTGTCTGTAAGCACAGGCTGGTGTACTGGGTGTGTTTGGGGAGAGTTTAGGGGCTTGGTGATGGAGAGCGTGGGCACGGGTCCTGCATTTACTCTCTCTCGTCCCAGAGGAGGAGGTTGCGGAACCTCGTTTTCCTCCCTCGGGTGCGGAGCTGAGTTTCTGTTTGAGAGCAGGCCGCGTGTGGTGGTGAGGGTGAGAAGAGCGGGACTCCACAGACATGGTCTTCCTCGCGTGGTTTCGGGCGGGGGGCGCGGGGGCGGTGGAAGTGCATTGGGGGGGGGGGGGGAGGCTCGGAAAGATTTGCCCTAAACCTTGGAGAAAGGGAAGGGTACGGTTATGTTGCGGCCCTTTGTGAGAGGTTCTCATGAGACTTAATAGTGGGTGTAATTATGCCCATTTTACAGGTGTGAAACCTCAGTTCTGAGAGGCATTAGGAAAAACTGACCCAGGGCGCCACAACATTTAAATGGCATAACTGAGACATGTGCAGACAGACGCATTGATGGGGATAACCTAAATCAGTATTTGTCAGATTAGGCTGGCAAAATCTTTCGCTCCCACGGATGTTTCTTGTTTTCAAGTTGACTTGAAGAAGTTAAATGCGCATGAATGTTTGCTCCGTCATCATCATTGTTGGCTAACATTTTCAAGTGCTCGTAAGATACTTGACGCTACAAAAAGAGGTCCTTTGTGACCATTTATTTGGTCACAGGATTGTTGGAATTTTCAGTGTACAAGTGATACCTCTCCTGCACCACCAACTGTTGATATTTCTCACTATTTTTATAAAAACACAATGAGGCTTAGGGGAGATAAATGTCGAGGATTGAAATAACCTTTCCTGTGATGTCATATTTAATCTGTTCTTTGAGAATGCAAACCTAAAATATTAAGGTAAAATTATTTTAATTTTAGAACACGAATAAAAGAAACTGAGTAAGTTGGAGAAGATAAAGTATATTCAGTCGCTAATCCAGAAGATCAGCAGCAAAGTAGGTAAGCTCTGAAAGATTAAGTGAATACAAAATTCTCAGTAAATTTTTTTGAGTGTATGATTTAAAGTGGAAGTTGAGATTTTTAAATCTGAAAAAAGACATGTTGGTGTATAAAATTCAAGCCATCTGGGAGGAGCATAAAGTGAAAACAGCTCCCTCATCTGACCTGTACCTTAAAGTTAGTTACTTTTGTGTACCCTTTCAGAAATTTTACAGGGATTTGTGTACATCTAAACAAACAAATGGTATCATTTTATACATACAGACCTGCAAGTTGCATTTATTCCTTACCTGATATAAAAACTATGCATTTACATACTGATTTGTCTTTTTTTTTTTTTTTTTTTTGATGGCTCTGTAGCTACCCTTTGAAGTAAGGTACAATAATTTAGTTGGGGAAGGTGAAAATTTTGATTTTAGGTCATGTTAATTTTAACATTGCCTTTCAGCAAACATTGCTGAATATACTTTCACTGTGAAAAGTGCTGAGGAAAAAAATGAAAACCTGAATTTCTCATTTCAGTTCTTGGTTAAATCACATAAGTAGTTTCTTTTTTAGTTTGGGGAAATAGGTTGATGTCAAATGCAAGAACAATGCAAATGGGCAGAGTTAAAGTCATATTCGACCATAGGATTTTTTTTTTTTTTTTAATTTGAAAGGGTTATGGTGACCTATTATTTTTGTATATTCAGATGTACAAACGTATTTTTTAAATTTTGCCCTATGTATATAGATGACACAATTGTCGTATTTCTGAAGTAATCTTGAATTGCATAAAATGTGCCTTGTATCAGTTAGGGCCACAAAGATGTGAGACCCAATCAGAATTTTCCCAGGCTTATAGCTGACTCACACTATAAGTTCTGGAGCAAGTCACTTAAACTCTATAATGTGGTAAACATAATTTTCTTCAGAGGTTGTAAAATATAATGGAATTTTTATTACTATTCATGTTTAGAGATGAAAGAGGCATTGTTAGTGAATTAAAACTTAAAAAATCATTTACACATACTGTGTAAGAGAATGGATAATATTTTTTTGTACTGTTTAATTCTCCATAATCTCTTTCTACTGACCATTCACTATTCTAGTTAGACATCATGGAGGCTCTGTAGGAAATCTACTTTTCGGAGAATGCATTAAAAGTTTAGAAATTCAGAAGTGTATTTGTTTTTGACACTAAAACACAAGAATTTTGTGAAATAATTTATAAGTGGGTGGTTTAGCCTCAATTTCTTTCTTTTTTTTTTTTTTTTTTTTTCAAAGACTTTATCTATTTGACAGACAGAGATCACAAGTAGGCAGAGAGGCAGGCAGAGAGAGGGGGGAAACAGGCTCCCTGCTGAGCAGGGAGCCCGATTCGGTGCTTGATCCCAGGACCCTGAGATCATGACCTGAGCCAAAGGCAGAGGCTTTAACCTACTGAGCCACCCAGGTGCCCTAAGCCTCAGTTTCTGAAAAGATTTATTTTTATATTCATTTCTTGGTGACTTTTTATAAAGTTTTTAATTTTTTAAAAAAGATTTTATTTATTTAAGAGAGAGAGAAAGCGAAAAAATTTACCATTATAAGCAGTAAGTGTGCCGTGGAGGGTCATTAAGTTCATTCACATTGTTGTGCAACTGTCAGCACCCATCCGTCTCCAGAACTTTTTCCATCTTCCCAGACTAGAATTAAACAATAACTCTCCATCTCCTCTTCCTTTAGCCCCATTTCACTTTGTCTTTGTGGAGTGCTTACTAGTTTTTATATTACGTGCACTTTCCACATCTATTGCAATTAAAGTTTTTCCTCCATTGACCTGAGTAATTTTCAGTTATTAAATGAACTTATATTTCTGGGAAGAATCTCATTTTGATCATTGTACTCTGGATTTGGATTTGCTAATACTGTGTTCAGGATTTTTATATCAGTATCCATTTTTGAAGTTAGTCTATTTTAGTTTTTATTAGGTATTGGAATCATGTTATACTATTTTCAAAACAATTTGCAAACTCTACATCCTTGTATTGTAGAACAGTTGAACAAGAAATTGCCTCCTAAAAATTTGAAAGAGCTCCCCCAGAGAAGCTTGTCCCTTCTTTTTTTCAGAATAGCACTTTTCCAATTTGTGAATTTCTCTCATATTTTGCTTTATATATTTTCTGGTCAGCTTGGTATTTGAAGTGATATAGAGAATAATTCATTTTTGGTAACTCTTCCAAATATAGTAGCATAGAGTTAGGCAAGGTACTCTGATTTTAGATTTTTCTATTTTTGGTTTATTTCCTTTTTTCAATGCTGACTTTGTATATTTGTTGTTTCTTCCTTTTGTCTCTTGATGGGTTAGTGTATTAATCAATTGCTGCATAACAAATTATCCCAATATTTAGCAGCTTAAAAGAACAAATATTAAAATACAATTTCTGTGGGCCAGGCATCTAGGAGCGCTTAGCTGAGTGCCTCCAGCCCAGCGTCTCTCTCATGAGGCTGCAGTCATTGTAGGATTTCACTGGACCTGAAGTATCTTGCTAGTAAGCCCACTTATATAGCCATCAGCAGACTTCCAGTGGGCTATTAGACTGAGGGCTGTAGTCCCTGGTCATAACAAGTGGACCTTGGTCTGCTCACAACATGGCATCTCTCTCTCCCTCAGTGACAGTGATCTAAGAGAGATGGAGAGAGCCAGGTCATTCCTGATGGAAACCATGGTCTTATTACAAAACCTTGAAAGTAATATCCTGTTGCTTCTGCTGTATTTTCTTAGAAGGGGGTCTCCTGGGTGGCTCAGTCTGTTAAACGTCTTTCCTCGGCTCAGGTCATGATCCCTGAGCCCCGCATTGGGACCCTGCTGGGTGGGGAGTCTCCTCCTCTCTCTCCTGCTCCCCCTGCTTGTGCTCTCTACCTCTCTCAAATAAATAAATAAGTAAGTAAGTAAATAAATAAATAAATAAAATCTTAAGAGAGTCACTAGGTCCAATCTACACTCACGGGAAAGGGATTACAAAAGGACATGAGTACTAGGAAGTGGAGGTCATTGGGGGGCCATCTTGGATGCTGCCTATTCCGGATAGCTAGTGGCTTATTTATTTAAAGAGACAGCTCTTGGGTTTATCAATACCAGCAATTTTGTTAATTCATTGTTTTCTTCATTTATTTTTATTATTTTTCTTCTTCTTTTCCTAGGTCAGTTTTCCTTTTTTTCTCTTTCCCTTTAGATGAATCCTTTTTATATTCCTTTTGTTTGGTAATGAAAGTATATAGCTTCAGCTCTGCCCTATACAATTCTTTTTTTAAACCCTATAGATTTTCCTAAGTATTTTTGTCTCGCATGAATAAAGTACATCTTGGCTGGGTACAGAATTCCTAGGTCCTATCCTTTTTCTTCTAGACCCTGTGGACCTCGCTGTATGATTTCTTAGCATTCCTTGTTGCTTTGGAGATGTTCTGGTTATGTGTTACCCTGTAAGAAATACCCGAAGGCTTGGCTGGCTGCGTGTTCATGATGACTTTTTTGCTCACATGTCTGGTACTTCATTGCTTCTCTACTTTTCCTCTCTTGCTAGCAGAGTAGCCTGGACTTTGTTTTACATAGTGATTCATGGGTCTGGGACAGTAACCTGCCAGGCGAATTAAGGGCTGTACCCAGAACGGTCATAGCATCACTTGTACTTTATATCCTGTTGATCAAAGCAGTCACATGGCCTGCCCAGGTTTTTTGTGGGGAGAAGAGATTTCATCTTTTGATGGGGGAGTACCACTGAAGCCACATTGTGGGGAGTGTATGTGGGAGATAATGGTTGTGGCCATTTTTGGAAATTACAATTTCCCAGAATTCTGAGACCATTGTTTTTTCCTTTTTTAGATATCTTAGTTTTTTGCCTGGATGCTTGCTTGTAGGATTGTCTCTGTCTAAAATTTTATGTTTTTAGTTAGCTGTTAATAGTTAAAAATAAAATAGCAGTATTGAGGTTAATAATGAAAAAGAGTAGCCCCTGCTCTCACTCTTCCCACTCCTGATTCCTGCTCTCCAGAAGCAACCACTCTCATTTAATGATTTCTTTTTGTATCTGCTTCTAGATTTTTGGTATCTGCTTCTAGATTTTTTAATGTGACTTCTTGACTTTTTACTTTTGACTTTCTGGAAGTTTAAGATTTAGTTCTTAGGTTTGTTTGTTTATTTATTTATTTATTTATTTGACAGAGAAAGGGCACAAGTAGAGTGGTAGGCAGAGAGAGAGGGGGAAACAGCCTCCCCTGCAGAGCAGAGAACCCTATGTGGGGCTCTATTCCAGGATCTTGGGATCATGACCTGAGCCGAAGGCAGCCACTTAACCGACTGAGCCACCCCACTGCCCCTAAGATTTAGTTCTTAAACACTGTTTCCTTCCTTTATTCCCTCCAGCCAATATAATTGTCATTTTCTTAGTTTGGGCTGTTATAACAAAAATACCATGAACTTAAGTGGCCTAAACAATAGATTTCTTGTAGTTCTGGAGGCTGGGATTTCCAAGATCGGGATGTCCAAGATCAGTATGTCAGCATGGCTGGGTTCTGGTAAGAGTTCCCTTCCTGGGGCACCTGGGTGGCTCAGTTGTTGTGTCTGCCTTCAGCTCACATCATGATTCTAGGGTCCTGGGACTGAGCCCTGAGCCCTGTGTCAGGCTCCCTGCTCTGCAGGAAGCCTGCTTCTTCCTCTCCCACTCCCCCCAACCTTGGCTTGTGTTCCCTCTATTGCTATCTGTTAAACAAATCTTTAAAAACAAACAAACAAATGCTCCCTTCCTGGGTTGAAGATGGCCCTCTTAATGCTGTTGTCCTTATGTGGTGGAGAGCTGAGGAGAGGGAGCGAGCCATCCTGTCTCCTCTAAGGGCACTAATCTGTTCATGAGGGCTCTCTGCCCTTATGACCTCATCTCCCAAAGGCTTACTGATACCATCTCATTAACAGCTAGGATCTCAACATGAATTTTAGGGGGACACAGGCATTCAGTCCATAAGTCATGTTTTTTGGTAAAGTCAATACTTAATATTACACTAATATGATGAGAGCCATATATTTCCTCTCATTTCATGGTTCTATCACTTTTCCCAAACTTTAGTTTTGTCATCACCTCTTAATATGTTCAGACATTGCTTGAAATATTGTCAGTTCCATTTCTCAAAGACATTGCTTTCGGATCTTCTTTTCCCAGACTACTTGTACTCTAGGCTTGCTGCACAGTTGTCCTGGATTTAATTTCACCATTAACCTGTTGAGAATTCTTGCTTTTCTTTTCCAAAATTTATTCTTCTGGGTATAGAATTTTAGGTTGGAAGCCATTTTTTCCTGGAACATTGAGGGCATTGCTTCACTGTCTTCTATTTTCCAGTGTTGTTATGTACATACAACATGGCTAAATCCAAAATACTCATCCTTGAAAATAAACACAGGTAAAGTTTTTGCCCCTTTTTTCCCCCCTCAGAAGTCTGACCTGGATAGAGAAAACTTCTGGGGCATGACATTTCATGCTGGTTTCTGAAGAACTAGCTTCTAAGCATGATAGCGACCTACACTTCTGATTCTCAGGCAATAACCAGAGTCAGAAATTTGCTGACCTTACAGAGTTGTTTTCGGCTAGGCTTGCTTCAGTTAAACAGTTCTGACTGTTCATAAATGTATTGCCTAAAATCAGCTTTGAATAGCTCAGCAAGAAGTGGGTCATCCAAGAGTAGGATTTTATTTCTGTATCTTTAGGTTATCTATAAACTTCTTTTTTAAAGATTTATTTATTTATTTGTCAGAGAGAGAGAAAGAGAGCACAAGCAGGCAGAGTGGCAGGCAGAGACAGAAAGTGAAGCAGGCTTCCCGCTGAGCAAGGAGCCCAATGCGGGACTCTGGACCCTAGGACCCTGGGATCATGACCTGAGCCAAAGGCAGCAACTTAACTGACTGAGCCACCCAGGCATCCCAGTTATCTGCAAACTTCTAATTACATTTTATTAAAAATGTTTGTATACTTTGAAGGTTAACTTTTGAGACCATATTTGCTTTTTATTTTATATGAGCCCAGGAGATGGCATTTTCTTTCAATATTGTTGTAAATATCTTCATTGTAAACAAAGTTGAACTCTTGGAGGGGTCCCTAAATGGGTTCTCAGGGAAAAATGTTTTCTAGAGTTTTGTTAAATATGACTTTAGAGGGAAAGGTTTGATTCTGTTTTAGGCCTAATTTTGGCACTTTTAAACATTAAATAGCTCTAATATTCTAAGTTGAATATATGTCCACTGCTCAAAGTTATTTGTTCACTGCAAAGTGCTGTTTTTTTTTTTTTTTTTTAAGATTTTATTTATTTATTTGACAGAGAGAGATCACAAGATCACAAGGCAGAGAGGCAGGCAGAGAGAAAGGAGAAAGGAGGCTCCCTGCTGAGCAGAGAGCCCGATGCGATGCGGGGCTCGATCCCAGGACCCTGGTATCAGGACCTGAGCCGAAGGCAGAGGCTTAACCCACTGAGCCACCCAGGTGCCCCGTAAAGTGCTGTTTTGTTTTTTTCCTTCATTGTGAATTCTGACATCACTAAAATCCTCTGAGAAACATGTTTGTTTTTCATGGGTGTTTTTTTGTGATTATAGAGCTCTCTGTAGATATAGGGGAAAGTCAAGAAATCTTCCCAGCATGCATTCTCTTGCACTTATCTGCACTGAATGTCATCATCTGTACTGTTGCCCAGTTGAGTTTCCTGGAATGCTTCACAATTCAGGCTTAGTATCTGTGTGATATGTCTTGGCTCATTAGGGTTCTGAATATTGTCAATCTGAATGGAATATTTTTTGATAGATTCTCCTGTTACAGCTTTTCTGAAACAAAAGTAGAGATTTTGCTGTTTAAAAAACAAAAAACTAAGATCTGATATTAATGTTTTTTTTTTTTTTTTTTTTTAAGATTTTATTTATTCCTTTGACAAGCGATCACAAGTAAGCAGAGAGGCAGGCAGAGAGAGAGGAGGAAGCAGGATCCCCAGAGAGCAGAGAGCCCGATGTAGGGATCATGACCTGAGCCGAAGGCAGAGGCTTTAACCCACTGAGCCACCCAGGCGCCCCTTAATGTTGGTTTCTTAAGGGGTAGTGTTTATTCAATCAGTGAGTGAATCCCTACTGTGTGTTTAGTGAATACATGTAGTGAATACTTAAAGTTCTGTTTAGACACAACAACTGCTCTTACTACAGGCTTACATCCTCTAATATATAGGGAAATTTTAGAAAATTCTCTTAACTCCGGTTAAGTGCTGTAAATTTGCAGTATAGCATTCAGTGAGATTAATAAGAGACCTTATTTGGGGGGGGAGGCAGAGCCCAATTTGAGACTTGAATAAGAGTTTGATTTTGAAAATGCGAAGGAGCATAGAGCCAAAAAGTCCAAAGAGGTTTTTAATAGTTAATAAAAGTACACAATTATTTGTAGATATCTTCTCAAACTTTTCATCTTAAAAGTTAGTTTTATAGAGGATGATTTGGTAACCTTTATATTTTACATGAATGGGACTTGGGTTTTTTGTTTTGCTCTCTTAAGTTTCTCTAAGTGATGGTGTAACTTGATTTTTCTCTACAGGGCTAAGTTTAATTCCTGAAGATTGTGGCTTGCATTAAGGATAGGTACAAGCTAAGACTGTAAGATGAGGTAGGGGACAAAACTGTCAGGCTTTTGTTGTTGGAAATGTCAAAAATATCTTGCCAAGAGGTCAAATTATTATTGCTGGGTTTCTTTCATTAAGGAAAAGAGGACTAATGATGTTCTTTACCACTAACGCTCTACTGGTCAGTAATTCATAGTTAAGCCCAATTAATAGTTCATCTTTAAAACTGGTTTTTATTGGAAGGACTATTAAAAAATGTTTTTCCCTTCCAAATTAAAAGTATTACTTTGTAGCAGTAAACTGTGCTGATTCTGGACTTTAAGCATACTAGTATTTCAATTGAAGAAGCTAAGAAATTTATAGTAACTTACTAGAGAAATTTAATACCTTGCCTTAGGAACTATGGTTGAGCCAATTGGGAATATGAATTCTTTTTTTTTTTTTTTTTTAAGATTTTATTTATTTGACAGACGGAGATCACAGGTAGGCCAGAGAGGCAGGCAGAGAGAGAGGAGGGGAAGCAGGCTCCCTGCTGAGCAGAGAGCCCTATGTGGGGCTTGATCCCAGGGTCCCGGGATCATGACCTGAGCCGAAGGCAGAGGCTTTAACTCACTGAACCACGCAGGCGCCCTGGGAATATGAATTCTTTTGAATTAATAATATAACTTTGCTAATCCCAATTTGTTATTTAGTAGAAATGTTTGATCTTGCCTATTTTTGCATAATTAAAAAAAATTCATGGGACACCTTGGTGGCTCAGTTGGTTGAGAGTCTGTATTCAACTCAGATCATGATCCTGAGGTCCTGGGATTGAGTCCCACATCGGGCTCCTTGCCCAGTAGGGAGCCTGCTTCTCCCCCTGCCTGCCTCTCCCCCTGCTTATGCGAGTGCGTGCTCTCTCTCTGGCAAGTAAATAAAATCTTAAAAAAAAACAACCCGACTTATTTTCAAGTACAAATGATGTACATTCATTAGTTTCATGTGTATAACAGTTTCAGCAACTCTATATATGTTATGCTCACAGAATTTTAGCTACCAGTCACTATACTGAGCTGTTAAAATACCACTGACTCTATTTCCCAATGTTGTGCCTTACCCCATAACTGGAAGCTGGAACCTTTCTGTTGCCTTCACCTGTTTCACCATCCCCACCCACCCTCTGCCCCACAACCACTTTTGTTCTCTGTATTTTTGGGTCTGTTTTGGTGTTTTTGTTTGCACATTAATTTTTTTTTAAAGATTGAATTTATTTAGAATGAAAGCGAGAGCACAAGCCGGGGAAGGGGCAGAAGAGGGAGAGATTCTTAAAAAAAAACTGCACAGAGCAAGGGCCCCCATATGGGACTTTATCCCACAGCCCTGAGACCATGACCTGAGCTGAAACCAAGAGTTGGACAACCAACCGAGACACCTAGGTGCCCCCGCTCATTTGTTTAGATTCCACATATATGGTATTAGTCTTTTTTCTGCTTAGCTTAATACCCTCCAGGTCCATCCATGTTATTGGAGATGAAAAGATCTCATTTTTCTATGGCTGATTACTCCATTGTGTCTATGTATTTATCATACACACACACACACACATATACATACACACCAGATCTCATCTGTTCATTTTGCCTCCATATCTTGGCTATTGCTGTGAACATGGGGTGCATACATCTTTTGGAATTAGTGTTAGATTTGTTGGTTAAATATCTAGTAGTGCAGTTACTGGGTTATATGGTATTTTGATTTTTAGTTTTTTGAGGAACCTCCATACTGTTTTCCAGTGGTTGCACCAATTCACACTCCACCAACAGTGCAGGTTTCCTTTTTTCCCACATCCTTGCCAACACTTATTTTTCTTGTCTGATACTAGCCATTCTGACAAACCTAAGGTGGTGTCTCATGGTTTTGATGTGCATTTCCCTGATGATCAGTGATGAGCATTGTGTCGTATCTGTTGGTTATCTGTATGTCTTTGGAAAACTATTTATTCAGGCCTTCTGCCCATTTTTGGGTGTTGGGTTCCTTATATATTTTGGATATTAACCCCTTATCAGGTATCATTTACAAATAACCACTCATTGCCTTTTCATTTGCTGGGCAGAAACTTTCAATTTTGGTGTAGTTCCAATCTACTTTTGCTTGTTTCCCTTGCTTAAGGAAACATATCTAGAAAAATGTTGCCAAGACCAATGTCCCAGAGATTATTTTCTATGTTTTCTTTATGGAATTTTCAGGTTTTACATTTTGGACTTTAATCCACTTTGAGTTCATTTTTGTATATGGTATAAAGAAATTGGTCCAGTTTGTCTTTAACATAGAGCTGTTCATTTCCCCCAGCATCATTAAAGTGATTATCTTTTCCTCATTGTATATTCTTGTCTTTGTCAGAGATCGCCCATGTATGTGAGTTTATTTCTGGGCTATCCTGTTCATTGATCTATGTTTTTGTACCAGTACCATACTGTTTTGACTATTGCAACTTTGTAGTATAGTTTGAAATCTGGGATTGTGGTACCTCCTACTTTGTTGTTCTTTATCAAGACTTGCTTTGGCTATTCAGGGTCTTTTAGGCATATTCCAGTTCTATGAAAAATACTTCCTGGTATTTTGATAAGAAATTACTGTGAATTTATAGATTGCTTTAGGTAGTATAGACATTTTGACAATGTTCTTCCAATCCAGACTATGGTGTATTTTTCAACCTGTTTATGTTGTCTTCAGTTTCTTCCATCAGTGTTGAATAGTTTTCAGAGTACAGGTCTTTCACCTTCTTGATTTCTTCCTAGGTATTTTATTTTGGTAAATGTAGTTGTTAATTTCTTCCTGCTACTGTTGAACGTATAGAAATGCAAGATTGATTTGTATACTGCAACTTGACTGACTCTTCATTTATTCTAACAGTTTGTTGGTGGTCTTTAGGGTTTTCTGTATAAAGTATCTTGTCATCTGTGAACAGTGACAGTTTTACCTTTTCTTTTTTTTAACCAACGTAGATGCCTTTTCCTTTTTGTCTGCTGTGGCTAGGATTTCCAGTTCTTGTGCATAGTTTAGATTTTAGCACTTAAATTGTAAGAAGTTGCTCAGGTTATCATTGAGTAGACTTCAACAGAACACTGAATTTTACTTTTGCATAGACGCAAACTTAAGTAACTTTAATTTGAAATACTTACTACAAATTAGAATTGTTTAGCGTGATTTTAGTCCCAAAGTAAGCTCTTAAAAATGTCTATATTTTAGGAATTGTATTACTTAGAAATGTATGTACAAGTGTTTTGTTACATGGAGGCTTAAAATAGTTTTTTCTCTTGACAGGAAATGCACAATTTTGAGGATGAGTTAACATGTCCCATTTGTTATAGTATTTTTGAAGATCCTCGTGTACTACCGTGCTCTCATACATTTTGTAGAAATTGCTTGGAAAACGTTCTTCAGGCATCTGGGAACTTTTATATATGGAGACCTTTACGAATTCCACTCAAGTGCCCCAATTGCAGAAGTATTATTGAAATTGCTCCAACTGGTATTGAATCTTTACCTGTTAATTTTGCATTAAGGGCTATTATTGAAAAGTATCAGCAAGAAGACCATCCAGATATTGTCACCTGTCCTGAACATTACAGACAACCATTAAATGTTTACTGTCTCCTAGATAAAAAACTAGTTTGTGGTCATTGCCTTACCATAGGTCAACATCATGGTCATCCCATTGATGATCTTCAAAGTGCTTATCTGAAAGAAAAGGACACGCCTCAAAAACTACTTGAACAGTTAACCGACACACACTGGACAGATCTTACTCATCTTATCGAAAAGCTGGAAGAACAGAAATCTCATTCAGAAAAAATGGTCCAAAGTGATAAGGAAGTTGTTCTCCAGTATTTTAAGGAGCTTAGTGATATATTGGAACAGAAAAAAAAAATTTTCCTAGCTGCTCTCTGTGATGTTAGCAACCTGATTAATCAAGAATATACTCCACAAATTGAAAGAATGAAAGAAATAAGAGAGCAGCAACTTGAATTGATGACAATGACAACATCTTTACAGGAGGAGTCTCCACTTAAATTTCTTGAAAAAGTTGATGATATCCGCCAACATGTGCAGATTTTGAAACAAAGACCACTTCCTGAGGTCCAACCTGTTGAAATTTATCCTCGAGTAAGCCAAATATTGAAAGAAGATTGGAGCAGAACAGAAATTGGACAAATTAAGAAACTTCTCATTCCTGAAATGAAAATTTCTTCAAAGAGGATGCCATGTTCCTGGCCTGATAAAGATGAGAAAGAAGTTGAATTTTTTAAGATTTTAAACATTGTTATAGTTACTTTAATTTCAGTGATACTGATGTTGATCCTCTTTTTTAACCAACACATAATAACCTTCTTAAATGAAATCACTTCAATATGTTTTTCTGAAGTTTCTTTATCTGTTTACCAAAATTTATCTAACAATCTGCATGATTTAAAGAATCTGCTATGTCACACTTTATATTTACTGAAGGAATTCATGTGGAAAATAGTTTCTCGTTGAAAATTCAAATCTGAATTGTTTAAATAGGCTTATTCTGTACAGCAGACTAATAGCCATTGCTAAAGGGAGATATAGGGTAGGATGGACAAATAGCAAAGTAAACTATCAGATTTACAGCAAATATAGAAATATGTTAAACCATCCATGCTGCTTAGATGGAAATTTGTCAGTTAGAAATGATACATAAGGTGTCTTAACCAGAATATCTAGTTTATTTGATTTAATATATTATCCCATTTTATTTGCTTGAGGTTGACTTTATCGTTATGGCATTGAAATACTCCTGTACCAATACGGTCTTTTAGCTTTTTTGTTTTTGTCTTCTAGCATTCTATTACTGCAGTGGATAGTGTTGCAGTTATGTATAAATAGTTTTTAGATCAAAAGATAGCAAAATCCTTAGTGTATAGGCCTTTATTTTGATATGGCTTAAAGCCTTTGGCCAAATAAGGATGTTGAGTAGAGGTATTAAATTCAAGTAGCAAAGTCTAAAAGTGATAAGGGATTGTTTACATTAAGGATATTTTTGATCAAATATATCTGATTACCTGATAACATTAATGTATTTTAAGATAGACTTAAGAGCCCTGGAATGTTTATCAACATTCATTCCTGACAAAGCTATGGCTTTTGGAAATACATTGTTAGGGAACAAGCAGTGACCTTTTTCAAATAATGGTCTTATTTTATTCTGTGGTTTGTGTAAATTTAACATTTTGGTTAGTGCTTTAGTCTTGCCAGTCAAACCTGTTCTAGGATAAAAACTCAAAACATATTAGCATTATATATTGCCGATAACTTCCATCATTGGATTTAGGTGGCATCATGTTAACTCTATTTGTCTTAAAAAATGGTCTTTTCCTGCTATTTGCTAATGCTGTTATCAAAGTACCAATAATTTAACTTTCTTAAATTTTGCTTAAATGAGAGCCTGTGTGGCTAGTCAAATCCCTTTGATTAGTTCCCTTATTGTTAATAGGGACTGGAATTGTGGTGCTTGTGGTAGGACTTTGGCTTGCCCCTTTTGTTCATGAAAACGTTAAGTAAAAGATCATTTTCCAGAAATTCCAAATTGGCTGTTGCTCTTAGATCCATTCCCTAGGAGCCCTATGTAGTTCAGACTTTCAGGTCATTTTGGGGAATGTTCCTGGTCCTATACTGCATATAAATTATAATGAGTTAATATGGCTGTAGTTCTAAAACGTTCCTAATGTCTTATCTGCTGAGAATATCAACACAAAGATGGCTGACTGTATGAAGTCAAATATATGACCAGAATCAGAATATATATATAGCACAATTAACAATCACGTAGGCAAAGAACACTTGGAGGGTATTAATGGTGGTGAGCTAAATATTAAGGTATTAAAATAAAAATACAACATAGTAACTTAGATTGAAGTTGGTTGGTCACAATACAAAAATGCCTCACTTTTTGAATACACCTATTAGTAAGCACTGAAATTTCTAGCTGTTTGTGTCAAGCACTTCATGTCAGGTTTCTGAAGTAATTATCTTCCGACTTTTTGTAGATAAAGAAACACAACCAGAAGCGGTTTGCCTAAGGCCATACAGCCTGCATAAGGGACAGTATAATTTTAGAGTTTCTCCTGTTATGCTACCAAAACCTTAAGCCAAGATTTTTATTCATTTAGGACTAATTTATGTCTAAGAATCTATTTATAATAGCTAAAGATTGGAACCATATACTTATTAACACATTTTAGGTTTGACACTGTTTTGTAAGCTGCCAGTTCTTAGACAAAACTATGAATTTTATGTAGTGTGTATGAATATAGTCAAGAATACAAATAACTGATTCTTAATACATGCTGTTGTTTTAGAATTCTTATCAGGAGGGTGAAACTGTAAAAGTATATAATTCTTGAAATATTTCTAAGTTTTATGTATCAAAATATATTTTAATAAACTTATTTTGCTATTTTATGTGCATTGAGTGGCTTAATAAGGTGCTCAAACTCAGGGGTAGTAGCTCTGGAATTTTCATATGGGTAACGGGAATTATCTAAACGTTTTTTTAAGACTTAAAATGTTGTAGAGCTTAGTACTAGAGTATTAAATTCTGGAAATTAATCACTACTTTCACCAATGAAAAAGCACTTGATTATATTCTTTTTACTTTTCCCTTATATCTTGATTTAAAACAAATGACCATACTAGAGTTTCACATCTTGCTTTATTTAAGTCCATGCTCATGTATTTACATATTTAATGACTGTGTTATAATACAAACCATCTTTGTTGGATCTTTTAATACCTAAACAATGGCTGATTATTGAGCTAATAACTTTTAGTTCTAATTCCTTAGGATCAGTATCCCAAAATCAAATAGCTAGGGCAAAGACTTGATTCAATACCAGAATTCCTCTTGAAAACCAAGTGGTTGCCAACTTCAGTTACAGTGTAACACCAAGCTAATGCAGAAAAGAAAAAGCCCTGGCAGATGGATAGGCAAACAATTCCCATTTATACTAAGAAAGTTAACCCCTACATACTTTTTTTTTTTTAATAAAGCAATAATAATGGGTATTTATTCCTTTTTCACTGATGAGTATCTTATTCATGTTCAGATACTGCCTGTTTGTTTGCTGGCTGGCCCTCTTGCAAGTTTTAAACACACTGAGTTAGAAAAGCATATAAAATTTTTAAATTTTCATCTTGCAGAATTCAGAACTGTTTAAAAAATGTTCCCATTGTTTGGGTAATAAATACAGTGACTGTCCAAACTGTTATAGTAAATTAAATAGAATACCTTAAGAATTTATTCATTAGTAGTTGGTAGGCTTTTCCACTGTAGATTAGGGATCCATGATGGTATACTGCATCTTGAGTAACATGATGTAGTTTAGAACTTACTGTTCATGAACGAACATTTAACTCTGTTGGTAGTAACTTTGGAGTAAGGGCAAATCATCTAGCACTCCCAAGCATCTTATTTTCTCCAAAGTCTGCTGCTTACAAAACTGTCAGATTCTTAGTAACCTAGAAGCACGTATATAGAATATTTTTAAAAATATTTTATTTGAGAGACAGAGGACACAAGCTGGGGAGAGTCAGAGGGAGAAGCAGATTCCTTGCTGAGTGAGCAGAACCTGATACAGGGCTCAATCCTAGGGTCCTGGGATAATGACCCAAGCCAAAGGCAGATGCTTAACCAACTGAGCCACTCAGGTGTCCCTAGAATATTTTATTAGACTATTTAACCTATCTCCTAATAGCATAAACTAGAAACCAGTTAGTTATATGATCCAGTTTAGGAATATATATTTTACATAATTTATAGTCCTTTACAAATAGAAAATCAATAATACAATATGCTCAATCTACGCTGATTCAATTTAAGGAATCCTGGCTATAAATAAATTCAACAAAGTCCTTTAGATGCGATTTGTTTTGGGTTTACTGCAACACTTTTTGTTATATTGTATGTCTTGTAAATTCCAATAAGTCTGTCTGAAATCTCAAACATGTTATTTCGAAGAGAAATTATTATGAACTGGGCATTTTTTGTTTGTTCCTAAAGAGAGAAAAAAATGGAAGTATTAGTAAC
Source organism: Lontra canadensis (assembly GCF_010015895.1). NCBI lineage: Eukaryota > Metazoa > Chordata > Mammalia > Carnivora > Mustelidae > Lontra > Lontra canadensis. The sequence goes on from NW_022631243.1 coordinate 150,424, forward strand.
AAGTAAATCCTAACAAACATCTAACTTACTTGAAATGTTTTTGCTGGGCAATAAATTCAACATTAGTTTGATAATTAAGATGAAGAGGAATGATAGCATGTGTAATTTATGACACAGCATTTGAGAGGAATTTGGGTATTTTGGGCTGCATGGTTGCCTAGAAGCTTCTAGTGGGGGGGGAAAAAAAAATCTAAGGAGACCAGGGATTCTAGTTGGGTTTCTGCTACTAATTTACATTACTTGTCCAAATTAGAAATATTTAGTTCAAATAAAGGACTTGGTCTCTCAGATACTACAGGACACAGTGTTAAGAGTATAGGGGAAAAGCTCAAAAGAAGTAAGTCCGTAAATTCCATGTAAATAAATTCCTATAAAATTCTCAGAATGAAAACCTCTAAATGATTACTTACATATATATAAAATGCGACAATGGACACATTTTTAAAATCAAGGGCCGCATCAATCTCATCCATGAAGTACAGAGGAGTAGGTTTGTAGTGGTGAAGAGCAAATACTAAAGCCAATGAACTAAGTGTTTTCTCTCCTCCTGAAAGATTGAAGATCTTCTTCCAACTTTTCTTAGGTGGTCGAACACTGTATTAAGAAAATCTCTTATTAGATAACTTGCAAAAGCTGAAGATTTCATGATTTGTTTGCTTTAAAACTGGCTTCTACTATCTTTCTGGGGATCTCTAATTTGATTTTCACAGATTTAAACTTTTTTGAAGTTATTTTGTAAAAATGTTATTGGAGAACGAACACATAAGAACACCTACCAAAATTTTAAGATTTAAACAGCAAGACAGTAAACACTTCTTGCTATTCTTCTGTTTCCAGTGCATTTTTTTTTTGCTTTGCAACTTTAAATCCTAATGTTAAACTGAAATGGCTCAAAAATTTAAAAAGATGAACTAGACAAATATAGTGTAAAATTAAGTATTTGTTTGCTGCTTGCCCGGAATTTATGTTGTAAATTGCCAACATGTAAACAAATTAGTACTCACCATCAAACAAAACAAGCTGGAGATCTAAACTACACATCCCACCCTTAAAAAAATACTGACAGGGGCGCCTGGGTGGCTCAGTGGGTTAAGCCTCTGCCTTCGGCTCAGGTCATGATCCCAGAGTCCTGGGATCGAGCCCCGCATCGGGCTCTCTGCTCAGCGGGGAGCCTGCTTCCCTCTCTCTGCCTGCCTCTCTGCCCAGTTGTGATCCCTGTCAGTGTCAAATAAATAAATAAATAAAAAAAAAAAAAAAAAAAAAAAAAAAATACTGACAGTTTGGAGAATACATAGAGATATGTAACAAGAGGATCCAAAACTCAGTATAATTACAAACCTGAACATGATTCCTTCAGAGAAAGGATCCAAGCTGTCTACAAGCTCCAGTTCAGCATCACCTCCCAAAGTTAGCATTTGGTAATTTTCCTTTAATTTATTTGTTATTATATAAAAACCTGCCATGAATTCATTAAGCCTTTGTTTCCGTAGATCTTCATATGCCTGTCTAAACTTATCTCTTTCGCAAGTAATTTTGTCCAATTCTGCTACCCGCTGTAAATATAATTCTTCCTATGAAAAAAAATCAAAAACATCTATTCAGTTACTCTTCTGAAATGAGAGTTAAAACTGCTAATTATACAAATTAAAATTAACAATTTAGGTTAAGGATTAAAGAATTTCTGACTAAGTCATTAACAGTTTATTCATACCTTCTTTTTATACTCTGCAATGGCACCAAGGTTTGGTTTCATTTCATGACACTGGGCTTCTAAAAGTGCAATTTGATTTGTTATAGAATCTGGGTTCTTGATTGCTTCAAGATCCTCTGGGGTTAAAACTGCAATCTCTTCAAGAGGACTGTCTTCTATGGGATGCAATGATATTTTTGAAATCTAAAATTTCAATTTAGATGAGCGTTAGGGAAGGCACAGAACTGTAACTGTTTAAAAAAAAAATCAAATCACTATATGACAAATTACTTCTCTATTAAATATATACTAAGGATTTATGGCAATTATTTTTCCAAGGACAAGAAGAAAAATATTACAGTGTTCCAAAATATTCACGCAGCCTTTTGTTAAATCTCTGAATCAGCCCTAGGGTGAAAATACTGACTAGTGGAACCATTACACAGATTTTTCTATATATAGAAATTACTATATATTGTTCATTACATCCCCTATAAACCTAAGAAATGATTATCTCTGGGGATTAAGAATCACAACATCTCAAAAATACAAAATAGAAACAAGAAACACAACTCTTCCATAAAGGATCTTTAAAAGTGACATTTAACTAAATGGTAACCATCTTACCTCTTTTTGCCAATATTTTATTTTCGAATTATGTTCAGCAATGTGACCATCTATTTGTTCAAGTTTCAACTTAATACTAAGTGCATCTTTTTGAAGAGCATGTTCATTTTCTTGAATTATTTTTAGTTCTTGAAGTAGATTACGATGTTCTCTTTGGATCTCCGGTAAGGACCCCTAAAAAACAAGAACAGCTACTATGGATAATGACCTTCCCAAATGGAAAGAAAGAACAGGTATTTTTACATTACAGAGATGAAGAAATTAGCAATCTCTCCCTATGCCACTTCCATTTTAAAAGTTTATTTATGGAAAAGTTACAATACTCTATTTTTTATTGTACAAATAAATGTTAGTTATAGCTACAAAAGTTTTAAGCTATTGAGTCTACTATGTCAAGGTACTGATGTCATATATCCAAATCTTTAAATTGCTTCCAATACGATGCACTCCCATCTCCAAGTCTTACCTCTGCAGCATTTGTGTTCTTTACGACCTCTGCCGCTTTGTCCTCAAGACTTTTTAGTTCTGCTGTTAAATCATCTACTTCTTTCTCAGTGTCTTTTATTTCTCTCTCTGTGCGAAAGACGGAGTCTTGTGCTTTTTTAAGATTTCTAAACAAGCAAAATGATACATTAAAAATGTGCTAACATGGGATATATTATCCTGCTTATGAGAGTTTACCAGAAAACTTCATGACATTGAGAGATTTTACTATCACAGATTTTAAAATTTATGATTTTTGAACCACCCTTGATATGGTTTGTTATACATACACTTCTGGGATGTTGTATATTTTATTAAACTCTGAATATAAATTAATGAAACCTAAACCTAAATGTCTGTTGTATTATTATATTATTGTCATTTTCTTATCTGATTGGAGATCCTTAAATCCCTACACTCATGAAGTTATACCTTCCAATAGATAATACCTTCTAGTTAGGGCAACGCGTGTTTCCCGAGAAGGGGAACAAGGACTTTTTTCTCCCTTAATAAAAGTTACTTCTACTTTGACCAATGTGTTTAGACAAACTTTTGCTCCTAAGAAACAAATGGCTTATTAGTGCTTTATCTACCTTTGAGCCAAAGACACTGGAGTAATTTAACTAGACAAAATTGTAACAAATTATTAAGATAAAAAAGTTATTTACATTTTAACATTTTATAAACATATTTAAGCTTTATCTAGAAACACCAATACTCTGAAAATTGATTTAAAAACAAGACCTATGAATGGTTAAGACAATGGAGTAATCTAATTAATCATAAACTAAGTTATCAAGACAATTTTGCTAATTCTCCTAGATCAAGATCTATTTAATAACCATCGAACTACTCTATGCCAGAGAAATAAAACAGATTTTTAGGTGCACACAAGTGGAGAATTACAGAACTATACTTTGCCAAGGCATATATCTGTTCACCACTTAAAACACACATCCTCCTCACAATGGTCATCATAAATGTTTATAGGTTTCCCTTTACTAAAGTCCTATTAGATAAAAACATGTTAGATAGGGTTAATAAGTAATAGCATGCTTTCCATGCTTTTCCAACATGGAAGCAGGAAGAAAACTGGTTAGGGTTAGCATACATACTCTACCTGTCAGCAGTCTTGATTGCTACTTGGGCTTTAGTAATAGCAGAAGCACATTCATCTAATTGCTTATTTATTTTATCAAGTTTGTCTTGTTGGGCCTTGAGTTTATGGTTATTGATTTCTACGATAATATTGTGTAATCTTTTAACCTCAGCTTCTACTTTTCCAGCTCTCTCAGCCACGTTGTCATATTCTGAAATAAAAAGAAGAGCTCAATTCACGTTTCTAGGTTCACACACTATCACTTACTAGATGTAAATTTTGTCAGTCATATGACTTAACCTGATGCACGCAAAATTTTAGACATTTGGGGAAAAGTGTATCTCAAAAAACCCAGAACACACTATGTCAAAACAAATGGTATTATAACCGCACATGGTTAAATTCTCTGGCTTAGCCATAGCATAAGCCACTCATTTCTTCTTCTTTTTAAAAAATTAATTAATTAATTATTTATTTAATTTGAGAGACAGAGATCACAGGTAGGCAGAGAGAGAGAGAGGGGGAAGCAGGCCTCCCGCTGAGCAGAGAGCCCGACGCGGGGCTTGATCCCAGGACCCCGGGATCACGACCTGAGCCAAAGGCAGAGGCTTTAACCCACTCAGCCACCCAGGCACCCCAAGCCACTCATTTCTTAATGGCTTCATGCGCTCAGGCTCTTTTCAAAAATCTTTGCAACTTTTTCTTAGGTACTTCCTTGATTATTGTTCTCAATGATTTTTACCCTCAGACTATGTGCCTATTAACTTGCCTGTGGTAAAACCACCACCACCACCACCACCACCACCACCACCACCACCACCACCACCACACACACACACAAACTGTGGTTATTCTATTTTGTTAACCTAACTTAAAGTTCTCCTTCACATGTTACAACAAAGTAGGGGAGAGAGAGTAACTGGCACTTTTCTCTGTGGCACAGAAAACTAAAAGTTACATTTCCCAGATTCCCTCCTACCTAGGGTTCAGACATAATTTGGAAGGCATACATGATGACATGTTTCTACTGGCAAGCAGGCATAGAGAAATTTGCATTTTCTCAGTGGCATTAGAAGTTCTGGTATGCAGTCAAAAGCTCTGTGAGTACTGTCAGGCAGTAGCACTAACGTGGACAGTGGAAATTACAGTAAGTGCAACGGGCTTCTGTTGTTGGTAGTTGCAGGATCACTATACCAGTTTGAGAGCAGATGTTCCAACTGTGTAAGAGGCAGTATAGATCATTTGATGGTTCTTTAGAATAGCTCTAGAAATGATTCTTCATTGTTCAACCTAAAATTTCCTTTAGTCATCCCTAGGATTCTGTAAACAATCCAGTGCTCTCAAACAAACGCATGCACTATATAAATTCCAATTACACTAGCCAAAGTTGATTCTATTCTCCATTTTTTTTTCTCTAAGAGAGCATGCTCATATACATGGTAGGGGTTGGAGGAAGGCCACAGGGCAGCAGTAGAGCAGTGGCAGAGGGACAGAATCTCAAGCAGGTTCCACGCCCAGCACAGAGCCTGACACAGGGCTCAATTGTACTACCCTGACATCATGACCTGAGCCAAAATCAAGAGGTGGATGTTTAACTAACTGAGCCACCCCAGCGCCCATGATGCATGAATTCTAATCACTATACAATAGAAGAAGAATGAAAGGTGACAAAAAGGTGAAGAGTTCAAGCTACTAAGAATACTTACAGGGGCGCCTGGGTGGCTCAGTTGGTTGAGCTTCTACCTTCGGCTCAGGTCATGATCCCAGGGTGTGGGGATCTAGCCCCATGTTGGGCTCCCCTTCTCCCACTCCCTTTGCCCACCACCCCCCGACTTGTGCTTGCTCTCTCGCAAATAAAATCTTAAAAGAAAAAAAAAAACCCAAAAACCAAAAACCAAAACTTGCATCAAACAGTGAGCTAACTTATAGAGAGTCCCATAAAGCTCCTATAGGAGGTATATATGGGCATCTGGCAGATGCCCATATGAGAACAAGATTGGATGAGGATTTAATGACTGCTTCTCCTCCACTGTCTCTTCTCTGTTCGATACATTGGAATTCCAACAAATCTCCGAATCTTACAATTTTACCATTTCTCCTATGTTTTTGTTCTACATTGCCAGAGAATTCTTTCAGCCCATCTATTTTTTTTTTAAGCTTGAAAGCAAGCAAGCGGGGGAGAGGCAAAGGGACAGGTAGAGAATCTTGAGCAGACTCCATGTCCAGCAGGGAGCTTGATCTCATGACCCAGATATCATGACCTGAGCCAAAATCAAGAGTTGGAAGCTTAACTGAGCCATCCAGGTACCCCTCAGCCCATCTATTGAATTTAATTCTAACACTCATTTTTTTACATTTCTGAAATCACCAGTTGGCTCCTAAAACAGTAACTTCTGCCTTTTTTTGGTTTTCTGTATCCCCCTTTTATCCTAAGGATATACACATTGAAAATATACACACATTTAAAAGTTCTATATTGCCAACACTAGTAATCCCCCTAGTACTCTATTGAATGAATGATTTTGCTTACAGTGTCAACATTCTCTTAAGTCAAAATTCCATTAGGCTGCCTGCATGCTCTGCTCACCAGCTACTAGGGGGGCTGGCAACATAATTTATACTTGGGGGATGGGTCAGAATGTCCCTGGAAAGGTTCCAACTTTTAGAACATTTTCTTCCTAGTTTTCAAGTTATCTACTATGCATTTCTTCTTCTTGTTTAAAAAATATCTATAGTAGTAGGGCACCTGGGTGGCTCAGTGGGTTAAAGCCTCTGCCTTCGGCTCAGGGTGATCTCAGGGTCCTGGGATCAAGCCCCGCATTGGGATCTCTGCTCAGCAGGGAGCATGCTTCCCCCTCTCTCTGCTTACCTCTCTGCCTACTTGGGATCTGTCAAATAAATAAATAAAATCTTAAAAAAAAAAAATCTATAGTAGCATGTCTATTAGAAGTAGGAGGAAAAAAACTGGCATATATAATCCATAATTTTGAAGTCATTATTCTATAACCACCTTGCTCCCTTTATTCTCTAGACATTACTTTTAAAATTTTAAATTAATATAAAATGAAATATTTAATTTTAAAGATATGCTTACAGAAATGGGTCCTTTAGAATAAACATTAACATAATCTATTGATAATATCCAGTATTTCCATGAGAAGAGCTATATATGTATATACGGCCCTTATTAAAGTCAAGGCTTCCTTTTCAAACAAGAATGAAATACAGATTCTTTGTGAAAGTGTTGTTATAAATGACACATATACATTTTTCGTCTCTCAATTGACAATTGCGTACCAAGAAAGCAATCAAAAAATACTGTGCTATTTGTGGGGAAAGAGGAGCGTGGGTTAAGTTAATGTGTCCACAATAAGAAAATATAGATCCAAAAGAAATGCAAGGGAAAAAAAAACCCTGGTCACATAATGCCACTTCCCTGTACATCACTCTCCAGTGGCTATTTTTCTTGGAGACCTGGCCTATACTGCCCTATATTATCTGGATTCTTCCTTTACTTTAGTCATTCTGGCTTCATTGTGTTCCAAGAGACTCCCCATACTCTTGCCTCAGGGCCTTTGTACTTACTCCTCTATGATCTTGGAATGCTTTTTCCAAGTATCACATGGTTAGCACTCCTACTTCTGTTTGGTCTCTGCTCAAGTATCTCTAATAGAGGTCCATCTAGCCACTGTGTCTGATTCTCATCCCCTGCCCTGTTAACCCGTTTTATTATCACTTAGCACCACCCAATATAAAATGTAGTATGTTTAGCTTCCTCTCTGATGTGTGAGGTTCTTAAATAGAGGGGCTTCATTTTATTCAATGCTCAATCACCAGCACCTAAAACAAACCTGGCCATGGCCAGTACCAGATGCTGAGTATCTTAATATTAAAAATTCACACAAAAATGCAGGATCAAAAAAATAAAAAATTCACACAAAAATGCAGGATCACAAAAATAAAAAAGTTAATATGGGTAACTGCTAAATATTCAGTGTGCATAGTGGACACGTCTACTTAACATATTTTTACCTCTTTTTCTTTTGCAAGAAAACTGTCCTAATTTGGAGCCTTTGGATAATCACTATTTGTCCTCCTGGGCTCATGAACGGAACCATAACAGGGGTCTTTCTTGAGGATGTGACAAAAGGCTTACAGTGTGTGCTAAAGACTCTAGCTAAAATATTTTAAGTCAGGAAGGGGTCTGTCATCATAACCCATCATGCCTTCCTCACATAATAAGATGCACATCTATGTTTGATTGAAGCAAACATGGAAAGGGAAGCAGGGCTGCTCAAGTACATAATCAGTAAATTTCAATTTCAAAGACAATTCTGGCTATAAGCCCATGAATTTCCTTTCTTGATTTATGATATTGATGGTACACTTACATGTACACAAGAAGAAAAAGTTCTAGAAAAAAACAAAACAAACCATGTTTTCTAAGTTTTCAAAGACTGTTTTTCTTCATGTGTGTACCACTTATTTCCTGCATGCTTTTGTTTAAATGATACTGTTTCCTAAATCTATAAAATAACTACTATTTTAAAGGGTAACTGTTAAAGATCATTAAAGACTATAAATAAAGGAAGGAGAGATTCCTTTAGCTCTGGAATCAACTAGAATTTCTGTGTGAGGCCTTTAGGGGAGACAATCCAATTGGAGGAGAGGACTGGAGGCTATCCTGAAGCTGCTTTTATTTATTTATTTTTAAAGATTTTATTTGTTTACTTGACAGACAGAGATCATGAGCAGGCAGAGAGAGAGGAAGGGAAACAGGCTCCCCGCTGAGCAGAGAGCCCGATGTGGGGTTCGATCCCAGGACCCAGAGATCATCACCTGAGCTGAAAGCAGAGGCTTAACCACTGAGCCACCTAGGCACCTCCTGAAGCTGCTTTTAGAAACCATATAAAACCAAGAAAAAGGGGTGTCTGGGTGGCTCAGTGGATTAAAGCCTCTGCCTTCGGCTCAGGTCATGATTCCAGGGTTCTGGGATCGAGCCCCACATCAGGCTCTCTGCTTGGCAGGGAGCCTGCCTGCTTCCTTCCTCCCTCTCTGCCTGCCTCTCTGCCTACTTGTGATCTCTGTCAAAGAAATAAATAAAATCTTTAAAAAAAAAAAAAAAAAAAGCATGTTATCTCTCTTAAAGAATGTCATGGGGCAGGGCACCTGGGTGAATGACCAGCTCTTAGTTTCCACTTAGGGCTCTGGCTCCAAACTCAGAGCAGAGTTTGCTTACAGATTCTCTCTCCCTCTCCTCCCACCCCCAGCTTGCTCTATCTCTAAAATAAATCAATCTTAAAAAAAAAAAAAAAAAAAAAATGCCATGGGGCTTTAGTAGGACTACAGAAGCCTCCGAAAGCCATCTCATTGTACTCCCTTAGAAATCTAGAAGAACTGCTTGCAGGAAAAGGCACTCAGATTAACAAGGAAGGGAGTAGGAAAATGTAAAGGTGCTAAACAGAGGGGCATCTTGATCCAAGGTACAGAGACCAAGAAAGGGGAGGTAACCTGGAAATGGGAATGATAGGAAAGAGGCAGTTAAAAGTCTGCTTTGGGGACACCTGGATGTCTCAGTGGGTTAAGCGTTTGCCTTCAGCTCAGGTCACAATCCCAGTTCTGGCTTTGAATCCCACATGGGGCTCTTTGCTCAGCAGGGAGAGCCTGCCTCTCTCTCCCTCCCCATGGCTTGCGCTCGCTCTCTTTCTCTCTCTGGGCCAAATATATTAAGTATAAGATTAAGAGCATGGGTTCTGGAATCAGACTGCCTTGGTCCTCAATTCCTCTATCACCACATGCTGTATGACCTTAGGCAAATTATATAAACGATTCTGGGGTGCCTAGGTGCGTCACTTGGTTAAGTGACTGCCTTCAGCTCAGGTCATGATCCTGAAGTCCCAGGATGGAGTCCCACATCAGGCTCCCTGCTTGGCAGGGAGTCTGCTTCTCCCTCTGAACCCTCCCTCTTCTCATGCTCACTCTCTCTGTCAAATAAATAAATAAAATCTTAAAAGAAAAACAAAACCCCAAAAAACAAAAACCAACCATAAACCATTCTGTGCTTAAGTTTTCTTATCAAATGAATTACTTAATAGTACTTAGTTTATAACCTTTTAAGAACAAAATAATAGAAACCATGAAACAGAGACGTGACTTGCACAGAAGTATGTGACTGCTATTTTTATTCTATAAACTGCTACATTAAATACTTCAAACATTAAAAGCTTATTTTTAACAATCTTAAAAAAAAAAAAAGCACGTATGAGTAAGCATGTATCTTTAAACATACCTGTTTTGAAAACACTAACATTTTCTTCTAGTAATTTCTGCTTTTTTTTGTCAGGGGCTGTAGCAAGTACATTAGCTTCAAGTTCCTTAACTTGGACATTCAAATATTCTTCTTGCTCTGATAAACGCTACAGAAATGTTTTAACATTATGTCACTATTTTAACTAATAATATTTGCCTTAAATACTTTAAAAGAAATAAAGACACTTAAAATCTTTAAGAAAATACTAACAGTAAAAGGGCAGAAAACATGAACAATTAATATAAAACATGAAAATGGCAAACACAGGAAATTTGTAATTCATCAAAAACGAGTTAAAATGCCATTTTTTGGGTGCAGATTAGCAAACTTAAAATATACTGAAAACTACACCTAGTGTTCAGACTTGGAAAAACAATTACCTGTATGTTACTCAAAGTTAAATGAATCAGAACCATCTTTTTGAGAACAATTTTACATTATACAATAATGCCTGAAACACTGTACCCATAGTGGGTAATAATTTTAGGAATCTAACCTAATAGTTGGATGAATGTATAAAGATATACCTAAAAAGGGTTATTTATTTTGAAGATTTTAAGTAATCGTTAGACCCAACCTGGGGCTTGAACTCACAACCCTGAGATCAAGAGTCTCAGGCTCCACAGACTGAGCCAGCCAGGTGCACCTGACAAGGGTATTTGAAACACAGCAATATTCATGACATGGAAAAGCATTTATCAAATTGTGATACAAACGAAATGCTCAAATGCAGCTGTAAACAAAGTAAATTTACACTGGTTTGGAAAGAAAACCACAATTTACTATGAAAAGTTAGTATGACTCATTAAAAATCTATGCATATATCCATATCAACCATAAACAAACACAAAGACTAAATATTTATATTAAAAAGTTGAAGGATATACATAAAAATTAAGGGTGATAATCTGGGTATTTTCTGCAAACCACTTTTTTTTTTTTCAATAGTGGGTATGCTCTGCTTTTCATAATTAAAAAGCACTCTTCTTTGAAAAGAGAATGAACATAAAGGCTCACATAGATGTTAAAGGAAGACTCCATTAAGTATAAATGAAAGCCAAGAATAGCTGTGGTTAGAGCAAAACTGCAACAGAGCATTTATCCATTAGTACTAAGGGAAATGAAATCAAGACACAGGATTTCCATCTAGAGACCCACTCTCCTCCCTTATATTCTAAAATTATAAGCAAACAACGAAATGCTTCTGCCAAATGTTACTGAATTCCAAGAGTTTTAGCTAATATTGACAAAAGAGTACCTGGATGCTTGCAGTAAATTTTTCTAGTGTATTCCTCATTTCTTGCTCATTATGCCTTAACTTAACTACTGCTTCTTCCAGTTGCACTTTTTGCTCCTGGATTTGCATTGCTTTTTGAGAATCTCTCTGCAACTGGGATTCCATCCTATTTACCTACAAAGAATACCAGAGAAATAAGTTTACTCCATGAGTCACTTCGGATTAGCAGCCAAATCAACCAATGAATGAAGAAAACTGAAACTTGTGATTTTAAAGACTAGAATAAAACCAAAAATCCAGTTCCAATTCACAATCCTAAAGCTTAGGAGATGGTCGAACTGATTTGTGCATCACATTTTAAGTGCTGTATAGTTACCTATTACACCATGAAAATTTTTAAGTGGAAGCATAGCAACTATTTCAAAATATGAGAAAAACAAACAAATAAAACACACAAAAACCCCAAGATACACCTTTTTGGAAAAAGTTCAGTATCCAGGACATTGAAGTATATGTTTTTAAGGAATAAAAAAGTATAGTGTTCCAAGGGGATGATGGAACACGGAAGTTTTTTCTAGACATTTTAACATTCTCATATACTTCTGGTCATGTTAAAATATTCTGAAATAAAATTTGAAAATATGCATCAGAAGTCTTTGCTATACTTAAATTTTTTTGAAATAGAAAAAACAATTACACACTGCAACAATAATTATATGTGGAAAAACATTAAATGTCAAATGATGAGTGGTTAAATTATGAAATATCCATATGATCCAAATGTAATACTAGAAAGATACATATGTGGAGCATATATTTTCTAATTAACATGTTTTATTTTTAGAGCTTTAGAGGGTTTTATATTTTAAAAAATTCCCAAAGCTTATGTCATTTATACAAAATTCAATCTGTTAACTTAAAATTTGAGTATGCTTAGGCTGAATTTTATAGTATGTATGTTACATATCAATAAGCTTAAATAAAGGTTTGACTATAATTTTATATATGCTGACCTCTTCTTCCGAGATTTCAACAACAACTGATGAACCCATCCTTCCTTTCATTACTTTGCTTCCACCACCAGTCATTGTACCTATAGAACAGAAGTCAGACTTAGTTGTCTCCCCCAACAAGATTAAATAAACTCAATGCCAGGAAAAAAAAATGTTTATTACCTGACTGTTCTATGATTTGCCCCTGTAATGTCACCACTCTCCATCTTCTATCTTTTTGATATGCTACTCTTGTGGCTTGGTCTAAATTGTCAGCAACTAAGGTATCCCGTAAAGCAAAGTAAAAAGCCTGGCGAATTTTCTCATCTTTTACTTTTACTAAATCAAATAACCGAGGAGTATTTTCAGGAGTTTGAATTTTGGTCATTTTATTTGCCCACACGGTCATCTAAAAGTTAAAAAAAAAAAAAAAGTATCATTTCAGGTATCATTTATGTAAATAATATACATACATGTGTATCAGGTAAGATCATGTACACAAGGTTCTGAATATCTGCATAACTGAGTATTATTCTACTATTATTGGAAGAGTTACTGTAAAATTCTATTCACAGATGATATATAAAATCTTATGGAATATACACACACAAAACTATTAAACCTAGTATTTTAGCAAATCAATATACAAAAATTAGTTGTATTTCTATACACCAGTAATAACCTAAAAATGAGATTAAAAAATTCCATTTATAAGGTCATATTAAATAAGAGAGAAAACCTCCAAAACAGGAATTTAACAAAAGAAACAAAGAAAAACCGTATAGTAAAGGCTATAAAATATTATGGTATAGATTCAGTCCTAAAAAAAATGGAAGACATCCCCAGCTCCTGGACTGTTAAGGTTTAAAATTATTAAGATGGCAATACTACACAAATTGATATACAGATTCAATGCAACCTGCATCAAAATCCCAGTTACCTTCTCCTCCCCCACCCTGAAACTGACAAAATTCATATGGAAATTACAGGGACTCAGAATAGCCAAAACAATCTTGATATCAAAGAACAAAATTCGGGGTGCCTGGGAGGCTCAGTCGGTTAAGAATCCGACTCTTGATATCAGGGTTGTGAGTTCCAGCCTTGCACTGGGCTCCACGCTGGAGGTGGAGCCTACTTAAGAAAGAAACAAAGGGGCGTCTGGGTGGCTCAGTTGGTTGAGTGACTGCCTTCGGCTCAGGTCATGATCCCGGAGTCCTGGGATCGAGTCCCACATCAGGCTCCCAGCTCCGTAGGGAGTCTGCTTCTCCCTCTGACCTCCCCTCTCATGCTCTCTCTCTCTCAAATAAATAAATAAAATCTTAAAAAAAGAAAGAAAGAAAGAAACAAAGGAACAAAATTAGAGGACTCCGGATTTCAAACTTTTTTACAAAACTATAGTAATTAAGACAGTGTGGTCCTAATGCAAGGACAGACTTACAGATAAATGTAGAGTCCAAAAATAAACCCTTACATTTATGGTCAGTTGATTTTTGACAAGGATGTCAAGTAAATTCAATGGGGAAAGAATAGTCTTTCCAACAAATGGTGCTGGAACAACTGGACATCCACATACAAGAGTAGAGTTAGACCCTTTAACACAGTATTATAAAATTAACATGGATAAAAAACCTAAATGTAAAAACTAAAGCTACAAAACTCACAGAAGAAAACAGAAGGTCAACCACCATGCCCTTGGATTATGTAGTAGTTTTAGATATGACACACAAAACACAAGAAACCATATTAAAAATTTATCAAAATTTGGGGCGCCTGGGTGGCTCAGTGGGTTAATGCCTCTGCCTTCAGCTCAGGTCATGATCCCAGGGTCCTGGGATCGAGCACCGCATTGGGTTCTCTGCTCAGCAGGGAGCCTGCTTCCCTTCTGCCTGCCTCTCTGCCTACTTGTGATCTCTGTCAAATAAATAAATAAAATCTTAAAAAAAAATTATCAAAATTTTTAAAAACTATGCTTCAGAAGAAACCATCAAGAAAGTGAAGACAGGGGTGCCTGGGTGGCTCAGTGGGTTAAGCCGCTGCCTTTGGCTCAGGTCATGATCTCAGAGTCCTGGGATTGAGCCCCACATCGGGCTCTCTGCCTGCCTCTCTACCTGCTTGTGATCTCTCTGTCAAATAAATAAAATCTTTAAAAAAAAAAAAAAAAAAAAAGAAAGTGAAGACAACCTATAGAACGGGAGAAAACCTTTGCAAATCACACATCTGACAAGAGATTTGGACCCAAAATACAGAAAAAGACTCTTACTACTTAGTAAGACAAATATACCAGTGAACAAATGGGCAAAGGACTTGAATCGTTCTCCAAAGAACATAAATAAGCACATGAAAAAATATTCAACATTAAGCATTCAGGAAATACAAATCAAAACCACAAAGAGAGGGGTGACTGGGTGGCGCAGTCAGTTAAGTGTTCAGTTCTTGCTCTCAGTTCAGGTTTTGATCTCTGAGTCGGGAGTTCAAGCCCCATGTTTGGGCTTCACACAGGGTATGGAGACTATTAAATAAACTGAAAGCTTTACACATTATGGATAGTACATGGTACAGCAGCAGTGGGAAAATGTCAGTTCCTCAAAAAGTTAAACAGTTAACAAATAACCCAGCAATTCTAATCCTAGGTATTTACCAAAGAGAGCTAACAACATGGGTCTGCAAAAAAGTCTGCATATGAACGTTCATGGCAGCATTACCCATACAGTCAAAACATGGAAAAAACACAAATGTTCATCATTGATGAATGGATAAACAAAAGGTGGAACATCCACAGACTAGAACAGCTTGGCAATAAAAAGGAACGAACTGTTGATGTATCCTACAACATGGATAAATTCTGAAAACCTAAACTAAACCACACACAAAAACCTATATATCGAATGATTCCATTTATACAAAACGCCCAGAACAGGTAAATAAAAAAGCAGATTTTAAGTTTTGGGGGTGGGGAACTACGAATGAGTAGATTTTTTTTTGGAGAGAGGAAAATATCCTGGAATTAGTGGTCATGGTTTAACAACCTTGTAAGTATAAGAAAACCCACTGAACTCTATACTTTAAAATGGTAAATTTTATGATATGTGAATTTTATCTCCATAAAAGGTTTTTGGTTTTGTTTTTTTTAAAGTAGTTACTGACAATGGAAGTTAAAAAGAGCTACCAGTCACTCTAATATTGGAATATATATTCCTTCAGGGGAGGCATTACAAGGTTTTTTCCTATAACCATATGTTCCTAGGGCCTAAAATAATCCTCAAAACATATCAGGTGTTCACTAAATAACTATAAAGAAAACTAGGGTTCAAAAACAAAAAAGTAGTTTTCACTTTAAAATTAAATTACAGGTAATTATAGGTAGCTTATTATGAATACCCACCTTATCCAAACCTATAAAGGTTGCAACTCCAATATTTTGTCTTTTAAGGAAGTTCACACAATCCTGGGCTGTATCAATAGAATCAACAACAATGTAGTCTAATGCATGACAACAGGAGGAAATAGCAACATCATATTTTTCATCAATTGCTCCTAAATCCCCCTAATAATTAAAAGGAAGGGAAAAAAAAAATCAATGCATAATCAGTAAGAAATTAGGCACAGGATCATCACAATTTCTACAGACCTTTCATTACTTTTACGTGAAAAACTACTTATGTATGGTATAAATAATATAAAAAGGTTACACAATGAAAAATATGTGTTCTTCTCAACCTTCCCCTTCTGCAAAATCAATGATTAGTTTTTAATGTACCTTCAAAAAAATTTAGATATGCAGAATTTGAATTTTTAATGAACGCAAATGAGAACTGTTTATTGCATGAAAATAATGTGAAGATTTTAAAATCTTTCAACCTTAAAAGTACTATGGCATAAGCAAAATTCTAAAAATCTAAAAATTCAAAAAAAAAAATAAAAATTTTAATTACTGAAAGCCAGCTAAGATTATTTAAGTCCTGATGAAACACATTTGTCTACATATCTATTAATCAGCCATTAAGCAGCATCATTAAGCAGCATCCACAGACTAGATTTTTCCATGAGAGCAAAAGAATAGAATCAGATTATCTCCCAACAAAATAAGGTGGAAGTCACCTGACATAAAGACATGGAAGTAACCACGGTGGGTAATTTTCATTTGCCCTCATCAATCATTCTTTTTCTGCTTCCTTCTCTGCAAGGTTGACTCAGGAACTACACTAATTGGTACCCTTAGTTCTCTAGCTTTAGAGAATGGGAGGTTATCAGCTCGAGATGGCATGGTAGAGATGAAAGGGGATGAAATATTTCCCCCTTTCCCTCCTGTCAGCCTCTAGCCATGACTACAGTTCCCTTCCCTCTTCAAGTTCAGGGGCAGTAATGGTCTCTCCACTACTGCTAGTCTTGGGTTTCTATATTACCCCTTGTTGATTTCCCTACATTCTAGCCACAACCTTCAGTAAAATGGTATAAAACACAAAATTTATCAAATTCTTGTTTTTTTAAAAAAAGAATGAAGTGGTTTTGTTACATTTCCTTATCCCAACCACCTAGTTTTTTCCTTGGTTAAGAAAATGATAGTTATCTGAAACTAAAAAAGAAAACTTATTTTTAATCCATACCCATAACCCATGAGATAATCCATACTACAAAGAATTTTATCAAGCCTGAAGAGCAAAATGTTTAAAAATCACTGTCTTTTAAAACTAAAATAAATGTTATTTCATGTACAATAACTTAGTATTACAGTTCTTTAAGTCAAAGGAAGAAAATTATTTACAATGTCTTTAAGAAAAATATATAGTCATTGCCAAATAAATCTACTTTACCAATCTTCCATATATTCCTGGAATCCTGCCAGATTTCTTTTCTTGAATTATTGCATCAAGGACTTTCCCCCTACTTCGATTCATTGCTAAGGAACTCTTTGCTTCTTCAACTTTTTGAAAGAGATCACGAACCAAACTTTTTAATTTTATTTCTTCTTGTGTAAGTTTTTGAAGTTCTTTTTCTTTCTAAAAGTGTAAAGAAAATGAATCCTAGAAGCACATGCCTAACCATAGCACAGAATTAGTTGCAATGCCTCATAAAAAAAAGGAAAGACCAATAAGAAACACTTGAACCAGAACTAAACTTCCATCTTGCAACCGTGGAGGCTAGGTTTGAAAATATGGATGAGTTTTCTATTTTAAAGGAACATAAAATTATTTGAGTCAATAATAAGGAACATAAGTGTAGTATGGTTCTGGTAGTACACTGACTGACAGAATGAGTTGAGCTATGGCTGTGGAAATCCCAGCTTGGCACCACATAGCTATGCAAAAGTGTGTCTTAATTCTTTAACATTTTAAAAAATGATTTTATATATTTGAGAGTGAGAGAGAAACCATGAGAAAGGGGAAGGTCAGAGGGAGAGGCAGACTCCCCGCTGAGCAGACAGATCAATGTGGGACTCAGTCCTGGAATTCCAGGATCATGACCTGAGCTGAAGGCAGACTTAACCGACTGAGCCACCCAGGTACCCCAGTGTATCTTAATTCTTAATGTCCACACTAATTAAAAATGGACCTTGGTATAGGACCCAGAAAACAGGTTAGTGGACAGGACTATGGTTATACTGTGCTTTGCATTCTAAATAATGACAGATATTTATATTTATTACACATGTATTTTTTTTCTTTTTTAAACCATAGCCCTTTAAAAAAAGATTATTTTAGAGAGGGAGAACATGTTCCCATGAATGGTGGGGTTGGAGGGGGGGTAGGACAGAGGGAGAGAATCTTCAAGCAGACTGCCTGCTGAGTGTGGATCTCCCCCTCCCACTTGGGGTTCTATGCCATGATCCATGAGATCACAACTGAGCTGAAACCAAGAGTTGGATGCCCAACTGACTGAGCTGACCCAACTGCCCCCAAAATGCAGTTTTGAAAGGGAACATGGTAAATGAATAATACTACTGCTATACAAAAATGCCAGGCTGCCAACAAGAGGAACCATACACATGGATACAAAACCCCAAACTCTATTTCACAATCTCTTAAGTTAGAGGAGCCACTTTTTTCCTGACATTCTCCCTATCTCCCGGCTTTAAAATATTACCTCTATTATTAGTCATGGTATCAAGTAAAAGCTCAAGTTACAAATATAATTTATCCCCAAATAAAATGAATCACCAACAAGACAGAAGTGGTCACTGGATATAATTCTACATTTTAATTTTAACTGGCCATGAAATTCCCTGATGACCAAATGGTGTACATTTACTAAAATAAAAAGGTTTTCAGTATAATTTAACTTCAAACAGCATTTTCTATTGCCATCTTACCCAATGAAGGTCTCCAAATTAAAGCTGTGAAATTCCTTAGAGACCTAATTCAGTCAAGGATAAGGAGGGGAACCTAATAAAGAGCTAAGTTAGATATCTTAATTTGTTTAAAACAGTATGCAGTCCCAACAATGACAACAACAAAACTATATCCTTAAATTCAAAATCAGAAAAAATATACTAAAATATATGTAAGAATGAATATAGAAACCATCTATTTAGGTTTTTCATTTACCCCTGCATAAGTTGTCTACATTTAAATGTAGGGAAACACAAACTTCCTTTTACTTCTGTGGGAAATAATGGTGGCAGTGGCAGTGTTATCTACTGTTTGACACTTCTGGGGAGAATATAGTTCCTTGATAGACTCAATTCACAACTAACTCCATTCTTTTGGGGAAGATTACACTAAATGAAAAAAGTAAATCTAAATGTATCAGTCACTTCAGATGTTTAAATTAGAAAAAATATATATAATGTATGAATTGATAACAAGGGTTGATAAATATTTCAGATGAAATACAGAAGCGAAGATTTACCTCCTTTAATTCCAGTTCAGACTGAGGGAGTCTTGCTTCAATTTCTCTGATTGCAGATTTCCTCTCTTTGAGAGTCTCAGAAGCTGTAATTAGAGCTTCTTTGGCCTTACTTAATTGAGACACTGCAGTATTATGACGACTGAGATAGATATCAAGTTCTGATTGGGCAACATCCATCTTTGAACGTGCTTCATTTACCAATTTGCTGAAACCCATAAGTTCTTTCTCTCGACTCTGTTAAAATATGATGGACTCCATTAAATCTGAAATACATTTTCAAAGCTAAGCTGAAATGGAAACTATACATGTTGACTTCACCTTTAGAGATTCTATAAACATAATACAAAAAAATAATTTTTACAATTGGAATTAGACTAGTAGTTTTTGCCTAGTGGCCAATGTTCACTATACATAAAGTTTCTTCCCAACTAATTTCACAAGGGCTTAATGGACTAGATGTAAATATGCTCATTTTGGAGATTAAAACAACAAAAAAAGAGTGGTCCAAAGAAAAACCCAAGTCTAAACTCTAGATCCATGGTCTTTCTACACTACTTTATCTGAAATGGTAAGGTATAAGGACTACTGAGCAGAAAGTTTCCTCAAGTATATTTATATTGAGAATCTTTGTAAATTTTAGAGGGTAGGCCGGGTAATCCTCAATACCAGTTATTATTTGACAAGTGAGCAGAAATTATGGGCTACTATAATTGACTGTGTAGAAATCTATATATTAGAATAATGGCAAATGAAAGGCCCTTACAAAAGCTCAATCCTTCCCTTTCACACATAAGGGAATAGGCCCAGGACCAGGGGTTATGTGCAAGGTCATCAGATCAGTTTAAATGTTTGATGGTGAAAATCATGAACACTAACATATACACACACTGCTCATGATGTTCTAGGCCTATCCTGAATGTTATATGAATTCTTTAACATAATGATTTTATGAGGTACTATCAATGCTCATTTTGAGGAAAATGAGGTCAGTTTAAATACTTTGCTCCCAGTCATACAATCAGTCTTAAATGGTAGAACCTCTGTTTTCAGCTACTTTATTATGTTGAGGAATGAAGAAACTTGGATGTATGTCCTGGCTTTGTTATTAACCCAGGGTGCCAAGACATAGAGAAATACTCAATATGCACTAGATGAGCAAATGTGAAAATCTGTATCCATAGCGTATTATATCATAAAAGCTACTGCATTATCTATTGCCATTTTAACACTTGGGCATCCTACTTGTAAAAGTTTGTAGTGCAGCATTAGAACACGCCTCTATTCTAAAACAGAATCTACTAAATCTTTAATTAAAAAAAAAAACACACAAAACCCAAAAAATCTTTACAGAGATATACAAAGTTTGTACAGAAGTCTATAACTTATGTATGTAAGCCTTACATATCTATATGAATCTACTAATATAACATAAGTCAATTCAACTCAATTACTAATTTCTACTCAGTTTTGTCAAAGGTTGTGAATATAAACAAAGATATCTAAACTGTGCATTATACTCTTGTTGGGCAGATATCAATATGACCACCTCACTCTCATTAATAAGGTGCAAAATAGCTAACGTTTATTATTTCTAGGTACTTTATGTGAGAATATGTACATTTTCACTAAGATTCACAAGATGGTTAGTATTTTCTTCCATTCTGAGAAGAGCACTTGGAGATACAACCCATGCAAGATCAGAGATAATTAATGAATGAAGTAGGATTTCAACCAAGAACTGACTCAAGAGCCATGGTTTTAAACTATTATGCAAGTGTTACAGGACAAAAAAAAAAGGTAAGTATCAACCTGTGGTTAGTGTGTTTCCATATTTTTGTAGGTATTAACCTATTAAATTATTTTCTTGGTAACTTAAAAGAAAAAGACTATCTGATGAAATTAACAAACTTAAAAGAATGACATATATAACACAGTATTTGACATTACACATTTCTTGCCATCACCATAAATTCTCATTTAGTTAACTTTTTTAAAAATGGGAAAGTAGAAAACAAAAAGGGAAAAGAGTCTAGGCTGTTTTTAGAAACATTAGATATTAGAAGTCTAAAATTATTCCAGCAGTTATTATTATGCAAAAACATTAAGTTAAAAAAAAAAAAAAGTCACCAAAATAAATACCAACCGATAAAGAATCTTACCTCTTTTTCCTTCTGAAGCCCCTGTGTTTCCTGTTTAAGGCTATCCATAACTTCTTTTAATTTGTCTTCTTCTTTCTCTTTTTCCTTCTCTAGAGCACTGTTTCGAGCTGTTGTTTCAGTTATGATCTTCTCACTCTTGGCAGGTATACTCTTAAATTCTTCAACCTAAGATGGTAAAATAAACTTATTGGAGCATATGCCTTTAGACTAATATCATCAATATTTGACTTATTTAAAACTATTTCTCAGGGTCCTCTAAGTCTTTGTGGTTTCCTCTGTAAATCAGACTTGAATTAGCTAGCTTTAGCAAATACTTTAACCATTTATTCCATTTCTGTGCTCTCAGTTTAATAGAAAAGCTAATTCTATGAATTCCTCATTTGTTAAGGAAGAAAATCCTCCCTAGCTGGCCATCAGGTCTTTCTTCCTTTGGCTCCATTTTCAGGCTGTAACTACCCTTTTTCACCAATTAATACACTCAGACTATATGGAATTCCCAGACTGTCCCTCACAAAATATTGCAATTTACCACAGACTACTTTTATACCCTTGGCCTCCCTGAAATCTTAAAATCTTTCATGATACCCTTCCAAAGTTACCATGTAGGACTAATACCTTATTCTATTAATACCTTTCGGTAATAACCATTTACTGACATATGATGACTAAAAGCTAATACTTCTCTAAGTTACAACTGGCTTAGTTGTAATTTAAGGGTTACTCTCAAATCCATGTTTTTGTTTATCCTGATTACCCAGTAGCAGTTCAGTATTTCCCAAAATGATAACCCTCAAACAGTGATTCACCCAAGAGTTATTCTCGTGCTGAGCATAAAATATTTTGTAAACAAATGTATTTGGAAAAATACAAATACAACTGATTATTAGGGACTCCTAGGAAACTGCTTCAAACTTCATTGTTTTTAAAGTCTTAGAACAGCTACTCAGCTCCTTGTA
Source organism: Lontra canadensis (assembly GCF_010015895.1). NCBI lineage: Eukaryota > Metazoa > Chordata > Mammalia > Carnivora > Mustelidae > Lontra > Lontra canadensis. The sequence continues at coordinate 172,823 of NW_022631243.1, forward strand.
GATTTTGAGCTTTCCCTTCTCTTCTTTTCAAGACGGAACTCTTACTCTGATTTTCTCAAACTTGATTTTTGTTGGAGGCAGGTAATATTTTTAGAAGTCCAAAATATATAATAAAAACATCTCTTTAAACCGTTACCCTAAGAAAAAGAAAACTATTTTGTGATCAAATAGAACTGCTATTTTGGTAACTATTTCCCTAATAGTATATGCCACAGAAAAATAAGCTCTAAAACTCAAAGCCAATGAATGCTACGATTCTACTTTTAGAGAAAAAAAATCCTGAAACAGTTATTATTCAGAATCCCAACTCATTTTCTTAAAAATAAGGACTGGTACATTTATGAAAAATATTGAAAATCAGATCTGATAATCAGATTCTTTGAAAACCTACCTTTTCTTTGTCTTTCTGAAGTTGTTTCTCCAGTTTCTTGGCTTTACTTGAAGCATGTTTTAATTTTTCCTGAACTTGAACATCTTCCAAATCCAGCTGTGTAAATTTTTCTTTGTTTTCTTCAATAAATTTTGTTATTTTATTCAGTTTCCTAGCAAGGAAAGAGAATTAGGTCACTATTTTGGATATTCATTTAAAGCCATGTTATGCCCTGCTGGGACACTGCTACTGTAAACATGTCCAGACTCATACGAGGTGGAAGATTCTATAGCAATCCATTTTCAAACTGCACTTCCCACTAAATTTGAGGGAGCCATTAAGATGTGATTATGAGAGCTGATTTGCCCTTCTAAGCTAGATAGGAAATACATTTTCCAGTGACTATAATGTCAAGGTATAGAAAGAGTTAACCATAAACTTAAGTGAAGTTCATTTTAAAGGAAAAAAAAAAATCACATGGGTAAGAGATACTGGTGTTACCAAATACCGACAGAGAAAGATCATGATAAAACTTAAAAAAAAAAAAATCTATCTACAGTAACCTAATTCTACCTCAACTAGATTAGTGGACTGTTTATTCTTCAGACAACAACGTGTCAGATGAAATGCTTGTTTTTGCTGTGATGGTTTGAGTTGTGTTCTGCCACTAGGGGGCAGCATCCTCTGCTATTTTAATACCAGTGTTGGACATTCAATTTGTAATAATCAATTGGATGCAGGGCAATTAAGTTTATTTTCTGTTTGGAAAAGGAAACCATTTTATATGCTGGCAAAAGCATTACACTTATGTGCTCGCAGTAAGATTATGTATGAACACACACTTAAGAATTCAACCCAAATACTTTTAACATTTTCCAAAAGATTATTACTTCTCTACATCTTTTACAGCTTTATTCTTAGCTTTCATTTCATTTGACAGTATACTGCTCTTCTCATTAATTTCTCTGGTATCTTCATGAATTTTTTCCTTTTGAGTTTCCATTTCAGCAATTCGCTTCTGCAGATCGTAACTAGAAAGAAAAAAAAAATCAGAGAACCTAAAATGCCATTTCTAAAATTGTGTACCTACTTCTGGTAAAACCAGTTGTTTTTAAAGTATTCTTTTTTTTTTTTTTTAAAGATTTTATTTGAAGGAGAAAGAGAGAAAAAAAAAAAAAGAGCAGGTGGGAGGGGAAGACTCCCTACTGAGCAGGGAGCCTAACGTGGGCCTCCATCCCAGGACCCTGGGATCAGGACATGAGCTGAAGGCAGACACTTATCTGACTGAGTCACCCAAGCACCCTGTGTCTAAAGTATTCTTAGCTGCAGTCAATTTACCATTACTTAGGGCTAGGGGAGGGGGAGAGGCAGGGAGCACTGGAGGATAGACCTGAGGGTCAAAGCTAGAATTAAGGACAAAATACGTTCCCTATAGACACAATTAGGCTGGCTATTACATGATATATATTATATAATATTATATTATAATATATATAACATATTATATATTATTATGAATTATAGAGAATACATATGTAGAATTATTAAGTATGTTAGCAAACAATGGTGAACCCATCTCCCAACTAAAAGTAGGATTCTTAAAAGTCAAGTTTGAGGACTTCAGGGAAAGGTAGGACAGTAGGAAGGTCCTAAGTTCACCTCATCCCAAGGATACAACAGGTAACACCCACATCAGTTTAAACCCAGAAAATGAAGACTGGCAGAACACTCTCCAGAGCTACATGTAAAGAGGCCAGCCACACTGAAAATGGTAGGAAAGGCGGAGACAGGCTTGGGACTACAGAGACCCAAAGCACTGTTCTTGGGAGGGAGGGGTGCCACGAGCATGAAAAAAGGGAGGGAAACAGACACATCAAGAATCCTAGGCATGGGGAAGAGGAATCCCTGTAACATTTGGCTTTGAAAACTAGGGGGGCCTAATTATGACAGTTCTGATAATCAGGGAAGAGGAATCCCTGTAACATTTGGCTTTGAAAACTAGGGGGGCCTAATTATGACAGTTCTGATAATCAGTGGGGTGTCACATCTTAACTTCAAATATCAGCAGGCAGAGAGGAGGGGTGAGAGGATACGGAAACCTGACCCTTAAAGAGACAGCACAAAAAGCCAGATGGAGATAGAGCATAGAAGCAGTGGTTTGAAAACTGGGGTTTATATGAAAGAAATTTATTTACTAATCTCAGAGCAAGTGCTGGAATGGAAGGGCAGACAGCTTTAGAAGACTCTTCCAGAAACAAAGGAGCTAGCAGGAGCCATTTCCTTCCTCTATCACTCAGCCTAGATACACGGATAGCTGCATGAATAAGTGCAATGCCAATACTCTCCACTTATCTTGCTAAGAGTTTGCACCCTCCCCCAATTCTCCTGAAATCCTGCCCCCTCTAATAAAATGCCCTTGGCCAGAGCCCACCCAAAGTGGTGCCATAAGCCTGGCAATGTGCAAGCAGCACAGACAGGAACCAGAACTGCTCCAAAGTGACACCTGCCCTGGGGAGAGGGGAAGACCGACTAAACCCCAGCAGTGGGCTGGGAGTAGACACCTGGTCTGGCTGCAGACCCTGCTTACCAATGGAAGCTTCTCAAGGGAAAACAGGGAAAGTGTCCTGTAGTTCGGCGCTATGCCTAGTCTGATTAAACTCAAGCTCCAAGTGGCCCCAGACTAGCTCACTAACAAGAGAGGGAACAAACTTGCCCAAAAGGCAGAGAGACTATTGCAGACAACACTGAAGGCAAATGTAGCTTAGCCACATCAGGGGGGCACATGCAACACACACATAACAGGTATTCTTGCAGTGGCAAGTTCTGGTGAACAGAAAACACTGCAATGCAGGGCACTATAGCACCTCTTCATGAAGCCACTACTTTCAAGAGCAGGAGACTGACTTTCCTAACACATAGAAAACCAGAGTTGGACAAAATGAGAAAACACAGAAATATGTCCCAAATGAAAGAACAGGACAAAAATAGCAAGAGACCTAACAAAATAGAGATAAGCAATATGCCTGATAGATAAAGTAATGGTCATAAAGATCCTAACTGGACTTCTGAGTGGAGGACCTCGTTGAGACACTCAACAAAGAAACAAAAAACATAGAAAACCACCAACCAGAGATCAACTCAACAACTCATATTAAAAATACACTAGAAGGAATAAATAGAACAGAAGAAAACAGAAGAATGGATCAGTGACCTGGAGGACAGGGTAATGGAAAACAATCAAGTTGAAAAGGAGAAAAAAATAAAAATGCGGAGCGGGAGCTCAGCTACACCATCAAGCGTAATAACATTCACATTACAGGGATCTCAGGAGAAGAAAGAAATGGGGGCAGAAATTTTATCTGAAGAAATAATGCTGAAAACTTCCCAAATATGGGGAAAGAAAGTAAAAAATAGAATCTCTATATGATTCAGTTATTCCACTACTAGAATTTATCCAAAGTATATGAAAACACTAATTTGAAAAGAAATAGGCACCCATATGTTTACTGCAGCATTTACAATAGCCAGACTATGAAAATAGCCCAAATGTCCATCAAAAGATGAACGGATAAAGAAGATGTGGTACGGGGGGGCGCCTGGGTGGCTCAGTGGTTAGAGCCTCTGCCTTCGGCTCAGGTCATGATCTCAGGGTCCTGGGATCGAGTCCCGCATTGGGCTCTCTGCTCGGGGGGGGGGGGGGGGGGAGGCCGCCCCCCCCCCTCCCTCCCCCCCTTCTTGCTCTCTCTAAAAAAAAAAAAAAAAAAAAAAAAAAAAAAAGAAGATGTGGTATGGGATGCCTGGGTGGTGCAGTTGGTTAAACGTCTGCCTTGGGCTCAGGTCATAAACCTAGGGTCCTGGGATTGAGACTGCACTGGGCTCCCTGTGGTGGAGGGGAAGGAAGGGGAAGTCTGTTTCTCCCTCCCTCTGCCCCCCTGCACATACTCTCTCTCAAACTCTTAAAAAAAAAAAAAAAAAAAGATGTGGTATATAAACACACCATAAGAAAAGAATGAAATCTTAACATTTGTAACATGGATGGATCTAGAGAGTATAATATTAAGTGAAATAAGTCAGAGAAAGACAAATACCATGATTTCACGGGTATGTGGAATTCAAAAAATAAAACAAAAGGAACAAAGAACGAAAGACAAACCAAGAAAAGAGATTCTTAACTACAGAGAACAAACTGATGGTTACCCAGAGGGAAGGTAGGTGACAGGATGAGCCAAAGAGGCTAAGGGGATTAAAAGCATACTTATGAGTACTAAATGTAAATTGTCGAATCACTACAGTGTATACCTGAAACTAATCTATAATAATATTAGAATTAAAATGAAATAAAAATAATCAACTTTAATAATATGGCAAAAGACCCTAATTTAATGAATTACATAAAAGTTCTTAGGATTTTTTTTTCTATCTTTTTCTCTATTATAGGAAAGACAGAGCTTAATGTTAGAAATAAGAACAGATAAATTAATGTACTTACATGTAATACTGACAGACATGGTTCTTTTTTCTAAATATTTCATTTTCCAAGGTAAGAAATTCAATGGCAATGTTTTTCTCTCCTTCTAAGGCATCCTTTTCCTTTTCCACCAGCTTAACTCTGTTTAACTATAAAAATTTAATGTGTACAGATTATTCAAGTATGCTTTATATGTATAGGTTCAGTTTCAAATATACCCACATTGGACAAAAACATCAACTATATTAATAAACACTAAATTTTAGATTTCTTATTGGCATTTAAATGAGCAATCTAAAACAGTAGATTTCTTCAATAATTCTAACTTTAGTATTTGACTCAACAAAATCTGTTCAATGAACAGTCTGATTTACAAGAACAGTCTACAGAAGACACACCTTCTCTCCTCTGTGTTCATTTAATATTTCAACTCGCCGACACAAGATTTTAATAGGCTCATTTAGCCGTCCACAACCAATGATATCTTCTAAGTATTCAAGCATACCCTCATCATGTTCAGTCTGGCCTTTTGGTTTCATCATAGCGATTTGTTCAACTTCACCCTTAAAAAAAAAATTGTATTACAAACTTATTGTGTATGTTTAGCCACATCATCTTAAGTGAGGTTCAGAAACAAACCCAACAGTAACCAACAACTAAATGATGTCAATCAATAGTTTAATGAGATTTAATAAGATATAAATAAAAATGTTTTCTCCACTGGTGTTAGGAGTTTTCACTTTCATAGGTGGTAATATATATTTGTACTCCCTTACACAAACTCTTGCAAAATTACAATAAACAGTCACATACACGTATTAGAGCCAAAGAAAGATTCCCTATCTAAAAAGTTCATTCAATAAAAAAATAAATAAAAGTATTAACTTTTCTATGAAGCAAAACTCAGTAAGAAATTCACATAACCTACAATTACTTTGGCAACATTATCAATTGTTAATAACATAATTAGAGCTCCTGTTCTGAAACAATGAATTTTTCAAAAAGATCCTTCATAGCGCAACTGTAGCAGGAATCCTGTCCCAAGATGGTACATTATTAAACTTTCTCTATAAACCTGGTGTTCTGAGTTCCTCAATAAGTGCTAGACTTTATAAGGACATCTCAAACTTAATGCCCTAACTTCCTAAAATCAACACCATTAAAGAAAAAAGAAAATTACCTACTTACTACAAGATACCCAAATGACCGAAAACTAAAGGTCATGGTACATATGAATTTGGAAAACTTAATTGCAATCATTAATATAACCACTTTAAAGTATGATTAAAATTCTTAAATTAGCATTATTTGTATTTATGTAATTTAATTACCAAGGAAAATGAAGAAAAATGCACAATCAGTAACCTTCAAGGCTGACTGCCAGGCAGTCATTTAGTTTCATGGTGAAGAAAATTTTGTCTAAACATGCTGAGGCAAAATGCTGCTGCTTTACTTCACAGTAATAGCCTGCTTGTGCTATTACAACAGAAGATGAGGCAAGTAGAAAAAATATATACTACAACTTTATTTCAGCAAAATAACAAGGGTGAAAAAAATCAAGAAGAAATACCCATAAAAAGCATACCACTTCCTCAATTTAAATATTCAAAGTATTTATGAATAAATCTCAAAAATCTGGGGTAAATCTTGCCAATGTAATGACAAAGTTGTATTTACTAAAAGCTCCCACATAAAAATAAGAAAAAAAAAGAAAAAACCCCAAAACAAAACAAAACAAAAACACAAAAAAGCAACTTGGGGTTGCTTCATCTGTAGAGCATGCCACTCTCAATCTCAGGGCTGTGAGTTCAAGCCCCATGTTGGGCATGGAGTCTACTTAAAAACAAAAAAACCAAACAACAAATACCAAACCCCTCCCCCAAACTTAAAACCAGTTCATTTTAAATCTAATCATTGAAAAACGGAACTTTTAACATTTTTGTACACTATAGTTTAACACAACAGAACATTATTATCAAACACAAAGTAAAATGTTATCCAGAGAGCTTGTTATTTTTTTTATTTCTCTGTAACCTTCAGTAATGTATAGTGTTTTAACTAAGTGTTTAAAGTATGTAGCTATTTATAAAAAACCCTTTTATTCTGCTTTCAATCATCAGGTCCTTCTATATGTTTGCAGTATTAGCTTTAAGTTTTAGGATTAAACCTGGAATAACATCCAAAGTTTGGGATTACAATAGGCAAACATCAGCCCTTGAAGAAGCAGAGAGTCTTTCTTATTCAAAGTTTTTAAGGAGACAGGTTTTATCAACAGCAACACTACTGACATTTTGGGCTGGATATTCTTTGTTGTGGGGAGTTTTGCTAGGCATTACAGGATGATTTGTAGTTATCTCTGACCTCTCTACACACTAGATGCCAGTAGCATACCGCCCCACCCTCAGCTGTAACAACCCACAGTGTCTCCAGACAATGCTCAATATCCCAGGGATAGGGATGTAAAACTACACCCAGCTGAGAATCACTAATTTGAGATAGTACTCTTTTTGGGTTTATAATACAAACAAAAAATATCTGACATCTGATAATCTAATATACTGCCTAATTCAATTTGAGTATCTGAACACCTGTTTTAAGATGACTGAAAAACTAGGCCAAGAGAACTTAAATCTTAGACAAAGGGGTATATGGTATTACTCGAGTAGCTACTTTTCGGATAGCCAGAAGTTAGGACTCAGTGTAGCAGTTTACATGGACAAAAAAATTCCTAAAGGCATTACACTTTTCCTGGCCAAAATTACTCAAGAGATGGAATAATGCTAGTAGGAGACTGCCTAACTTTGAGTAGAACATAGTGGTAGCTTCTTTTGGGTTACTTGTTCTTCCCTCCTCAGTTAAAATGATGGCTATATAGCTACGATTTTTTTATTCTAATAAGGCTGCAGTCTGTTGAAAATAAAAATGCTAAAGTTAAAACAAGGACATTTATGAATCAAAATAGTTCCATTACAAGTGCCACAAAACATTCAGTTTTAAAATTGTTACATGGCACTCTTTTTTTCCCAGCTAGTTATTATTAGATTAGTACTACTGACTCAACAGGCTACTAGAACATTTAGGCCTCTACCTGTCATTTGACTTATTAGAACTACTGTGCTACTCCAGTGACAACCTGGGACCTTTCTTATGGCTTTGTTCCTTGATGTCCTTTGCCTGCCTTACCACTTGCTACTATTTGCTTTCTTCTTTTTCCATTTTACATCATTTCATATATACTGTGAGTTCACAATCTGTGCCTGGAAAACCATTCCCCACCCCCACAGCTGAAAACATACCTATCCTATGTGAAATTATACAATACAGTTTTAACTTAGGGCATAAGTTATATGCCCATACATTTCAGAAATGATTTTAAAGCATCAACCTAAATTTAAAGTCACCCATCCATATCAAGGCCCTAACTCACAAATAATGACAGCATGAAAACATAAAAAAATTTCAAGTTGCTCTCATATTAGCATCTGAAGCCAGACAAGTCCTACAGGCCTCCAGGTATCTCTAGCTTCTATACCTTCAGTAGACGGAGTAAGATTTCAAGATTTTTTTTTTTCTGTTCTTTACTACAAACTTTATTTAAATTATATCAGAGACATTAAGCAACTATGTAAAATACCAACTATGGTTTTTAAGAATAACACAGAAATTGCAAACATATTTCAAAAAAATACTTATAATAACCAAGGGCTTAAACCTTAACTCACTAAAGTAGGTGGCAAATCAGGATATTGTGATTCAGTTGCACCATTTTTGATAATCTATTTTATAGAAATACAGTTTAAAAATCTAAGAAATAGTTATGATGCTCTTTATTCTTAATTCATATAGAATCCAAATTTTAGCAAGTATGAACCACAAGAAACTCAAGTCCAGAGCTATATTAAAACTTTTTTTTCCTAAAAAGGCTTGAAGGATTCTTATGATAAATATGGGTGTTTGCATCAAAATTAAATGGCCCCGATTTACTGGGCTCTAAAATTTTTAAAGATTTTGAGAGATCACAAGCGCCCACACACTGGAGCACAGGGAAGAGGCACAGGGGGAGGGAGAGGGACAAGCACAATCCCTGATGAGCACAGAGCTAGATGCAAGGCTGAAGCTCTCCATCTTGAGATCATGACCTGAGGAGAAACCAAGAGTGAAACGCTCAACCAACTGAGCCACCCAGACACTCCTGGGCTTTGAATTTTTATATTGTCTTGATAACCTTTTTATTTTCTCTACTTTCCCCTGTACCATAAATTATTGTCCTTTATATTCTGCTAGTAAATTTTTATTCTAATTTGCTCTTTGTCAGCGTCAGAGGACAACAGACCAAATCACCGAGGTTAGTATCGGCCTAAAATACATACATAAATAGAAAGGATAATGCTTTAGTAGGTAGACAGCTTGATGTCTATTCTGGATGCTTAGGAGTAGCTTCTTTCACAGCTGAGGCTGTTGAATCAGATACTTTTGGGTAACTGATAAAGCTAAAAAACTCTTTTGAAATAGCACAGACTAATTTCTACAGCTAAGACTATAACCAAAATAGTTTGTATGACATGCCAGGCTTGGGAAAAATAAACTGGAAAGAAAAAGGAACAAGAGATAAACTGGATTAACAAAGGTCTGAGTTACCTATTTCCAAATTACTACACAATAAGAAAAAAATCTTGGTTCTTATTTAAAGTTCTAACTCAGATTTTATAATAATGAAGACAAGTATAGGAAATTGAAAACTTTGACAAAACTAAAATTGCCTTAATATTTGTAGCTTTTAGGAGTTTACAAAACTGTTCCTGAGACAGCAATCATTAATGTAACTTTGAACTGCCATAAAAGCATTAAGGTTACCATTCTTTTAACTTTGGAACAAATGTTCTAAAACCAATTGAATCTCATTTGTAAGTCATAGTTACCACGAAATGCTATGGAGACCTAACAAAACCCTACTTATTTGCACCAACAGTTATTACAACGGGACAAAGGCTTTGAAATTAAGGTAAATATAAATGGGGACATGTACAAACATAAGAAGTATAATGGCCAATTATAATCTAACACTTCTTGAAGGCATGTGTGCATCCAAGGACAAGAAACAGGGCTTACCCATTTCTGTATCTTTTATATCATTTTCGTACATAGCCTCATCATGTACTCATTTGAATCAACTGATGCAATTTAAAATGGATTCAAATACTAGAAATGCCTACTTCAAAAAACTACTAAATCAATATAAACACTGCAAAAACAATCTTTTTTTTACTGTTATGGACTTCTAAAATTTAATGATGTTTAATCTTAAAAACCAATATTCACTTTACCTAATTCAGATTACTTAGCACGATCACTGGCCAGTCTATATGTTTTATTCAAACTAAGCACTTATGTTTTGATATTATGCTGTCTCCAAGTTCCCAGCCTCCCAAATCACATTAAAAGAAATCTTCAATGGGAGAGAAGATAATTAAAAAAGCCATAGTTTTTACTTACCTTCAACTGCTTTAAAGTTAGTGCAGGAGTCTAAACTTTTGAAAAGGAATTAAACATCCACAGAAACCACTGTCACTCTCCCTCAAACTTTTAAATAGGGCATCATTAGTTCTACCTAGTCCAATCTCTATTTCTTCTTCCTAACAAGTGAATTCCTAAGGTTCCTACCTGTCAACTTAATCAAATGGAAAATCATTTAGGAAGTTTACCTTGATATTAAAAATGTTTTAAATAATTTGTTAAAAGGACACAAAAAGGTTGTGTTTATAGGAGGACAAATGGCATAAGCTTAGGTACTTCAAAAGTACATGTTTAACGAAATTGACAGTTAAAAAATTACTGTTATTTACTTCTTTGGGAAGTTATGACTTTATTTAGCTTCCTTTATTATGGAATTATATAGAGAGGACGCACCAAAGGAAAAAAAATTACCCTTACAGGGGTTAAAATGCAGTCCACTTTATTTTGAGGAATCTTGGCACAGATGTAAAATTTTAACCAATTATCCCAGGATGACAGTAAACAGAAAATAATAAACAAAAAATAAACACGAGAATAGATTCCTACAAAATGCTATATAGATAGATTCCTACAAAATACTATAAAATATAGTATTAGAGTGAAATAACTTATAATTCATAATTAACCAAACCAAATCCTAGAATATGAAAGTCCATATAACAGTTAAATTTGATTAAAGACACACATACATACACAAATACACACAGCTTTATTTTCATATTTATGTAAATACGAATTCTGTTAAGAAATATATCTGCAGCTGATTTCCCCCAATATTCATTTTTAAATAAGTCTGGGTTACAGAAGTATTACAAATGTACCATGCCTGGTAACAAAAGATAGTAACAGAAGTCATTCTAGAACAATGGGAACTGACTGAGAACACTCAGGCATCCTAATGAAACTTTCAGTACCAAATCAAAATTCCCAACTTAGTTTAAAATCAGTAGCATAAGACATTAAAGAATACCAGCAGCTATTTTACATCATAATATAGTTTTGTTTTAATAATTATGCTCTTGGGAGGGTCTGGATAGAACACAGGAAAAAAAAGGAGCTTCAAATCAAAAAGGAATTAATATATCTGACAAAGCCATGTTTTACACTAATAACTTTCTGAAGGTAAGACAAAAGAAATTAGGTATTTTTCTTACCAAGCAAGGCTAGTAAAACATATCTTTACTCAGAGAACACAAGGTTTCTAATAAAATTCAACTTAACACCAGGCATTAGTTTTATACCCCTCTAAAAAGACTTTTAAGTTATGATACTTCAGAATGACATAGGAGTTATTTTCTTGTCTTCCAATATATAGTAGTTCAAGTAGGCCACTCTAACCAAAACAAAAACCAGCTTGGTCAGCTTTTAGTTAACCATGCCAAGGTTAAAAAAAATAATAATAATAAAAAAAATTAGTAAGGCACTGAAGTAAAATCGTCAAACACCAAGTGTACAGAGTTCATTTTTGTGCTATTTAAAATTAGTACAGATAAGAATAAGAACAAAAGTAAAGGACTATTAAAAGATAATGAATCTCATTTAAAATATTGTCTTAAAGGAAAATACAAACAATAACAATAAATAGCTGTTATATCCCTGTCACGCTAAAGCAGCACAATAATATTGGTGTTTAATATTTATTTCACTACGCCAATATTTACGTGCTGCTAGAGCGGAACAAGTATGTCAGTCCATCCAAACATAAAACAAGCATCTTATGGTGAAAATAGTTTTGAATGAATTTCCTTAAATTTCTAGAGCAGCAAATAATGATTCGCATCTTGACTGTAGTATGTAAACCATGATGTGCTGCTACAGTACTTTAAGGCCTCAATAATACAGGATTCATCCAACAGGGGGACACCCCTCTAAACTTTATTGAGGGAAAAAAAAAAAAAGAAAGAAACAAAGAAAGAAAAAGAAGAGACTCTCTTAAGTCTTTAATAAACTTACCTGCAAGATTAAAAATCTATTATGGTCCAGGTCAATTCCATGGCTTCGAAGAAGATTTCCAACATCCTTAAACGTTGTCTTTTTCCCACTTATGTGATAGACAGAAGTATTATCTCTGTAGGCAGTTCTGGATACATAGAAGTTACTGTTAGGAATGACTTCATAATCATCCCCTTCCTGTTTTGCATAAAAACAAAACCAGAAAACAATTGTTGGTATTAAGTCACAGGTCTGCACCAAATTTCATTCTCTTCATATTCAAACCAATTCTATGGATTAAAAACTTCAACATGCATATAAACTGGCAATAGTTCTAAGACATAACCCTCTGAGCAAAGAATAGTCTCCAAGTTTTGATCTCTTACTCGTAGATCACAAAAAGCAAAAAGCCAAACAAACAGAAATAAAACAAAAAACCCACCTCCAAACAAGTCAAAATATATTTGACTGAGAAAAAGAGCATTTGAAGTGGGACAAGAATCTCACCATATCTGAAACAAACTCACCTAAATTATCAAGCCATGTTGATAGATTAAATTACTAGTCCCATTTTTAAAAAGCTGCAAGAAATGATCCAAGGAAAGGAAGGTAATAATGGCATAACATGGCTTAATCCCCCTGCTTTTTGGTAAACAATATTCTATTAATGAAAGGTATAAAGAACTGCAAAGAATTCACTACATTCCCCCAATTTCTAGGAAAATCAAACAAATTTTAAAAAATGAAGTATAAATCTACTTTAATATTAAAAAGTTGCTTTCCCTTAAAAGCTTTCCCATTCTGAAATTATGGCTTTTAAAATTTACACAAATCAAACATAATTATAATAAGCAAAGAAATCAAACCTGATTTACTGGCAATCATTTTCTAACCTAAATTGTACAAAAGAAAAGCACTAAGAAACAAAATAGATGGCATCATGGCATAAAATAATAAATTTTATTAAAGTCCGTTATATTAAAAAAAAAAATCTAAAAAACAAAACTTAGAAGCCAAGTCACATCCTCGCTTCACTATGAAGTTTTCTATATTTTTAGGTTCCAACCGGTCAGTTTTAAGCCATGAATTTCCAACGTTAGCTATTCAACAGACAAAAAAACCCCCGAGTACTAGCAGAACCATGTAAATAAGCTAAATATTTTACCTAAAATTGTTTTTCTAGAAAACATATTAAGTTTGCCTTTTCCCTGTTTTAAAAGGGTGGTTTTATTTACAAAGGATAGTTTAAACTGAAGCAGAGTTTTTTCATATTACAGACAACTAATAACATTAATGTGAATTAAAATAATGGAGATGGTAAAATTAGGCATCTGTAACATTTTCAAATTTAAGAAATTTATCTGAAATCAATAAAAACAACTTTAAAAACGAACCAAAAATTTATAGTGAAAGAATGCCTCGATGGCACTCAGGATTATACTCATTGTTTTATTCTAAAAAGGTAAGTACTACAATGAGCTACTTATAATTCATTCCCCTGGCTAAAAGTTTTAATATTTTAAGTGTAACAGCTGCCACCACCACTACTCAAAAAGAAAATATGGTCTGAAGGTAATGAAATCAGATCTGGGGGGTAATAAAATAATTATCTGTTCTGCTTTAAACATACTCTGATTTTTAAAAAGCCAATTTAAGCCAAAAATAATAAATGTACAATGTATGGAAATCTTATGTTCCGTACTTGAAACTGCAAATAACTAAATACTCCAAAGTCCCTTACCTTATCAATTATCTTCTGAAAATGAACCTCTACAGTACAACTCTGAATGTCCTTGTGTTCATCGGAATTGTGTATTAGTACTGAAAGTTTTTTAGATCTTATTTTTTGTGCTCTATAGCCAAACACAAAAAGCATAGAATCAATAACATTGGATTTGCCACTGCCATTTGGCCCAATAATACAGGAAAAGCGCTGCATAAAAAGAACAGAAAAAAAATTACAGTTAAAAAGGTCATACCATACAACTGATTTTAATTTAAACTGCTTGCCTTTTTTACTTGCAGCAAAACTTAAGTATTTAAAAGGTTTCATTTCAACTTGTTTTCTTACATCATGTTCTCCTTTATCACAAGCTTCAACACTTTTAATAAGACCATATTCTCATTCTAACTCACTTTTTACAAAATTCATTCTAATAGAGAAAATACTTCCTTCAAACAAAAAACTCACCAATTCTATTCTGTGAGGGGAAACTTAACAGCTAAAGTCGTACCAAAGATAACCAGCATAAACAAAAATTATTTTCAGTTGTTAAAAACACAGGAAACATACCATGTGTTATCAATCAGGATGAACATGATAAAATTGATTTATCTTGTAATAAAAACACATGACCCTATAATAGTTACTTAAAACAGTCAAATACCTTATGAAAAGGTCCCAGAATTTTTTCCCCAGCATAGGATTTGAAGTTCTGGTTTACAATATGAGTTATCATAAGCCGAGGAGCTCCAGCTTCATTGGCCATTGCTGGAGGCGGGGGAGGAGGGATGCTATTCAAAATTTCTTCTAAACTTCTATTATCAATTTCCTCACTTGGTGTCTCTAGGTCAGTCAAAGGAAAGGGAAAGCAAGGGGGGAAAAGCCTATATTAGTGCAATTAGTTCGGAGAACTACTGCTTGCTAATTTTTGGAGAAATGTTATTTATGAAACCTAGGAATCTGTATTTTCCACTTCAATGTATTATCCTAAATTCAGGAGAAATGAAAATCTTTCAGCTTGGTTTTATAAAGAAAGAAATTCTTAAAAGAAATAACCATCAGAAATAACCTACAAAAATACATCTCTTAGAAGTCAAAATGCTACAACATAAAGCAGGTCTGGGAAAACCAGAACAACGTTATTCTCTGCTCCTCACCTAAACAGGTGGTTAAATCCTAAGGCTCTATTCCCCTTATCTCTGAGTACCGGGAACCTTAACTCTGCATACTCAAGAGCTCCAGCGACCCTGTCACAGGGGCTTTCTAATGTCACCCAATTCCCGTACTCACAAAAGCTACAGTAGTTTCGAGTAAATTATTATCTCTTTAAACGCAATTTAAGACCAGGGAAGTTAAGTTATGGCCAAGGAACTTTTAAGATGCAATCATGTTAATTCTGTCCTAAAAAAACTGTATACTAGCTATTGGCTTACCATACCGACTTCCGTGGAAATACAAGGCCACAAATTCATAACTGTAGCCACGTACTTGCCCCAATCCCCTCCAGCACCGTTATATCGAAATTGCACGAAGACTCTCATCTCTGAAAATTGCCAAATCGCTTTCTTGAGCTGCTCTATGGGACCGACACGCGACCTACAAACATCAACTCCGCAGCCTCTCACCTCCGCGCCTCCAAACACCAGTCAGTCCCGGGTTAGGCGCGGACCCACTCTGGTCTCCCAGCACGTTTTCCGAGGGAGTCGCGGTGGGGGTACTCACCTGCGGTAGCAGGGGCCGGGCTGCCCGCGCGGCCGGGCGGGGGTTCCGGCTCCGCGTCGCTGCTGGTGCCGTCCGGGGACTGAGGCGGCTCTTCCCTTCTGCGCCGGGCGGTGGAAGGTTGGGTGCCTTTGCGGGGCATGGTCGCTGGGGCCGGGGGAGAGCCAGGGGCTAGTCAGCCCGCCAAGCCGCAGGACAGTACCGGTACATTCCCCGCTGGAGCCGGCGTCGGATGGGTTCAGCCCCCACCCCGTCCCACTTGGGGGAAAAACTCTGCCCGTTTCCGAGAGCCCAGTTTAAAATACGCCGCTCGACGCCAGCGGGTGCTCGGTAAAGAAGGCACGAAAAACCCAAGTGCCCAAAAGGCGGGATTCGTTTTAAGTCCGAAGCGAGTGGGAAAACCTAGACGTGCCTGGTTGTCAAGCAAGGATAGAACTGCCTAAGTTCTTTTTATTTTCTTAATGCCTCCTACCCCCGTCCCCCCACAGGTGTAAGAATCTTCTCCTTTAACTTTCTAACGAAATAATTCCTGTACGCGGGCATTTACTGACATTCCCACGCTGCGGGGGTTAGAGAAGCAAGCTCACAGACTCTGCGAGAAGAGTTCTACTAGCTTCAGGTTCGGGGGGACGATCAACTCTTCCTAGAGTAGCTAATAAGACTAACGGGCGACTCGCCGTCTACTTTCCCCGCCATTTAGCTCTCGGCGCCGTTGACGGCCCGGGGCTTCCAGGTCTCCTCAACACCGTCCGACCCGGAAAGGCGGCAGGAGACTGGGGTCGAGACTTATTTGTCTCGACTTCCAAATCAGACATATGCAGCGCCTGCTCCAGCTCAGTCATCTTGGGGTGGCGGGGTCTGAACCTCCGGGGCCCATTGCGGAATCTCGTTGGACAATAAACTACAAAAGGTCACCACTAAGGGTTCAGACCCGGTGATTAGTCCCTTGAGAGAAGAGAGAAGGTCAGGGGGCCGGGGCAGGGGAGACGCCCTTTCCCCGACAGAGACCAGGATTTCTGAGAAAAGATCCGTGAGGCTTAGAGTCTGCGTCCCCCGCACCCCCGCCGAGAGACGCTTAAGTAGCTCAGAGAAGTGGCGCCCGCGAGAAGCGCGCGGGAGTCCCGACTGCCGGGAGGCGGCCGAGGGGGGAGGGGTGACAGCGAAAGAAATCTCCCGGCGGCAGCCTCAGCCCAGAGCGGACTTCGGCTGCTCCAGCTCAAGGCCTCTACTTTCCAGGCGCCCGCAGACGGGGCAGGAAGTAAGAGTGTGACAACCTGATCAGGAAAAGAAGTACTTTACCTGCGGGGTAATCCACGCACACCGAAGCTGAAAACCGTTGTATAGCACCCCCGCTTCTACCGGTGTTTCGGCTCCGGGTCCTTCACTCGAAAATGGCGCCTAAAATACAAACTCGAACGGAAATTCGTTACAAATGCGCGCAATGCTTTCTGGGAACCACTAATTTGAAAAAAATGCGGCGATTACCACCGCCATCTTCTGGTCGCTTACACGCATGCGCGAACTCCTGGCGGGACCCTTGTGCCAGGGCACTTTTATAAGTTAAAAGGTAGAGCGAAACACTGTTTTGTCTGAGGCCTACGGCAGCAGTATTTTTATAAAAATATTTTTCTAAAAACACCAATCTGGAGAGTGGTGAACGAGAGGGAAAAAAACCAGTAGGGCTCCACCCACCGCTGGAGGAGGACTCAGTCGTCCACTAACGTCCCTTAAGAAGAGGGCGGGATCGGGTGACCCGCGATGGGGAAGTATCGCGAGAAGAAGGAGTGTGCGTAGTTAGTAGAAGTCACTATGGTGACGGGGAGGTCGGGAGGCTTCTTGGTAACTGGTCCTAGCTTTGTGGGAGCAATCGCCACTGCTTTCCTGGAACTTAAGGTAAATCTCTTCACCTCTGGATGTGGTGAGGAAGGGGTTTGGAAATTGTGGCCATCAATGGACCCCACCTTACCTCCCTTAATAGTATATGTGACATAGAGCATCAGTTATTTTTCCATCTCCGTGGAGGCGGTGGGGTTCTGGACGTAGCTTTCGGGACGCGAAGCAGGAAGCCCTGAGTTTGGAAGGAGTAGAAAGACAAAAACAACAAAAATCCTGAATTGGTGAATGATTGTATGTTCTATATGTGATTAGCAAAATAATTTCGAATTCATTGGTGTTAGGTCGTTAGTGTCACTAGTGAAAGGGGATTTCGGGTTTTTGAAATCATTTGAAAGATTCCGTAACGGAAAAAATGATTTGTTGATGTCATCTGGTTATCTTCATGAGAAAATTATCGATCGGAAAATATTTCTTAAGTAACTCTTGAATACGTTGCACTGTGCAAGGCATAATCAGGATTATTAAGCAAGTATTCCTGTTCCAAGAGAACTTAGTTTTGTTAGTCGATTTTTAACCTGTAGTCTGTGATCCTGTTAGTAAGGTGATTGAGATTCAGTGGAATTCCTAATTAACCCTTCCTTTCCCCGTCCCCCCACCCCTTCCGCTGCTGAAACTGTAAACAGAATTCTGTGTGTTTGTGCTTTTTTTCTGGGGAGTTGGTTTTCCCAGAACTTTGATTACTTTCTCAAATGTGGTCCTAATCTCCTATTATGTTAACCACTGGTTGATTTGACTACCTCCAATAAGTATTTATTCAGCGACACTTAGTTGACTATGAGAACTGGGAGCCTTCCTTTCCCCTTTAACCTTTGCATACCTAGGGCCGGTCACAGTAAAGCTCCCATAAATCTGCTTTATAAATGAATTTATGTTACCATTCTAAGTAAGTAGTGTGAGTCTTGCCCCAGGAGCATAAAGTCAGGTTCAGTGATTCTCAAGTGGGGTGTGGAGGACACCCCTTGCGAACTGTTAAGAATTTGGTGAGGTTCAGAAACTGGTGTGGTTAGCAGGATCATTGACTCGGTACTAGAATACACATTTATTTATTTATTTTTATTTTTAATTTATTTTTTATCTTTTTAAAAAATATTTTTATTTGTCAGAGAGAGCACAAGCAGTGGGAACTGCAGGTAGAGGGAGAAGCAGGTTTCCCGCTGAACAAGAAGCCAGATGCCAGACTCAATCCCAGGACTCTGAGATCACGACCTGGGCCTGAGCCCAGGCAGACACTTAACCGACCGAGCCACCCACGTGCCCCTATTTATTATTATATTTACTTACTATATTTACTTAACATATAGTGTATTATTAGTTTCAGGGGCAGAATCTAGTGATTCATCTGTTTCATATAACACCCAGTGCTTATTACAATCAGGTACCCTCCTTAATGCCCATCACCCAATAGTATACCTTTATTTTTTAAGTTGAAAAAATTATTGTTTTCATAAGACAAATTACAGACAGTAAAACTCAATGAAAAAAATTTTTTGGCTGGTAGGCATATCAAGAAAATGTAGTGATTCTGTTTGAAAGCTTCTGGAGTCTTGAATTTTCAAAGTTTATAAAACACTACAAAACCTGAGTCAGAGAGATATCAATCGTGAAAAAAGCAAAGACTAGACCAAACTGAGTGATGTAAAAGAGTCATGGAGATGGTGTAGTAAAAAGATGTACCATAAGAAAATCCCAAGTCCCATCATTTTTTTAGCTACGTGCCTGGACAGTTTACTCACTTTATCAATCTCTCTGAGAATATTTATTATAAAAATCAGTATATAATGTCTGCCTCATGGGATTATTTATAATTGTCTAGCACACATGTGAAGCATTTGATATTACTGTGTTTATGACATTGACCTTATTAGGGCATATGCTAAGGATGAATAATGGGATGTCAAGTTAGAAAATCAGCTTATGAAGGGTCTTGAAAGCCAGATTGAGCATGTTAGATATGATGTAGAGGAAACACTTATTAGAAAAATTTTGAGCTAAGGAATGGCTTGGTTAAAAAAGAAAAAAAGTAACAGTAGTTAAGTGGGATGTGTTAAAGAGGAGAAAGACTTACATGAGGCATGGCTGTATTGAATTATTAGTATACAGTCTTCCATGTGGAGGGAGAAATGCCTACACAGTAGAATGGAAAAAAATCCAGGAACATTTGGGGGGAAAAATCTATAGCTTCTGAAGATTTTAAGGTTTAAAAGTCGAAACACCTAAAGTTAGTCGGATAATATTCTTTGTTGGTGAATCCCGAACTAGTGATGAGGAGAAAAAAAGAAAAACAAGTTATGGATAATTCCTAGTTTTACTGCCTTTGATGATTGCTATAAACAGCAGTAGGTCTTAATGACAGATGAGAAAGAAATGCAATTTCAATAAATCAATTAAGTAACCTGTTGATTTAGATTTAGTTCAACCTAACCATGCTCTACTCAGAAGAAATATTTTCAAAATAGCTTAAACCAGGTTGTATAATGTAGAAAAGATATTTATAACAAACAGCTACAGAGTAGACCTAAATCTAAAGTGAAAGTAGGACGCTTAGAATAAGTGAAGTGATTTGAGAAGAGATTAGAATCACAAGAAAAAGTCTTGATTGATCCCTTCCAATATTTTGGATACTTCTCATGAAAATAACAGAGTTTAGTTATAAAAAGAATCTGGTCAGATTGGGATGGACTAACTTAACAGTCATTTGGTAAAGTATAATCAAGTCTCCTCTTTCTGATCCAAAATCATCTAACAACTGTTATGTGTAATTTCAGGCAGTCAGAAAAGAACCCTCACTTTTTACTTTTTAAAAGTGAAATTGTACCACATAGGAAGAAATAAAAATAAATTTAAAAAGAATAGTAGAGTTAGAATTCAAATCCACATTTGCAATTCTTTAAGTGCATACTTAAGTTTTGTCATCATCATAATATATTTTTTTTATCTGTCTTCTAATGAGTTTCAGCATTTCATAAAGTCTGATATTAGATTTGTGGATAAATGTTTAAAAATATGACTCAAGTTTTTAGTTAATTGTGAGTATTTGGATTAATTGGATATTAACTAATAAATAAATAAATATGAATTTATATAAGTAATGAATAAATACTTAGAGAACATTGTTCAAAATTGATAAATTGTTTGGGGTGCCAACCCTAGGAGTCATGACCTGAGACAATGGCAGCTGCTTAACCACTGAGCCACTCAGGTGCTCCCATCTCATTTTCTAGATCATTGCACAGCACTCTGGCATATTGTTGAATATTATTATTTTTTATGCTAGTTGATGAATTAAAAGGATGAATTAAAGACGACTACGTATTTGAGATTTTCTGGCTAGAATTTATTAGGCCATACTGTAAAAGGATTATAAATACAGCAATATAAACAATTATAAAAGGCTGGCTCAGTTGGTGGAACATGTAACACTTGATCTCACGTTGTGGGTTCGAGCCCCACACTGGGTGTAGAAATTACTTAAAAATAAAATCTTACAAAAAAGATTAATAAATTGGCTGTAGAACAGGACAGATAGTAATGACTATTCCTCTTGATAATATAATGTTATTATACATTTACATATTATACATTTTATTTGTTATACATACACATAATATATATATGCATCCATGTGATATGTACATAAATACATTATACATTATATATTAGTACATGAATGTTATTGAAATTCTCACTTTTTTTTTTTTTTTTTTTAAAGATTTTATTTATCTGACACAGAGAGAAAGTACAAGCAGGGGGAGCAGCAGGGGGAGAGAGAGAAATAGGCTCCCTGCTAGGCAGGGAGTCTGAAGTGGGGCTCTATCTCAGGACCCTGGGATCTGACCTGAGCTGAAGGCAGATGCTTAATCAACTGAGCTAGCCAGGCTCCCTGAAATTTTCACCTATCTTAACAGAAGAAATAGGAAGTGAGGAAGTGGAATAGTGTTTTGGGGAAAGACTGTTTTGAAAAATGAGTTTGCTTTTATTCATGTCAGTCGGGATTAGGAAAGATATATCCAGTGGGAGCAGAGGCAAAGAATATAGCATAGGAAAGAAAATAGGATGAGGCAGTGCTATATGAATGAATAAAACATACAAATAGATTAGTTTTTTAAGGTTGTAAAGTGAGGATAGCTCCAGAAAATGTCCATTCTTAGACTCTAGGAAGAGAAATAATTATAGTAATGCCTCAGGATGGATTCTAGATTATAGGTGATAGAAAACCTAATCTAAATTGTCTTGAGAAAAAGGGAAGTTTTTCTTCCCCATCATTTATTTGAATAAAAGTCATGGGCCACCTGTGAAACAGTCTCTGCAAAGGGAATGGAATGTTCTAATTGGCTTAAGTCTCTTTCGTGCTGGCTTCATTGAAGCCACATGGGCTAAAAGTGGGGAAGTGGGTGTTCCAAAGAGAAAAATTCTTTGTAGCTAGGAAGAGTGACAAAAAACACCAATTTTCAACTATGTATAGCAAACAGTTATGTAATTTTTACTATGTTTCAGGCACTTCATTGGACATTTTACATACATTTAATTATAACCAACCTGTGAAATAGATATTATTAGACATATTTTATATAAGGAAGAAAACAATACAGTATCTGGAAGATCAGTAGGTAAAAGTTTCAATAAAAAGGGGTGAAGTGCAGTAGAGACTGAAGGGAATTAGAATGGTGATCCTATGAGAAAAATAACATTAGTTTTTTTTCAAATGCAGAAATGCATAAAGAAGACAACAAAACTGGGCCATAGTCTTATCACTCAGATAATCCTGTACTAAACATACAAATGTATAGATAAGTAAAATACTATGAACATAGTAAAAACTTCAAATGGTACAGAAACCTAAAATGATAATTAAAACCTTCCCTTCTCATCCCCGTGCACCTACCCTCACAAAGGTCTCCATTGTCTTGCATATCTTCCCAGAAAAATCTTTTAGAATCTTCTAGCTTAAATATAGTCCTTTTTATTTACACAAAAAGGATTGTGTTATATTATACTGCCATGAACTTTGCTTTTGTCATTTAGCATTATACACCTCTTTCTATATGAGTACATACAGATTCAACACACACAGATTCGCCTCATTTTAAATTTTTATTTATTTAAAAAAAACTTGTTTATTTGACAGAGCACAAGCAGGGTTAACGGCAAACAGAGGGAAGAGAAGCAGGCACCCCTCTGAGCAGCGAGCCCAATGCGGGACTTCATCCCAGGACCCTGGCAATCATGATCTGAGGCAAAGGCAGCTGCTTAACCCAATGACCCACCCAGGTACTCCCATCTCATTTTCTAGGTAGTTGCACAGCACTCTGGCATATTGTTGAATGTGATTCCTTTATGCTAGCTGATGAATTAAAAGGATGAATTAAACATGACTACGTATTTGAGATTTGAGAATCTCATGGTTTACTGGCTAGAATTTATTAGGCCATACTGTAAAAGGTTTACAGATACAGCAAACAAGAATAATATTAAAAGTCTGGTTGGCAATATCTAGATATAATCATGGATAGAACTGCAGGGAAATGTAAATACCGCAGTATATACATATACTTTAGCAAATGCATAGAGGCATTGGAATGGGATGGGGGTTAAAGATCTTCAGTAATTGAACTGTATGGCCATTTGCAAGCCTATTTTCTTTGCTTATTATGTCTCTGAATCTGTCTCTGGAAATGGTGCGCCTGCCTCGCTCTTCTCTGACATGCAAGAGATCCTACCTCTAGTCTGCAAGTGATTTTTTGACAAGGCAACTTGAGTAAAAATATCTGCCTTCCTCTCTCTCCCTCCATACTCTCCTGGGAAAGAATCACAGGAATCTGATCAGAACTATCAGTTTAGAAAACTGTACATAAAAGTTGCACTTTTAAAAATAGGGCCTTGGATAGTCATAAGCAAACCATTCATTTTAATATCAATACCCAAGGGCTAGCCAGTATGCAAATGACCCAGAACTTGGTATAAATGTACTGATGATTTAGCTCTTGTGACTTATCTATTCTTCACATTCTTGTTCACTCCTGAGGCTTATCTGCTATTTCTTATCTATAAATTGATGTTATGCCTTCCCTCTTTCCTGCCTAAAATTTTTCTCATCTTGTTAGTGCTTCTACCTCTTAATTTTTTTTTTTAATATAATTTTATTTTTTATAAACATATATATATATATATATTTTTCCCCCAGGGGTACAGGTCTGTGAATCTCCACTACCTCTTAATTTTAATTCTTTTTCTAAATAAGATTTTTTTGGTTATGTATTTATTTATTTGAGAGAGAGAAAGAGAGAGTGCAAGCAGGGGGAGGAACAAAGGGAGATGGAGAGGGAGATAATATCAAGTAGACGCTGCTCTAAGCCCAGAAACTAGCTCCGGCCCCCATTTCATGACCCTAAGATCATGACTTGAGCCGAAATCAAGAGTTAGATGCTCAACTGACTGAGCCAACCAGGTGTCCCTCTTAGTTTTAATTCTTAAATCTAATTCTTTTTTTTCTTTTTTTTTTGTAAACCATTTAACCATTTTTAAGTGTATAGTTCAGTGGCATTAAGTATATTGTTATACTATCATCTCCATCTATCCACAGAACTCTTTTCATCTTGCAGAACTGAAAGTCCGTAGCCATTAGAGAATAACTCCCCATTCTTCCCCCCCCCGCCCCCAGCCCCTGGCAACCACCACTCTACTTTCTGTCTCTATGAATTTGACTACTGTAGTACTTAATATAAGTCGAATATACAGTATTTGTCCTTTTGGACGCTAACTGGATTATTTCAGTTAGTATAATGGTTAAGTCAAATTCTCAAAATTAGTTCTGAATTCTAGTTTCTTGGTTCTAATTCATTTCCACATTATAAACACATATATCCACAAGCTGAGTGTGTAATCCATGATGAACATTTAAACTTAGTTTTTGATGGAAGTATACAGAGTTCTGTAATAAACAGGTGTATGTAGTTGCATATATATCTTGATATACATTTTTATGTATGTGATAAATTCCTATGACTAGCGATTCTTCCCAGGCTAGATTTTTTATAGAATACTTCCATTGAATCATAGCTTCTAACAAAGTTTAGCACAGATGTGTCAGATTGGCAGAGCCTAGGGTACTTACTCTGTCTAGCTATAAGGAAGGCTAGAGAGGAAATAATGTTTCTTATAATGAGAAAAGGACTCGTAAGATAGGGGATTACCCAAGTATAGGAAAACCAGTCAAAGATTTGGGGTAGAGAACAAGAATAAATGACCATTAGCAGTAATTTACCTGTTCTTCAGTAATGTATGTGTTTCTGTTTCTCCGTATGTCAGCACTGGGTTCTGAGTATTTTGCCTTTAACCACTCTGATAACAGAAAAATGGTATCTAGTTGTTTTAGTTTTCATTTCTTTAATTATAATTGAGGCTATGCATTGTTTCATGTTTTTGATCACCCGCTTACCATCTGTACTTATGTTTCTGTGAACTGTTAATTTATATGTTTATCAGTGCCCTTGATCAAGTGACTTCATGGATGACTGTGTTGTCTTAGTTATTTTCTGCTTCTATAGTATTGCCAATCTATCCCTCTCCACTGATTCCTTCTCTTTTGTCCCCAAACATACTGGAGTTTACCCTAGTTAAAAAGGCCTTTATAGCTACTATTCTATTTCATCCTTTAATCTCTACACTTAAATAGCTTAATATGTACAGTTATATGATTTTAACTTCTACCCTTATGACCTATGCTGCTGATTCCATTTTAGAGTATGCAAGGATTGTTCTAGATGCAGAGAATATAGGAATGGACAAAATAGACAAAAGTTCTTGTACTTAGGAAGCTTACATTTTAGAAAGGAACAGTAAGTAAAATGCATAGTATGGCAGTTGGCCTTAAATAGGGTGTACAGGGAAGGCTTCACTGAGAAGGTGATTTGGGGGGAGAGATATAAAGGAGGGAAAAGGAGTAAGCCATGCAGCTACCTAGGGGCAGGGAGTTCAGTCAAAGAATACAAGTTCAAAGGCCCTGAGGCAGGAGCATTCTTAGTATGTTAGAAAAAGAAGAGGTTTGTGTATTTGGAGCAGTTTGAGTGAAGAGAGAGAGAGGAATCAGGTAGGGTCAGAGAATATTAGGATATATTAGGGCTCTCCAGAGAAGAAGAGTTGATGTTGTAGTCTTGAGTCCAAAAAATAGAAACTTGGGCAAAATTTCTGTGTTGCAGTCTGGAGGCAGAATTCCTTCTTGAGGAAATAGTGGTCTTTCCTCATAAGGCCTTCAGCTGATTAGATGGAAGCCACTCACATTATGCAGGGAAATCTGCTTTACTCTAAGTTGACTGATTATAAATGTTAATCACTTCTAAAAAATACATTTATAGCAACATTTAGATTAGCCCAAATAATTGGGCACTGTTGTATAGCCAGGTTGACACATAAAATTAACCATTACAGTAGAGGAGTCCAGAGTAAGAAAAGCTTTGAACTGTTGCAAGAACTTTGTTTTAACTTTGAGTGAGATAGGAAGTCATTGTAGTGTTTTGAGCAGAGAAGTGCTATGATCTATTTTAAAACAGTCACTTTGGCTGCTGTGGTAAGTATAGATGATGAGGGGTTAGAGGCCAATTAAGAGGCTATTATATCCAAGCCAACAAATGATAGCACCTTAAACTGGGGTCATAACAGTGGGGGTGGCAAAAATCAGATATTCTGAAGATAGAGTGTAAAAGTTTTGATTTTTAAAACTTGGAGTTGGGATGTGAGTGAAGAGTCAGTGATAATTCTAATTCTAATTCTAGGCCTGTGCAACCACAAGAAAGGAATTACCATTTACTGAGATTGGTAAGGCCATGAGAGGAGCTGTTAGAGGAATGATCAGCAGTTTCATCTGGATCTCAAGTTTGAGATGTTTGTTAGACATTCAGATAAGTTGTCAAATAAACAGTTAGATATAAAATCAGGTTCAGTGGAGAGGTCTGAACTGGAGATATGAAATTGGAAATTGTCACTATGCAGTCAATATGTTTGAATTTATATTAAGCCATGAAACTGGGTGATACCACCATGGCAGTAGTGTAAATATAGAGGAGGTACAAGAACGGAGCCCAGAGTTTAAGGCTGGGAAAATTAGGACAAGAAGTTGGTGAAATTTATTCCCTCTGTAACTCTGCAGTTCCTTTCCCTTCCTAAACTACCCATTGAAGTAAAGCCTAACACCCCAGTAGATTGAAAAGGAATCCCGCAGAGTTCCATGTACTCTTAGGAAGATTGCCTCTTCTTCCCTTACAAAACTGCATCAACACTGCAAACTACCTTAGAGACCAGTTCCAGGAAGATGGCTGCAGTTTAAATTGATTATCCACCCTCCCTTGTGAGACCACTGGGACTATTCCAGCATGCCTTTTATCTATGTTTACCTCAATCTCCACATTCAAGACTCTTAATTCCCTAGGTTAGTTTGTTACTGGGCTTAGCTGTTGATGATGGTAATTTACACATGATAAAACTTTATTTTCTGTCACAGAAAAGGTGGTAAAAACTGATGGACTCTCCACAAGGTCAAGAATCTTGGCTCTATCTTGTTACTGTTGTATACATGTCCTTGATGACATAGCATGGAGAGTGTTACTCTTATTTTTCAAATTTTTATTTATCAATTATGTTGTGATTTATAAAACTTTTGTAAGAGTTCATAAAATGGCTTCCTTAGGAAAATCATTTACTTTTCGTATTGCTGTTGTGGTTAACCACAGAATGTAAATCCCAGATTGGGCCACTAGGTTGATGATGATGTACCATCTCCACATGGGTATCAGAATTAATGCCCTGTGTGGCCACATCTAGTTTTGAAGGCAGCTGGGAAACATAGTTTTATTCTAGGTGGCCGGTGTACAGCAAAAACTCAGATTTTTCTATCACAGAAGGAGGGATGAATGAATATTGGAGGACAGCCCGCCATTTCTACCATTTTCTACCATCTGTCCCAAACTCTTAACTCCTCCCCATAAATCCTACCATTCTACCTTTTGGAACTCACAGTATGTTATTGGCCAAATCTGCATTCTCAGCCTTTACTCTGAATGATCCCTTTACCTTGGTAGTCTAACTTAAATCTTGTTGTTTCTTAAGGAAATTGCTTTCCCCATGGCCCCTTCAAGTGGAGGCTGTTTGCCTCCCATGATCCCATGTGTCGAAAGGCCTTATTTCTCACTGATGTATCTGGACAATGGATTCTTTTTCTCTTTCTCTTTATAATTCCCTAGTCCCTTTAAACAAGTCCTACCAGATTAAACCATTCTCTATCCTTTTTGTAGTCAGTTGCAGATCTCTGCAGTTTTTCCTCAATGAATATTTGAGCACCTAGCTGTCTTTATCCTCTACTACTATTATTGTCATTATTCTCAGTGATTTAATATCCACAAATCATTACACTCCATTCCCTGGCCTCTTAGCTCCTTGGCCTCATATACCCACTTTCACAGTCTTTTTTTTTTTTTTTCTTTTTAAAGATTTTATTTATTTATTTGACAGAGAGAGAGAGAGAGAGACCGAGAGACCACAAGTAGGCAGAGAGGCAGGCAGAGAGAGACTGGGGGAAGCAGGCTCCCTGCTGAGCAGAGAGCCCAATGTGGGGCTTGATCCCAGGACCCTGAGATCATGACCTGAGCTGAAGGCAGGGGCTTAACCCACCGAGCCACCCAGGCACCCCGCACTTTCACAATCTTAACCTACCTTATCATTACCAATGTCTACATTCTCTCTCAAAATCTGATATAATTGACACATAAATAAAACTTAAAACTCCAATCTGAATTTTAGTTTAGTTTTTTTTTTTTTTAAGATTTTATTTGTTTATTTGACAGAAAGAGCACAAGCAGGGAGAGTGGCAGGCAGAGAGAGAGGGAGAAGCAGACTCCCAGTTGAGCAAGGAGCCCAATGCGGGACTTGATCCCTGAGGTGAGGGCAGATGCTTAACCAACTGAGCCACCCAGGAATCCCTTCCATTTTTTCTTCTTAAGCCCCACAAATGTTGACCTATACTGGACCAAAAACAACTTATCAGTGATTTTTAGGGGTAAAGGCATAGTTGCTCCCATCATTTTCTCATATAAAATTGCAGAGTAGATCAAGTTAGCTATACTGTAGAGATTTTCTTACTATTATCTCCCCCACCTCAGCCACTCCCTCTCCCCAAATACTACTGACTGATCAGCTTTGATGACCGTGGCTTTGGGTGGAAAAAAAGCCTCAATGCAGTCCTCAGGAAGCTTTGTACTTCCTCAAATTGGCAATGCTCTAATACTTCTTTTCCCTTACTCTACTATCCAGTCTCATATTAGAATGCACATATCCTTCATGCACATGATCTCAGCTAAATAGGATAGAATATCTTTCTGAGCAAGGGAGAATCTTCCCAGTGTTGGAATGCCTTGCTCTGATTCCTTGGCACCAGGTTTCTGAATGGTTGCAGATACCTTTCTTATCAAAACCATACTGCCGGGGCGCCTGGGTGGCTCAGTGGGTTAAAGCCTCTGCCTTCGGCTCAGGTCATGATCCCAGGGTCCTGGGATGGAGCCCCGCATCGGGCTCTCTGCTCCGCGGAGCGCCTGCTTCCTCCTCTCTCTCTGCCTGCCTCCCTGCCTGCTTGTGATCTCTCTCTCTGTCAAATGAATAAATAAAATCTTAAAAAAAAAAACAAAACCATACTGCCTTTACTATTTACATGGGATTATAATTTCTTTGGTGAGGAATTATTCCTAATTGTCATGGTTTTCAACAATTTGAGGTATTTTGATGTAGGATACATCATGCCTTTGCCAAAGATCTTTTAAGTTTCTGATTGCAATTGTATATTCAGATTTTACATGTATTTTCTTATCTATTGTGTTGTCATTTCCAGAAGCACCAATTTGTCTGCCTTTATTGTTTTAAAATCCTTATAAGCTTGGTGAATTTGAATCATTGTGGGAAAAAAGCAGGATTTTGTAAGTACTTTTGCTCTTTTCCTCCCCTATAATTAGGAGAAGTTCTGATGGAAAGGAGGAAGGAGTTTTGAGAAAGGTGCTAAAGGTGCTCCCAAAGACCAAAAAGTAAGCCCTGGAAGGTGTGCCTCAGAGAGAGCATATTCTTGGTCTGGCTACTATACATAGATTCATACTTTTGAAGAAGGACAGAAATCTCCCTAAGTGAACTAACTGGAAAATAAGTGTTTCTGACCCTAGTTGCATGTTGGTTGACCATAAATCTTAAGATTTTTTCCTGTGGTTTTAACAGTCCCCACCCCCACCCAATCAAACAAATTAATGAGCAGAATAAGTGAAAAAGGTGCTTTGAAATACAGCTGTATTTAGCACTTTGCTGATCTAAAAGTCTTCTTGGATTTGGGAGAATGAGAAATTTTCTAAGGGAGGTCCACTGAATACTTATCTGTACTCAGCAGCTCCTTTGATGTAGTTAGCAGTAATTTTCTACTGGGCAAAGAGATATTTTTTCCTTTAATTACACTTTCATTTGTTTTTTTCTTTTTAAGTTAGTGATATTACTCAGAAAGAATTCTGTAACTATAAATTAGGTTTAGGCAATTTAGCAATTTTCTTGTTTCTATAAATAAATATATGAGTTACAAATATATATATGAGTAATTTATTTTTAAAAAAATTTTAAAAAGATTTATTTACTTGCGAGAGAGTGAGCAGAGGGAGGGGAGATAAGCAGACTTCCACTGAGTGGGGAGCCTGATCCTAGGCTCAATCCCAGGACCCTGAGATCATGATCTGAACCAAAATTAAGAATTGGCTGCTAACCAGCTGAACCCCCTGGTGCCTAAGAGTAATTAAAAAAATTTATTTATTTATTTATTTATTTATTTATTTATTTAGAGAGTGTGCATGTGTACTGAGTGGTGGGGGAGTTTCAGAGAGGGGAAGGGGCAGAGGGAAAAGGAGAGAATCTCAAGCAGATTCCCCACTGAGCTTGGAAATCCCCCTAGAGCTGGATCTCAGGACCCTGAGATCATCACTTGAGCTGAAATCCAGCGTCAGATTCTGGAGCTCCTGGGTGGTTCAATTGGTTAAGCAAATGCCTTAGGCTCAGGTCATGATCCTGGAGTCCTGGGATCAAGTCCCACATTGGGCTCCCTGCTCAGCGGAGAGTCTGCTTCTCTCTGACTCTCAAATACATTGTCTTAAAAAAAAAAAAAAAAAAAAAGGTGCTTAACTGACTGAACCACCAGGTGTTCTAATTTATATATATATTTTTAAGTTTCTTATTTTCATTCCAGTATAGTTAACATACAGGGTTATGTTAATTTCAGGTATACAATACAGTGATTCAACAATTCTGTACATTACTCATTGGTCATCACGGTAAGTGTACTCTTTAATCCTCATCACCTATTTCACACACAACCCCGCCCCTCATAATCACCAGTTTGTTCTTTATAGTTAAGAATCTGTTTCTTGGTTTGTCTCTCTGTCTCTTTTTTTCCCTTTGTTTGCTTCGTTTCTTAAGTTCCACATATGAGTGAGATCATATGGTACTTGTCTTTCTCTGACTTACTTCACTTAGCATAATACTGTGTAGTTTCATCCATGTTGTTGCAAATGGCAAGAATTCATTCTTTTTTGTGGATGATTAATACTTCATTATACACACACATACATACACCACCTCTTCTTTATCCATCTGTCAAGTTAACACTTGGGCTGCTTCCATAATTTGGCTATTGTAAATAATGGTACAATGAACACAGTGGTACATATTTCCTTTTGAATTAGTGTTTTTGTATTCTTTGGGTAAATACCCAGTAGGGTGCTTCTGGATTATAGGGTAGTTCTATTTTTAATTTTTTGAGGAAATTCCATGTGATTTTTATCTTGTGATGACAAGGTTATTTGGGGGAGTATTATTCTTTTTCTATATTTTTATTTGGCAAATTATCATTGCAATTTTTATATAACTTTTATAAGAGATTTATTACCTCTTTCTTAAATAACTCACTTATTTTTCTTATTGCTACTGTGACAACCATAACTGTTGGTCAGTGTTTCTGTCTCCAACAGAATGTAAACCTCAGATTGATGATGTCATAATAGTCACATGTGGGCTCCAGAATTGAAGCCATTAAAATTAAGGCCTTGATCCCTTGATTAGACCTTAGGAATTTATTCTAATGTACCATTCAATAGGACCAATAATGATCTGCCATTAAGGGGTTCCCAGTTTACAGAGTCTTTTGATTTGGCCCTAGGACAGCTTTTGGAAATTATTTACCCGCTCAGAATTAGTGGTGGTCTGTACTTGTATACTGTTCAGGCAGGTTGTAGAGGACCTCTGGAGTCCCATCCAAGGCTTCTAGTCACTCCTTGGCAGGATTAGCATACTGACTAGTTTTCTTCTTCTTTCCATGTATTTGATGCCAACAGTACTAAAGGTGTTTTGGTGTCCTAAGAGTGCTAAAATGTTTTGTTTGCTTTTATTTTTTGTGTACATGTGTTTGTTTTTAATACAGATTTTATATTTTCCCCCAACTTTTATTTTTACAGTGAATACAATCAAATTGCATTTTAAAATTTTGCTGAAAGTGGAGACATGAGACTGAAGATATCTCTTTTAAAAGAACCAAAACATATCCTTTTGATACTTATAAACCTTATTGTGATCATCTATTGTTAAAAGTTTCCTATTTTGTATTCTAGTTATAGAGTGGATTTTCTTTTCATTCTTTTAATGGTAATTTAGCTAAATTGTTTTTGAAATATTTGAGATCATGTGTTGCAGGTAATTTTCCAAAGCAAACTATTTGCTCTAAATCTTACTTTCAAATTCTTATTGACATTTTTCTTACTTTATTTAAGTACTGTGCTTAAGTGCATAAAACACAGTTTTTGTTTAGTCTAGTAGGATCCTAAAGAGTGGCTTTTTTTTTTTTTTTTTTTTACCAAGTAACTTCTTTGCTAGTGTGATTTAGTATGTTTTCACTGAGTTTTGCTCTGTTTCTTCATACTCTTGATAAAGTGGAGGATAAGCCGGGGAAATCTGAGCAGTGAGACCTTTATTACTTCATGTGGGAAGGTAGTGATTATAAATATTTTCTCAAATGCGTGACTCTATATTGTGTTATCAGGAATATCCTATTATATGTATCAGAGGATATGACAGGTCTCTCTACCTTCATCCCTAGTTATTTAGATTAGTGCTTCTATAAGAATCAACTGTAGACTATTACAGGTCTGTGAAAGGGTAAGTACAGAAATTAGAAAGTAAGAGGTAAATTCTTACTGCAATTTGACATTGTCATAATACCCAAATATAAGATCATTTTTCTAATAATTAATTTTTATTTTATCTTATAAGATACAGATTTGAAATAGAGAAAAATGTGGTCCTTCATCAGAGATAGCAAAGCACTGTTTAGGTATTTGATCAAATTTTTAAAATTTATACTATCCTGCTTATTTAACCTATTGAGTGAAATAGAATTCCTTTGATTTCTCCTTAAATCCTTTTTACTGTCTTTTCAAAGTGTTCTCTCAAGAGTTCATGCCATACAGTCTTAACAGATTTTGACTCTGTCTGTAGTCTGCTTTTACCTTTTCAAGTTGAAGTATAACAGTTTTTTAAACTTTCTGAATCTGTCAGTCCCCTCATTTCTCCCGTATTCTTAGTTGACCCGTTAGGCTAAAGATCTATCACACACATCTGATGTGCACTTACAGCAATTTATACAAGGATAAACTTAATGTTTTTGTTTTGGAATGGTGTGCTGTTTTTGTGTATTTTCTTCCTTTCTTGGTTTTATCTAACATTCTCCCTTCCAAATGTTACGTTTTATCTAACATTATTTAGACCATAGCAATTATATTGGAACAGTTTTTTTAGTAATGGTCTTGTGATATCCAGGCCCTTTTGTTTAGCTTATATGTTGAATATTCCAATGCTACTGTGTTATCTATTTTTGAAGACTCTAAAGATCTTCCTATAATTTCTCTTTTACCTTTTGGTTATTTGCTTACGCTGTCATTTTGAAGTATTAAATCTTAGAACATTCCAGAATAATTATAGCACATTGTTTCTTTTTCCTTGGAGTTTATTGATTGTTCAGAAAAGCCAATAAAAAGCACTAGTGAGAAGAGGAGGAGGTAAAAGGATTATACAAAATAGCAAGAGAACAAATAACCCAACTAGGAATGATCTGGTAATACAGATACCCAGATATATGAAAGAGAAAGGTTTCTCTTAAATGACAAACTGAAATGCCTTCTCTTTATACACAGTTCTGCTAGGGTAAGCAGCCTGTTCTGATGGAGGAACAGAGGGCTACCTGAGCTCCTCAATTTATAGAAATCCTCCTGATAAATCAGAGGCCGAAAAAAATGGGTTAAATAAAGTAGGAATTTTAGGGTTCATATCTTATCCAGTGCTATGCATCATGTAGGTGCTGTAAATTATAATTGAATTGTTTCCTGGGTTTAATGTCAAAAAGTTTGGTTAAGATTTTATTTTGGCAGGTAGGCTGTAGGTTTTTTCCTAGGTAAATTGTTATTATAATATGTGATTTAAGCAGGTATTTTACTGTTAGATTTCGGTCTTCTTTTAACACTTGAATTTTTTAACTTATCAAAATAATACATATTTCTTCTAATATGATATAGATCTATATAGATTTAAAAATTACAGTTCCTTATTCTCACCTGTCCCCCAACAGTTTAGTGTATATCCTTTCATACCTTTTGATCTGTTAAATGTCTTTGTGTATCTTCTGGCCTTATTTATGGAATCTTTTGTAACAAAATTTAAAATTTTTCATGTTGTCAGATCTTTCTTTTTTTTCTCTTTTGGCATGTGGATTCTTGCTTTCCATTCTTCTTGCAATTGTGTTGATAGATGCTTATTTTCCTTTATATGGAAAAAATATGAAAGTCATGAAATGAAAATGTATTTAGAAACTTGAAACATTTGACTCTATTTTATCTTTTTCCTATAATCTGCATCTGCAAATTATTTTATTATGATTTAAGGTTTTTGTGTGTCTCCTTAACATGGTGACACATCAAGAATTAGTAAGCTGTGTGGGCTGGACTACGGCTGAAGAACTGTATTCATGTAGTGATGATCACCAGATAGTGAAGTGGAACTTGCTAACCAGTGAAACAAGTCAAATAGTAAAGCTTCCCGATGATATTTACCCAATAGATCTTCACTGGTTTCCAAAAAGTTTAGGCATAAAGAAACAAACTCAAGCAGAAAGCTTTGTCCTCACAAGTTCTGATGGTAAGTTTTTAATAAATGTTGTATGCTCATCTTTGTATTTAAAAGACATATTAGTGTGACTTACGCTTTTAGTTGTTTTACAGAGCTGATATTTGTAGATCTGCATACCTCTGTCTACACATTTAATCCATATTCTTTGTAGTCATTTGCTTTGTGTATAGGCTATAAAACTGTTGTCATGGGGAAAAAAAAAAACTGTTGTCATGGGAGAAAGTAAAGCTGGCATATCATGGGATTTGATCTGAGCTTTCAGCTTTACTTTTTCTGTGATCTCACTGAAAATAGTTGTTAAGCTGTTACCAGTTTTGGTTTTGAATTTAACTTTATAACAAACACACTAAAAAAAATATGGACACACACAAAAAATATGGGCACAATGCAACATTTAATAAGCTATTTAATATTATCTTTCTTTTCTTTTTTTTAAAGATTTTATTTATTTATTTGAAAGAGAGTGTGAGAGATCATGAGCAGAGGGGGAAGGGCAGAGGGAGAAGCAGACTCCACGGTGAGCAGGGAGCCCAATGTGGGACTCAATCCCAGGACCCCAGATTCACGACCTAAGCCCAAGGCAAACGCTTAACTGACTGAGCCACCCAGGCGCCCCTAATATTGTCTTTATTTTCTGTTACATGTTAATTTCCACTCAACAGAGTTGGAGTTTTGTTTAATTTGACTGTAGCTTTATTACTGGTGAGTAAAAAGCATGATTTTCCTACTTTTTGAGGAAATGTTTTTATTTTCATTGAAATAACTTGAACTGCTTTTGTTTGTATTACACTTTACCTACTTTGTCAATTAAAAATACATTCATCAAAAGTAATGGAAACTTACTTGACTAACTTATGCACAGATGGAGTTTTTTGGTTCACCTAACTCTAGGGGTGGATCTTCAAGCACAGCTGCAATTAGGCCCCTGTTCTCATCATCTCTTAGATGGGTTCTCCCTACAAGGTGAGCATGATGGCAGCCAGTAGCTCAAGGCTCATCCGTAGAGAAGAAATGTCAGCAGAGAGTGCTTCCTCAGTATCTCTTGCAGACAAGTTGCAGGGGAGTCCTGGGGAAACTTGTGTCCTGTGCTAATGAAAGAATCACTATAGTCATGGGAATAGGACACTGATTGACTGAACACAACTGGCCTCAGGCCACCGTGGAAAAGGAAAGAAAGAGAAGAGGGCTTTTGTAACAAGAACAGGGAAGGGATGTGATGACAAAGTATCAAATCAGATTTCACTTCTTTTACAGACAGAACTTAGGATGGTTTTTTTTTTAACCGTATTTTTCTGAATCTTGATTAAATGAAATATTGTGTGAAAGTAATTGGACTTAGAAGATTGACTCTGAACCACTGCTAGAATATACACGCACATACACACACACATACTTTTTTTCCCCTAAGTATTTAAAGTCAACCCTTCATTTTAACATTAAAATGTTAAAATGAAGGGTTGACTTTAAAAAAAAAAAACAAAAAACTTTTAACTTTGATATAATTTCACATTTGCAGAAAGTGTGTAAGAATTGTAGAAATAACTCCTGTGTATCCTTTATCCAAATTCATTTCCTGTTAACATTTTGTCCCATATACTTTATCATTGGCTTTCTCCTTCTCTCTCCCCCACCTCACTACACATATACCCGCACATACACACACACACATACTTTTTTTCCCCTAAGTATTAAGGATCATTTATAGACATGCAACATGCCCCTTTTACCATAAATACTTCAGTGCACTTCTCAAGGGTGAGGATTTTCTGTTATATAATCACAGTACATTGGTCAAAATCAGGAAATTTAACATTGATGTTAAATTGAATATACAGTTAATATTCAAATTTTAACAAGGGCCCTAATAACATCTTTTATAGAAATTTGTTTTTTTTCTGGTACAGAATAACGCACTGCTTTTGTCATATCTCTCTAACCTCCTTTAGTATAGTTTCCTCTTTCTTTTATGATCCTAATAGGTTTGAAGAATACAGATCTGTTTTTTCTTTATAGAATGTCCCTCAATTTGTGTTTGTATGATATTTTCTTATAATTAGCTTCAGTGTACACAGTTTTTAGCAGCACTAATTAGGGCATCAGATTGCGAGGTTCACGATGCTGGTTTGATCAATTATTGGTGATGTTAACTTTGATTACTTTGAAAGGTTGTATTCACTAAAGTAATCCACTGTGAAGTTACTATTTTTACGTTTTAATAAATAATTTGTGAACAAATACTTTCAGGCTATGTAAAAATATTCTCTTCCTCCTTAAAATTCCACCTACTATTTTAGCATCTATTGTTGATATTCGGCTGAATCATTTATTATTCACATGGTTGCCAAATGGTGATTTTTTTTTAAATTCCATAATTCCTTCCATATTGATTAGTTGGTATTCTGCTGCACGGAAGAGCCTCTCTTTTCCTACCCATTTATTTGTTTACTTACATCAGATTAGACTCATAGATTCTTTATTTTATTTCTGTAATTTTTTTATTTTGTTGTGAAAATTGTCCCAGCTTTGTCTAGTGGAGCCCCATTAAGCCAGCTCCTATGAATTTTTGGGGGTGGGTGGGTGGGATAATGTTTCCTCATCATTTTTTGAGCACTGCTTTGCTGGCACAAGATGTTCAGTCTTACCTTGCACTTTCCCAATCCAGCCCCCCAAATTATCCATTTCTCCAAGGAGATCTGTTCTTTTCTTGGTGCTTTCTGGTATTTTAAAAACAATATGAGAATGCTAACAAGCTCATTTCAATGAGGTGTGTTTGCTTCAAGGTCCTTTAAGAGAGCTAAGAAATGGAATATATTATATTCCATTTAAAGAACATACATATCTACAGCTATTTCTTTTTCTCTTTCTCCTGTCCTTCCCTCTGTTTTCTTTTCTTCCCTTTTCTTTCTTCCACTTCTCCTTCCTTCCTTTCCATACTAAAAATCATGAGTTCATTCTGATGCCACCAATTCAACATTACAGGGTTAATTCCAGTCTTTCTTTTTTCCATATTTGGAAACAGTGAGTGAGCCTGGCTCCCATTATTCTCAAATATATTTGCTCACTTGCTCAATTCTGCAATACAAAGGAAGTTGTTTCAGAATGGCTAATCTATACTACTGCAAAAAACTAGAGTTTAATATTTGTTTACTTTTGTTTTGATCTTTATACTGAATATATGGAGTTAAAGTCCTGTGTTCAAAAGTTACTTGCATTTCCCCTTCCTTAACTGTTACGTTATTCACAGTTAAATGTATTATATTGTGTTTTCTACTTAAGGTTTCCATTGTCCCCCATCCTTGTTGATTTGATTATGTTCTGAATATGTAAAATAGTAACATGACAAAACTATATTAAAGACAAAATTATATTAAAAACCATAGACAAAATACAAAGACAAAGCTATATTTAAAAAGCATACTTAGGGGCGCCTGGCTGGCTCAGATGGTTAAGCATCTGCCTTAGGCTCGGATTGTGATCCCAAGGTTCTGGGATTGAGCCCCACACGGGGCTCCCAGCTCAGCAGGGAGTCTGCTTCTCCCTCAGCCTCTGCCTGTCTCCACTGCTCATGCTCTCTCTCTCTCTCTCTGGGTCTCTCTTTCTCAAATGAATAAATAAAATCTTAAAAAAAAAAAAAAGTATACTCAGAGCAATGTCACTATTCCTACCTACCCAATCCTATACACCTTATTTCTGTTTACTCCCTGTAGATAAACAATCTCTTTGGTTCTGGTTTATCCTTTCTGTGTTTCTTTTGGCAAAGTAAGCAGATACATGCATATTTTCTCATTTCACCTTTTGTATTTCACAGAAGGTGATATAACATATATTTTATTTGCATTTTCCTTTTTAAACTCAGTAGTATTTAAGAATTAACTTTCTATCTGATGAATATGGACAATAAATATAATAAATAAATAATAATAAATATAATAAATAAATAAATATAATTAGTCTTGATAATTTTTGTTGTCTGAGTGTCTCTCTGAGTTAAGATCACTTAATTACACTCAACTAAAGAATAATTGCTTGAGTCTCTATTTCAAATTGGTGTTAGAGAAAACACTTTCTGTGAGGGAAATATTTTAATGTAAAAATGTAACTTAAAAGTTAAATTTGTGAGATTTATATAAATCTATAAGTATAAATATATTATGACTCTTCAGAAACTATAATGTTCAATTTTATTTTTAAGTTCACTCTATTAATAAAACAAATAACATTACATGCCACATCTAGATGTGGGAAGATGTGAGAACCAAAACAGAATATTTGGGTATTTTCTTTTAAGCTAGGATGAGGAGTATCGGGGTTTGTAAAAGAGGGAAAAGTATATTAGATCGAAGAAAAGAAATGGAAGGATAAGATAGAAAAAAGCATCCAGAAATGAAAAAGAAATGTTCAAGAAAGAAGAAAGTAGCTGTCACTGGGAGGTAGTCAAGGGCTTTTCTGTCAGATAAACATTTCAAGTTATTTTATGTATCAGAGCTATATTATTTGTTAACCCAATACTTAATACTATTCTGGTTTAAAAAATACATAACATGAGTTCTGCCCTGTTAACAAGTTTTTAAATATACAGTGTGGTATTGTTAACTATAAGCACAATATTTGTACAGCAGATCTCTAGGACTTTTTCATTTTGTATGATGTTAACCCAATTAAAAAAAAAATTTTTCCTCAAAATTTAATTTACTGCTCAGGAGTTTCTCTTTTCTAGTTGCCACCAACTTTCTCCTCTTGATTTTTCTCTCCCAGTGTTGGCAGAGAAGGGTTGCAGTTTTGGAGTTCTTCTTTCTCTTCCAGTGTTTTTTCATCATACCCCCTCCCTCTCCTGTGTAGTGGTAACATTCCAAAAGAGATCCCTGAGATCTGGTGGTAGTCCTTTTAAATATATAAGGCAGACTTTTGCCAAGTGTTTTGTCTTACCAATAATTCTCTCCAACATTACTTTTTGAATATTTCATCAGCTGTATACTACTTTTTAGAAAAGATATTTGACAATGTATTAAAAGATTTACATTTAAAAAATAATTGAATTATGTAAAATACATTAGGGGACTTCTGGTATAAAATCTTCTGTAAAACTGTTAAGTACTCCTTAAATTATATTTACTGAAAGATGATTTTTTTAAATACATTGTATTAGATATCTTAAAATAATTCTCTTATTTTCTTAATATGTCTATTTTAAAATCCCACTTTAAAAAGAATTTGTGTGTTCATTTCTTTTATCATAAGTTGGTGGTTGGTTATAGATCTCTGGCTTTTTGCAACCATCTGCCAAATCATTTCTGCTATTAAGCAGTCTGCAAAAGTGCTCGTGTGTCCTTTTTCCTAACACCCTATTCCAAGCCCTTTCATGTTTCCACGGACATCTGCTAAGGCATTTCTAACTTTAAGAAATGTGTTTTATATAATTTTAATGTTTTCTCTGTTCTTTTTCTCTTTTATAACATATCCCTCTTTATAAAAAGTTATTTTTTTTTAATGAGCAGCAGGTTAATTTTTCACCTTAGGATTTAAATATCCAAATCTGCTTTTTTGTTCAATAAATTAATAATTAATATAACCATATTGATTATATTCTCTTCTCTACCCCAGCCCTAGCAAATAATTAGAAATAAATTGATCTGTATTTGGGTCTTGCATTTTTAAAAGATTATAGAAAATTTGGAGAGAAGAAAGAAAATAGTTAAATGGATAATTATGGGCTTAAAAATATTTGTTATGTGGGGGCACCTGGCTGGCTCAGTCAGTAGAGCTTGTGACTCTTGA
Source organism: Lontra canadensis (assembly GCF_010015895.1). Classification (NCBI taxonomy): domain Eukaryota; kingdom Metazoa; phylum Chordata; class Mammalia; order Carnivora; family Mustelidae; genus Lontra; species Lontra canadensis. The sequence continues at coordinate 213,452 of NW_022631243.1, forward strand.
TCTCAAGGTCCTGGGTTCAAGCCCTGCATTGGGTGTGGATCCTACTTAAAAAAATTTTTTTAAATAAAAAATAAAAATATTTGATATATATATATATATAGTTTTATATTTTTGGTTTATTCTGGGTGTGCTATTCTTGTAATCTGTAATCAGACAAAATACAAAGGCCAAAGATTTATTGAGTGCCAAATCTATGCAAAGAGCTGACCCTAGCTGTCCCAGTATAATCTTCCTATGTGAGGTCATAGGAAGCAAGAATAATTTTAGCATTTGTCAGAAAATCAGTATTAGATATTTTAGGATAAGAAATATAAATAATCTAAATACATAAAATTTCTCAAATATGGAATAGATTGAAAGGAAATTTCTGGATCCTTCATTTCTGGTTTAAGAGATATTTGGTTAATCTCTTTGGTGATGGATTCATGCATTATATGCAACAGTTTATATGCAATATAATATATATTGTGACATATATTAATACAATATAATATATATTATATATATGCAATTATATGCAATTATGTTTATTACGTGGATATTCTGTGTTAGGCAATGTGCTAACATTTAGTGAGAACAGACCTCAATAAAGTAAACAATGACCACAGGATTAGCTTTCCACTTACTGTATGTCATCTTTACAGTTTCCTCTTTTGAGATTTTTCCCCCTTACATTTTCTCTGTAAAGCAACTGATTTAAAAAAGCATATCCCAGTTAATTTCAAGTTAGTTCAATGAAGATAATAATAACAGTTGAATTTAAAGTAATTTTATTTCATTCAAAGGGGCGCCTGGGTGGCTCAGTGGGTTGAGCCGCTGCCTTTGGCTCAGGTCATGATCTCGGGGTCCTGGGGTCGAGCCCCGCATCGGGCTCTCTGCTTGGCGGGGAGCCTGCTTCCTCCTCTCTCTCTGCCTGCCTCTCTGCCTGCTTGTGATCTCTGTCAAATAAATAAATCTTTAAAAAAAAAAAGTGACCTAGCAATAAATAAAAAGTTAAAAGGAAAGGTATGGGGGAAAGTAGTTGCTGCTAGTGGGTAGTTAGATGAAGGAAAAGGGTAGCTTATTTTAGGCCTAAAAAATGAATGGTGAGAAAAGAAAGCTATTAGATGGAATGAGAAAAAAAAAAAAAAAAGAATGTCAGCATGTCTTTTTTTCTTTTTTTTCAAGTTAGGAGATGGTTACCCAGTTGGTCAAATTTAACAAGTACTGATTATGTAAAAGCACTACTGCAAATAAAAATATGACTAAGACATGGCCCCCTGCCCTGATAGAGATCACAGCCCAGTAAAAAAAATGCTGTAACAGAGGTGCAAATAATGCTCACAGTGTAAAAAAGACGGAATTACTTTGTTGGTAAGAATGGGTAGATGGTTAGTGAAGTAACCACAGGGTGCTAGGTGTTAAATGTTTCAAAGCCATCTGTATTAGAGTCTTCCAGAGAAATGTCTTAAAGCTATCTCAAGCATCTGACTTAGATATATAGATAAATAGTTATTTACTTTAAGATTTTATTCATTTATTTGAGAGAGAGAGCATGAGCAGAGGGAGGCAGTGCCAGAAGCATACGCCCCCACACTGAGCAGAGAGCCTGTCACGGGCCTTGATCGCATGACCCCGGGATCATCACCTGAGATGAGGCAAACACTTAACCTACAGAGCCACCCAGGTGCCCCTGACTTAGATATATTTTTAGTGAATTGTTAATATTTCGACAGTCTGGAAAAGTCTTCAGTTAAAAGTGTATTCAAAGTAAATTCTCTGACGCCAAAATTTGATTAGCCACGTGATTTTTTTTACTGTAAGACAGATGACTGATGATAGATTGATTTGTGGGAAATTTCTAATTTTACTGTACTTAATTATTATGAGCTATGTATTACTAGATTTCATGATTATTCAAACCCATATTATTTCATGATCTTCTCTCAGCTTTTTTTAAAAAAGATATTTATTTATTTGTCAGCAAGAGAGAGCACAAGCAGGGGGAGTGGCAGGCAGAGGGAGAAGCAGGCTCCCCGTTGAGCAGGGGGCCCCATGCAGGGTTCATTCTGAAGATCCTGAGATCATGACCCAAGTTGAAGGCACAGATGGAGCGACGTGGGCCCCCCTTTTCCTCAGCTTTCTGTAACACTTTATTCTTTGCACAGTTGATTTGTCCCCTTGATATTTCTTAAGTACTTTAAAGTTGTAAGTTTAAAAAGTTGTGCTTTTTACCTATATATGTGTGAACTTTTTGAGAATAGCAATCAGGTAGCCTGCTCCTTTTTGTCTAGCTAGTGCCTGGCACAGTATAAAATCGTATGAGGCAAGTATTTTAAAATTTGGAATTATCGATTGTTAAATTAAGTAAACAACAAGGCCATTAAACAGAGGTGGTCCTATGCCTTAGGCCAGCATGAGCAAACCAAAATCTGCCTGTAAACACGTCAAGGTTTTGAAATTAAAACCTAAGGATAACCAGTCACAAACAGCCAACTAAGCCATAGGCTAAAGCCAATCAATAATTTCCTCACTTTGTTTCTACCTTTGCTCTATAAAAGTCTCTGCCTCAGCTCCTGTTGGTGAAACGTTCTTTACCACTTTTGGCTTAGTGCAACCCATTTGGAAGATTTTTGCTCAAACTCTTAAAATTTTTTGTCAGGCCTCAGTTTATTTTTTTTAATTTTTTATTTTTAGAGAGAGAAGAGGGGAGGGGCAGAGGGAAGGAGAAAAAAATATGTATTTTTTTATTTTTTTATATATTTTTTAATGAGAGAGGTGGGGAGGAGGGTAAGAAAGGGAGAATCTTAACATACTCCATGCCCAACATGGAGCCGGATCTTACTGCCCTGAGATCATGACCTGAGCTGAAATCAAGAGTCAGATACTTAACAGACTGAGCCACACCAGTGCCCCTGCTTCAGTTTATTTTTTAACACCTTTTGACTGTCCTGGTTCCTGTCTTCTATACCTTTTCCAGCTTTTCTATAGCCTGCAAAAAAAAAAGGAAGGCCACAAAACTCTGCTTAATTAGAAGGTTTTCTTGGCATTTCTCTTGGCCCCTTTGACCATATCCCAGTGGAGTTCTATTGTCCCTCTCATCTATGATAGCATCATATAATACTTCTATTACATCACTTGTTTCAGTGTTTTATAATTTCATTTTTGTGCCTATTTTCCAATAGATTTGTTTTTTCTTTGGGAGCAAACAATTATTTGAGTAGGAATATTGTTTTTCTTTGGGAGCAAACAATTATTTGAGTAGGAATATTATTTGTCCTTATGTCTCCAGTGCCTAGCACTGTGCTAACTAGTCTAGGAGAAGATAACCTGTTTAAGAGATATTTATTGATTGAATAAATTCAAATAGATTTCTCAAGTTTAATTTCTTTTAGGTAAATTTCATCTGATTTCTAAGTTAGGAAGAGTGGAAAAAAGTGTAGAAGCTCACTGTGGAGCAGTTCTTGCAGGAAGATGGAATTATGAAGGAACAGCATTAGTTACAGGTACGTTGTCTGCAAAAATGATGTTTTAAATGAACTGTTTAAAGAAAAATTTTCACAGAATCAGAATATTTTCTTTAGTAATAGTGTCTTTCATTGTCCAAGAGCAAATAATTGGCACAGCATTGAACTGGGCTTCTAGATAATGTTATAATTCAGAATGTCATTTTATTAGATTTCATATATGACTTACAGACAATATTTTTGTCAAGGCTTTTGAAGTGGTCACTTATGGGGTAAATAAAAGTTGTAATTCTTTAACATGTTAAAATTCAAAATGTTTAATTGACCTTTACCCCCATTCCTTCACTCTCCCATCTCCTGCCCTATTCTCATAAGCATTCTCATCTTCATCTATGCTATTAGCTATCTAATGATGTCTAACAAATTACCCCAAAAGGTAATGGCTTAAGATAATAAACATGTATTATCTTATAGTTTCTGTAGATCAGGGAACAATTTAATTTAGCTGGCTGGTTCTGTCTCAGACTCAAGACGTTGGATAGGGCTGCAGTCGTGTGAAGACTTGATTGGGGTTGGAGGTTCTGCTTCCAAGATGGCTCACTCATATGCTCTTGGCAAGAGATCTTAGTTCCTCTCTGACTGTTGGCAGGAGGCCTTGGTTCTTACAAGGGCTTCTCCATAGGGCTGCTTGAATGGTCTAACAACATAATTGTAGGCTTCATAAGGGAGTGATCCGAGAGAGAAAAATGGTAGGTACAATATATTTTATGACCCACCCTTGAAAGTCATACTCCATCATTTCAACCATATCCTATTAGAAGCAAGTCACTAAATGTAGCCCAAAGAAGAGAAATTAAGCTCCACCTATCAAAAGGAGGAATAACAAAAAGTTTACGGATATGTAATCAAACCACCAACCTATCCTCTGGACTTTCTTTAGGGCTTTGTTCAGTGAACTGTTTCCTCTCCTGCCTATTTTTTTAACTTGTCCTTTTCCAGTTGTTTCTTTTTCAGCATATAAATATGTCCAGATGTCATCCATCTTGAAAATTGAGAAGAAATGAAATAAAAATCCTGCCTTTAACAAATGATTCTCTCTAGAGAATTCTTTCTTTCTTTCTTTCCTTCTTTCTTTCTTTCTTTCTTTCTTTCTTTCTTTCTTTCTTCTTTTAAGCAAGTTGTTCAAAAGAAAAGTCTACTACTTCACTCCATTCAGTCCCCAACTCACTGGAATTTGCCTGCAACTCTTCTTATTGCAATGAAAGCACTTTTCTTAGAATTCTAGGATGGAAATTTCAGTGAAAATGAAAGTATTAGTTGAATAATATACTCACAAATCTCCTAAGATTAAAGGAAAAAATAAAAATTTTTGACATGGAAGTTAGGAGAATCTGATAAAATTTTTTCAAAGTAATTTCAATTAAATTTTACAGTTATGAAGCACTGTTATTTAATGAATAAATTGTGTCTGTATTTTAAATATGTCTTAGTGTAGATAAACTGATTTTTCTATGCAAATTTAATGTTTAAATTTATTTCCTATAGATAAAAATATCAATTATTTTTCTCTTTATAGTTGGAGAAGATGGACAAATAAAAATCTGGTCAAAGACTGGGATGCTGAGATCAACTTTGGCTCAGCAAGGTACGTATATTAATCAATTAAGATATCTTAATAATTCCCTTTAAAGACTATTAGAGTTCCTAAGACTGATTTAGGTAAGGTTCAAAGCCTGAAATCTCTCTCTTTTTTTTCTAAGATTTTATTTATTTATTTGAGAGGGAGTGAGAGAATGCACATGAGTGGGGAGGGGTGTGCGGGGGGAAGAGAGATTCTCAAGCAGACTCCACTGAGTGGGGAACTCAACGCAGGACTTGATCTCATGTCCCGGAGATCATGACCTAAGCTGAAAAGAGTTGAATGCTTAACCAGCTGAGGCACCCAGCACCCTGAAGTCTCTTATTTCTTTTTCTTTTACTTTTTTAAAGATTTTATTTATTTATTTGACAGAGACATAGCGAAAGAGGGAATGCAAGCAGGGTAAGTGGGAGTGGGAGAGGGAGAAGTAGAGTTCCACCAAGCAGGGAGCCCAATGCGGGACTGGAGCCCAGGACACTAGGATCATGACCTGAGCCAAATGCAGACTCTTAACAACGGAGCCACTCAGGCGCACCTCTTATTTCTGTTTATACTTTTTCCTCTTACTTTCCATGTTGCCTGATAAACCGTGGTAACTGTGTTATTTGAGCCAAGAAGTACAAGAAACACTCAAGGCCTTTTTTCTTTTTTAGTAAGTCTGTATAAATGTAGTTAAAGGCTGATGATTCTTTTAAAAATAATTCTGAATCCTTATGAGCATATACTATCTGGAATAGGATTGAATGTCTACTTAAGTAAATAATAGTAATAGAAACATTAGGAGTAACTCCCTACTTAAAAAGTCCTAATAACTTCATAATATTACCATCCTTTCTAAACTGTACTACACCAAAAACTAATGATGTACTATATGGTGACTAACAAAATAAAAAAAATAAATTGTATTGTATGTTTGGTACTGGAGGGGAGCAGATACCCTGATGGTCCAAAACATGGTAAACTGCAACTGCTTAGAGAAGCATCTCAGTTTTCCATGTTAATTGGAAGGAAGTGCCCATAAAGTCATTTCAGTGGTCATTCCTGTTGAGATTTAGGTTACATACAATTATTTGTGTGTGTATAGCAGATCTATTTTACTAATTAGATTTTTATGTAGGAATAGTAAAGCAGTTTTCATGTTTAACTGAACATGTATCAGCTGGTCTTCAAAGATGGCAGACTATTCTTGAGAATTATATAATCAAGTTATATTGTGAAGCATCTCTGGTAACTGACTTCCAAAAATTTCCAGATTTCATTTAAAAAAATTTTTTTAATGATTTTTTAAAAATTTATTTGACGGAGAGAGAGAGAGCACAAGTAGGGGGAACAACAGGCAGAGGGAGAGGGAGAAGCAGGCTCCCCGCAGAGCAGGGAGCCCAGTTTGGGGCTCCATCCCAGGACCCCGGGATCTTAACAGAGCTGAAGGCAGATACTAACCGACTGAACCACCTAGGCACCCCCAGATTTCATTTTTTAAGTCACGTTTACTCTTAAGATAGTGTTAAAATAGTTACATTTCTTTAGCTACCCATTAACCAAATTTTAGCAAAGGGTAACCATAAACACTGGGTAGTACTTTTCTAGGTAAACATAAATACCTGGTAGTAGTAAAAATGTTGATGAGATTCATTTATCCATTTTTTTCTCTGATTGCTTCTGCTTTTGGGGTCATATCTAAGAAACCATTGCCTAATCCAAAGTCACGAGGATTTAGACCTTTATTTTCTTCCAAGAGTTTTATAGTTTCAGTGTTTACATTTAGGTCTACAATCCATTTTGAGTTAGTTTTTGTGTATGATGTTTATTTTAGAGAGGAATGGGTGGTACTCTTTTTAATTTTTTTTTTCCTTCCTTCCAAATAGATGGGTAAATAAATTCCCTTAGAAAGCTAAAATACTGATTAGGTCATATGATAAAGGTAATTTTATTATGTCTTCATCACATCGTATAATGATATTTTCCATTGACATTCCAAATAGCTGTAATTTTCTTAACATCAAATGACTGTGAAAGGGCTTATCATTTTTATCTCATTTGAATCTTATTTATTCTCCTCACTTGAGGTTTATATTAAGTATGAGATTAATGAGCAAAATTAAATTATATAGATTTTCATATTTTAGTTAACCTGTTGATATTTCAAGATAATCAGATATCTTTGGATTAAGAATTGCAGATTTACTATAGAACTATGCATCTGATTTTTAGGTTTTTGATTGTTGGTGCCACCCACGCTTTCCTAATAAGGCATAGACTTTTCCTATTTCATCTCTGGGGAAAAGCATTGGAAAAATTAAGTTATGATGATATTAACCCTGAAGGAAAAATCTCTGGTTATTTATAAGTTTTATTTGATTTATTAAAAGCTATAATTTTTGATGGTGATAATGAACTACTGATAGCTGGATGCTAAAGACTCAAATGAGGCCAGAATAGGTGGGGAAGGGGACTTCTGCCTCTTTTAGGGGGAAAAACTGTAAATTTTGGCAAAAAAATGAAATAACATAAACCTGAGTTATTGTAACACTTGGAATTCAGTAAATAATGTTGAAAGCATCCTAGTGATTTTTACTACATGTTTATATTAATTGCATTTATTTTTGATGAATAGAAAAAATTTCCTGAATTCATTTCTTTTTTTTTAGAAATAGATATTTTATTTATTTATTTTTAAAGATTTATTTATTTATTTTAGAGAGAGCACATTCACATGAGTTGGGGGAGAGGGAGAGAATCTTTAAGCAGACTCTGCTGAGGGTGGAGCCTGTCATAGGACTCTCTCTCACATCCCATGAGATCATGACCTGAGCTGAAATCAAGAGTTGGACACTTAGTTGACTGAGCCACCCAGGCACACCCTTAATTCATTTCTTAATGATTGGAGATGGATATATAGATAGAAGTCATCGTCATCACCTTCTCCTCTAATATAGGAAAAGCATTAATCCCAAGTTTTTAAATTTTTTTTTTAATTTGACTTAGTTTAAAAACAGTTCCTACTGGTACTTATGAGGAGTTATTTTTCCTTATTAGAGAAAAATAGTGTATGGGCCAGGGGTAATTATAATTAAGCTTTGTGTATTTTAATTATAGGCTAAAATTGGAATAGAGTAATACTGCAAACCTTTGAGGATATTTCCCCCACATTATATTCAAATGGAAGAATGGAATGACAAAAATGGAACCTGTCTAAATAACTAAATAGTGAATTTAGTAAAGGAGGTGAATTGGAAATATAAATAACTGTAGCATAGGCAGGATGTTTTTGTTATTACAAAGGTGCTGTGAGAGGATAGGAAAGCAGAGATTATTGCTTTGGAGGGAAAGGAAGTATCAGAAAGGCTTCCTGGCAAATATCAGAATATCTTTTTTTTTTTTTTTTTTTTTTTTTTTTTTTAGAGAGGGGTATGGGAAAGGAGAGAATGAATCTTAAGTGAACTCCATTTCTAGTGCAGAGCCTGATATGGGGGGCTTGATCTCACAACTCTGAGATCATGACCTGAGCTGAAACCAAGAGGTGGATACTCAACTGACTGAGCCACCCAGGTGCCCTTGGAATATCTTTTGAATGAGCTTTAAAAGATAAAGAAAGTAGGGAAGGAAATGGGCTTGTTAACAATGGAGTAGAGCTGTGGAGGAAGTTAGGTGGTCAAAGGCATAGAGACAGAACAACATAAGGTAGGGAAATCAGGTGTATAGGAGCAGACCCTTTGGGCCAGAGGGCAGGCTGTATGAGGCTGTATATCCAAAGGGACCAAGACATTGATGACATTGGATGCTAAATGAAGGGTTTTGATTTTGTTTTATGAGCATACCAAACCTTAAAAAAATAAACAGAAGAATAAGAGATAAAAACTATCTCTTAGGAACATAAACTTAGCAGTAATATGTAGGATAAATCAGAAGAAATAGAGATTAAATGGGGTGGCCAGCAATAGACACATGAAAAGATCTGAACATCACTGACTATCAGGGAAATGCAATTCAAAACCACAATAGGATAGCACCTTACATCTGTCAGAATGGCTAAAATAAAAAAAGACAAAAAACAACAAGTGTTAGTGAAGATGTGGTGAACAAGGAATCCTCATGCATGGTGGTCTAAGTTAATACAGCCACTGTGGAAAATAGTTTGGAGGTTCCTCTTAAAAACAGAAACATTGTATGATCCAGTAATTCTACTACTGGGTATTTTCCCAAAGAAAATGAAAACACTAATTCAAAAAGATATATGCACCCCTGTTTACTGCAGCATTGTTTACAATAGTCAAGATATAGAAGCAACCTAAGTGTCCATCAATAGAAGAATAGATAAAGAAAATGTGGTAAAAATGTACAATGGAATATTACACAGCCATTAAAAAGGATGAGGTCATATCACTTGAGACAACATGGATGGACCTGGAGGGTATTATGTTAAGTGAGGTAAGTCAGGCAGAAAAAGACAAATACCATATGATTTCACTTATATGTGGGATCTAAAAACAAATGAGTAAGCAAAAAGAAGAATCTGACCTGTAAATGTACAGAAGAAACTGATGATTGCTAGACAAAAGAGGGTGTGGGGGTGGGCAGAATGGTTGAAGGGAAGTGGGAAATACAGACTTCCAGTTATGAATGAATAAGCACCAGAGTCTAAGGCATAGCATTGGGAATATAGTCAATGATACTATAATAGTGTTATATGATGATAGATGGCAGCTACAGTTGGGGTGAACATAGCATAATATATAGAGAAATATTGTGTTGTACACCTGGAACTAATGTAACGTTGTGTGTCAGTTACAGTAAAAAAATTAAAAATAATAATAACGAAAAAATAAAATGAAAAAATGGGGGTGACCAGTAAGGAGGTTACTGGAATGTTCTATGCTAGTGTGCATTGAGGCTTGAACAGAGACAGTAATGATAGTTGAAAAAAGTGAATAGTTCTTAGTAGTTGACAGGAATGGATATCCTATAAGAGGTAAAGAATTCAGAAAGAAGAATTAATGAGGGGTTCTGTGTAGAGGGATGATAGTTTTGAATGTGTAGAGTCTGAAGTCTTTGGTGTAAGTAGAAGTACTGTGTTAGGGCTCAGAAGTAAAGCTGAAATAATGTGAGAGTCAATTATAGAAAGGTGAAAGGTGAAGCTATAGGGGAAGTTGTGATCGCCAAGGGATAAGTGGCTGAGGATAAAAACTAGAGATACAAATGCATTCATTTAAGCCTTTTCTCTTTGCTAATCCAAGAACATATACAACCAAAAAGTTGCTTTTTTGTGGAATAAATCCTACTTGATTGCTTACTGTTAATATATGTCCCTACAAATAGAATGAAAGGGAAATAATTCTTGGCTTTTTAATTCTTGATGATTTGGCAATCGAAAAAAAAGTTGGGTTCCTACTATCATGAGCAACACAATAAACAGCTAGTTGCTTATTGCATTACAAAGTGATTTCTAGTAGTGGTAGTTAATAGATAGTGCTTATATAGTATCAAACTCTGCTCTATGTACTTTACCTATATTCCCCCAGTGTAGACTTATATTGCATTCAAGGCAAAGATAGCTTATACTTCATTGTGATAGTGAAGAGTTTGTTTCAAAAGCATTCTTAAAAACATGCAAAAACATTTTTAGGGGCTACTTTTTAGTATGACTGTGAAAAACATGGTATATTTGACCATGTACTTCCTTAAAACAATTGAAATACATTTTTGTCTCCTCTTCTGTGGTTTAAAATGCCTTCAACAGGTTGAAAGAATTTAGATAATTTGTTTTACAGAGAGATAAGGGTCTGACATTTAACACAACCCCAGGTGCATGTGGTTTCTTAAAAAATGTCAAAAAGGTCACATGATCTTAGTGTACAGAGTTAGAAAAACAAGATATTTTTGAGTGTCTTAACTGAAATGGAACATAAATAAAAATTCCCAATATAAAAAGCAAGAAATTCTTTAATTATTATGAAACTACTTTTGTTTTTTTGTCCATTTTTTTTGGTAACTATTGGAATTAATAACATTACATAATTTGCTAAACTTTTTGTTGAAAACTTACTTAACCTGAAGTCTATAGTTGTTATTTTCATACTGAGTTTGCAAAGTGAAGTGTAACGCTGAGAGTAATTCAATGCTTTAATAAGCATGTTTTCAAAAAAAAAAAATTTAAATATTGTAGGTTTTTGAAATGCAAGTGGGATGGATTTCATTATAATAAAAATCATTATTTTCTTTATAAAGCTAATTTTTCCACTTTCAATAATGATGTTCATCAGAACTACCCAAATTAGAAGTTGTATAGTATATCTCCTTTTGGAAAAGAAAGCATTTGTATATACAGTGGTTTCACACTTAACATTTTATTATTAATATAAGAGATGAATATAATGAAGACCTCTCTTAGTTCTTGATATTATATCCATTTTAAATACTAGTGGTTAGGAAGAGTGAACTAATGGGACTTAACTATTAATCTTATCTCTCATAACCCCATATTTGTTTGTTTGTTTTCTTGTTTGGTTGTTTTTTAAAGATTTTATTTATTTATTCGACAGAGAGAGAGAGCACAAGTAGGCAGAGCGGCAGATGGAGGCAGAGGGAGAAGCAGGCTCTCCGCTGAGCTGGGAGCCCAAAGCGGGACTGGATTCCAGGACCCTGGGACCATGACCGAGCTGAAGGCAGCAGCTTAACCAACTGAGCCACCCAGGCGCCCCCCCCCCCCCGTATTTGTTTTTGATAAACAAATGTGGTTAAAAGCCACATGTTACAGCAAAGGAATTGGCTTAACTTTTCCTCTAAAATCTTATTTTGTTTTATACTATAAGTTCTTATATCTGTTTTTTTAACATTATTATTGTTTAAAAAATATTTTATAATCAGGAAATGAATAAACTCCCAAGTCCCAACAGGGAAGATAAGTATTCTGAAGATTTATAAGGTTAATAAGCAAGGAAATGGTGACACAGCTGACTTAATGAGGCCACAAATTCAATGCTAAAGAGGACAAAAGCGTCCCTAGCTCCTCATCCTATACCCCAACTGTGCCTTTTACCACAACTAAAGGGCTAGAGTCACATCCTGTATAACTCAATGGGAGTTGTATTTACTGAATTATTTCCTTGGGGGGTAGATGTTTGTCATCGTTTAATGTATACCCCAGAAAAGTGTAATTTTACTGACTGTATTCAGGATGATTTGATAGTCCTTAATTAAAATATATTAATTTACTTTTTGCACAATAATTATAACTATAATAATGGAAATAAAGAAGGTACCTATAACTCTATCACCCTATCAAATAAGCATTCAGCCTCTATTCCCTTCCAGTACTCATCAAGAACCATATTTGAAATATCTGAAATTTTGATTTACATGTTCTAGGGAGTTTATTAGAGTTGAATTCTATTTGGCAATTTACTTGTGAAATCCAGGTCAGTTTCTGGCTACTTCCAGAGAATATTCCAAGAGAATGTACTTACCAAGTGCAGAAGAAGTGCCTTCTGGCCATTTGTGGGTTCTTCAGATACGGAACAATCCTAGATGTAATTGACTGAATAGCATATTTAGACCCAATATACTATCTAACCTAAATCATGAAAGGCATGCTTCAGAGTTTGTTTGGTTGTTGTTTTTTTTTTTTTTTTTTTTTGCTCTAGGTCTGTTGTAAACTAGACTTTCTAAATTCCTTAAACCACTGAGACTTGCTCACAACTGAATTATATTCTGATTGGGAATAAAATGGCATGAAAAAGGTAGGGTGCCACTTGAGCACAAGCCATTACTGAAATTTACTCCCTGTTGATTACTGATTACTCCTGTTGATTAGCATCAGTTGAGTTTCCCATTTAAATGAATAATTAAATCTTATTGATTACCCATAAATCCTCAGACTCAGATTTCATTTTACTAAGAATGTCTTATTCATTCACAGAAAGTCAACTGCTACAGTAGTCTGATTTACGAGTTCTAGACGATTTTTGAAAGCGGCTTTAGAAATATTAATGGATTAATATTTCATAGATTAATTATGTAACCTTGATTCACTTTCCTAATGGATGGTAACTGGGTCAGAGAGTGGAGTACAGCTTATTTAATGCTTTTGCCAGGTATAATACTCATTTTTTAAAAAACTAGGTTCAAATAAAGTACAGCCTTCCAGAAGATATTAATGTGAAAGTCATTGAGTTAAAAAAATACCTTCTCCAAATTCCTATCCTAAGAAATTGAAAACAGTATGAAGTTTAAAGTAGTTTATAGAATGGTACATTGAGGGCGCCTGGGTGGCTCAGTGGGTTAAGCCTCTGCCTTCGGCTCAGGTCAGGATCTCAGGGTGCTGGGATTGAACCCTGCATGAGGCTCTCTGGTCAGTGGGGAGCCTGCTCCCCCCTGCACCCCCGCCTACCTCTCTGCCTTACTTGTGATCTCTGTCTGTCAAATAAATAAATAAAACCTTAAAAAAAAAAAAAAAAAGAATGGTACATTGAGTCAAACATGTACTTTTCCCCAAAAGTATAAGTCAGCTTCATCCCGGTTATGGGATATCTGAATCCTTCTTAGCCTAGCTTTGAGGCCAAAGCCCCGCTTGATAGATAGCAAAACTTTCCTCAATCTGATTTTTAATTTGCCATTTATAAATTCATACATAGGAGGGGGTAGATCATTTTGGGGTAGAATGGTTTCTGTCCATTAGAGAACTGCTTAAGCAGCAGATGAGTGGTAGGTCTATTTCCTGTATTATCCTCAGGAATGGGAATTAATAAAGTAAATATACCATTTATATTTTTGTATGGTAAATTTAAGTCAACTTGTGTATTGAGTCAGTTTAAGCACTGATGGCTGTTGGTGGGAAATGATAAATCATGACTTTTCTGCTATTTATATCTTAAAATAATGAAGTGTATTTATTTTATGCTCTATATTTTAGTAGCACACTATATTGAATTCCTAAAAACTCCCATCCTATTTTCTCAGCAAGATCAAAATTAGTTAAAAACATAGTTTTTAAGTTGTTTACAGTAGATTTTCAATGGTCAATATTAACTCATTTTGTTTCAGTATCAGGCTATCCTTCAGTTTTAAAGGGCCATTGAATATGAAATGAAATGGCACCCCATATTGCTTTTTTGTTGCTCTTAACTAGCTCTCTTATTATAAGGTATAATAATGAAAATCTGTTGGTTTCTTTTTTTTTTTTTTTTTTTTTAATTTTCTTTTCCTTTTTACAGGGACACCAGTATATTCGGTAGCATGGGGCCCTGATTCAGAAAAAGTTCTTTACACGGCAGGCAAGCAGCTGATCATTAAACCTCTTCAACCAAATGCTAAAGTTTTACAGGTATTTCTCAGGCATTTGTAAGCTGTTATCAGGATCTGTTGGACTGCTAAGTGAGAGGTCACTTTCTTAGGAGTCCCTTTCTTCTGGGTGGTCTTTTGTCTGAAGCTTTTAAGTGTGTGTTTTTACTAGCCTTTATTACAGAATAGGGGATATCTGGTTATGTTTCTAACAAGGTTCACTTCCCTCTTATTCCAACTTACATTATACCAGTAAATCATAAACGTGTTTTGAGTTACTAAATTGTCACAAGATTTGGCATGATAGGCATCTTTAAATTTAGCAGAGTCAGCCTCACATGTATAGATTTGAAACAAAACAGGACAAAATCATAAAACTTTAAAAGCTTGTTTAGACTGTGTTTCTTATCATTATAACTAGCATCCTCCTCCTCCTCTTAAACCTCATTTATTCGATACACTTAATCTTTCTCTAAAACCGTAGCATTCTTTTAGTATTTTTAGAAGGGTCATCAGTGTAATCTTCAGAACAAGTGAGGTGTATATACTTTTACCAAATATATAGAAGCAAAACTATGGTGACAGTTAAGACAGGTCAGAGTAGGACAAATTAATGAAAAAAGTCTGTATTCAGGGTTTTGATGTTTGATTTTAGCGTTAAAAGGCAGAATCATTTTCTTCATATTTTGATAATGACACAGCGTAGTATGGATAATAAAAATACAGGCTTCAGACTTAGTCACCTGGTTTCAGATGTTCACTTATTTACCTAAATGTAACTTTAGGCAAGTTAAAAAATATCTTTGATTCTCAGCTTTCTCATCTCTTAGTTGTGATGCTAGTACCTATTTATAGGACTGTTGTGAGGATTAAATGAGTTAAATTACAAAGTGCATATGACAGTCTATACAATAAGCATATTGAGTGCATACAGTAAGCACTCAATATAGAGTAGTTGTTACTATATGTTACTGGTGAGTTATGTCATCTCTACTTTTTAGTCAGCCCCTAATAAATTAGAGCCAGGGAGGCTGGAAAAAAGATATAGAATGATTGGGTCCAGAGTAAGGGAATTGGTGCTGGCGATTTAGCAGCTACAATGGGTATAAAAGTGTTTTAAGAAGAACTGTCAGATTTAACAGTTCAGTGTGTATAGATTTTGGGGAGTAAGGAAATAGAAATGACATTGAGTTTAATTTTAACTTCTATGTAGATTATGCTATACATATTTCATAAAGTCAACATGCATTTACATTTCTACTATATGCAGAACACTTTGCTAAGAACTATGGTACAAACAAGAAATAGAAGATACAAGTCCTTGCTTGCTCTTAGGCAGCAAAGATAAAGAATTTGGGCAAATGGAAGAAACTGCGAAAGAACTAGTTCTGCCTGCCTTTAGTCAAAGTTCTTCCATACCACTTAAACTCCAAAAATCTGCTTTAAAATTATACAGCAAAAACAGGCAAGGTGAATCTTTTGGTTTATAGTTATGTGATTTATTGAGATACCTATAATTAGGCTTATATGAACACAACTCAGATACTGTATATTACCATTGGTAAATTATAGTTCAGTGGTTTAGTAGAATCTTTGGGCCAGCACGTAGTAGAGGGCAAGAAAAGCACCCACTGCCAAAATTCAGCTACTGTGGAAGAGGAGTTCAAGTATAATTGGTAACTTCGTGCAAATTTTCTTTTTTTTTTCTTTTGGGTAAACTAAAGCTGTGGCAGTTTTCCTTAGGTATAAACACATATTCAAATTTGGGTTGTCCGTAAAAAGGAACACTTACTCTTGCTTGTAGAATATAATTTAAAAGTATATACCTGATTTCCATTAAAAGCTTTAGGGACTCTTCTTGAGACCCAGAGTTTGGTTTTATAGTGAGGAGACTTTTGTTTATTTATTCATTCAGTGAAAATGTAGTACATACATATTATATACCAGATACTGTGCCTTATGTGAGATAATTCAGAGTGAAACAGAACATAGTTTCTGCCCTCAAGAAACTCGTTGTCAAAGGAATTTCACAAAATGTCCGGTTAATTGAGAAATAATTGAAAACTGTCTATGCTTTATGTGTAGTATATAAATATGTATAATATAAACTGATAATTCTAAATCATAGTATATGGAAGGTTTAAATCATATTTTGTTCCTAACTTTTGAATATATAAAAATTTATTTTTATAGCTTAGAAAGGAGACTCTTGAGAATCTCTGTGTATGTGTATCTATATATACCCATATCTGTGTCTGTGCATTATTTTTTTTTAAATATTTTATTTATTTGACAGAGAGAGAGAGACACAGTGAGAGAGGAAACACAAGCAGGGGGAGTGGGAGAGAGAGAAGCAGGCTTCCCTCAGAGCAGGGAGCCTGATGTGGGGCTCGATCCCAGGACCCTGGGATCATGACCTGAGCCAAAGGCAGACACTTAACGACTGAGCCACCCAGGTGCCCCTGTGCATTGTTATTTTTATCCTTGTAGTCTATTTCAGGACATTGTATTAATTTAATGGTAAATTGTGTGAATTAATTCTTTTTAAAGTATATTATCAAAACATTTGTTTTTGAGAGTAGCTATTTTTATATATCCTGAGTAAAGCAAGCTATGAATTACTATTTATTCTTAAAGCTTATTTGACTCTAATTTAATATTTTACTCTGTGTGCATTAAGAACAATAGGATGGTCTGTTGTTCAACATAGTACTGGAAGTCCTAGCCTCAGATACAGACAACAAAAAGAAATAAAAGGCATCCATATCAGCAAAGAAGAAGTCAAACTTGCACTCTTTGTAGATGACATGATAGTCTGTGTAGAAAACCCTAAAGAACTCCACCAAAAAATTGCTAGAACTGCTACAGGAATTCAGAAAAGTCACAGGATATAAAATCAAAGCACAGAAGTGTATTGCATTTCTATACACCAATAATGAAACAGCAGAAAGAGAAATTGAGGAATCAGTCCCATTTACAGTTACACCAAAAACCATAAGATACCTAGGAATAAATCTGACTAAAGATGTAAAAGATCTGTACTCTGAAAACTATAGAATACTTATGAAAGAAATTGAGGAAGACACAAGAAATAGAAAAACATTCCATGCTCATGGATTGGAATAACAAATATTGTTAAAATGTCTGTACTACCCAAAGTAATCTACACATTCAGTGCAATCCCTATCAAAATAACACCAGCATTTTTCACAGAGCTAGAACAAACAATTCTAAAATTTGTAGGGAACCATTAAAAAACCCTGAATAGCCAAAATAATGTTGAAAAAGAAAATCAAAGCTGGAGGCATTACAATCCCAGACTTAAAGCTGTATTACAAAGCTGTAGTCATCAAGAGAGTATAGTACTGGCACAAAAACAGACACATAGATCAATGGAACAGAATAGAGAACCCAGAAATGGACCCTCAACTCTATGGTCAACTAATCTTTGACAAAGCAGAAAAGAATATCCAATGGAAAAAATACAGTCTCTTCAACAAATAGCGTTGGGAAAATGGGCAGCAACATGCAGAAGAATGAAACTGGACCACTTTTTTACACAAAAAATATTTTTACACAAAGATAAATTCAAAATGGATGAAAAACCTAAATATGAGACAGAAATCCATCAAAATCCTAGAGGAGAAATGGGCAGCAACATCTTTGACTTTGGCCACAACAGCTTCTTACTAGACTCCTCCCTGGATGCAAGGGAAACAAAAGCAAAAATGAACTATTGGGACTTCATCAAGATAAAAAGCTTTTGCATAGCAAAGGAAACTGTCAACAAAACCAAAAGACAACCAACAGAATGGGAGAAGATATTTGCGAATGACATGTCAGATAAAGAGCTAGTATCCAAAATCTATAAAGAACTTAACAAACTCAACACCCAAAGAACAAATAATCCAATCAAGAAATGGGCAGAAGACTGGGGCGCTTGGGTGGCTCAGTGGGTTGAGGCCTCTGCCTTCGGCTCAGGTCATGATCTCAGGGTCCTGGGATCGAGCCCTCCATCGGGCTCTCTGCTCAGCCGGGAGCCTGCTTCCTCCTTTCTCTGCCTGCCTTTGCCTACTTGTGATCTCTCTCTGTCAAATAAATAAATAAAATCTTAAAAAAAAAAAAAAAAAAAGAAAAGAAATGGGCAGAAGACATAAACAGACATTTCTCCAAAGAAGCTATCCGAATGGCGAACAGACACATGAAAAGATGCTCAACATCACTAGGCATTAAGGAAATATGAATCAAAACCACAATAAGATACCACCTCATACAGGTCAGAATGGCTAAAATAAATAACTCAGGAAACAACAGATATTGATGGGGATGTAGAGAAAGGAGAACCCTTTTACACTGTGGTGGGAATGTAAACTGATGCAGCTCTCTGGAAACCAGTAGGGGGGTTCCTCAAAAAAAGTTAAAAATTGGGGCGCCTGGGTGGCTCAGTGGGTTAAAGCCTCTGCCTTTGGCTCTGGTCATCCCGGGGTCCTGGGATCGAGCACCACATCAGGCTCGCTACTCAGCAGGGAGTCTTCTCCCCCCTCCCTGCCTGCCTCTCTGCCTACTTGTGATCTCTCTCTGCCAAATAAATAAAAAATAAATTTTAAAAAAATTTAAAAAAAAGTTAAAAATGCAACTACCTTACATCCCAGCAATTATACTACTAGGTATTTATTCCAAAGGATACAAACATAGTGATTCAAAGGGGCACATGCACCCTGATGTTTATAGCAGCAATGTCCACAATAGCCAAAATACGGGAAGAGCCCAAATGTTCACCAACTGATGACAAAAAGACACACACACACACACACACACACACACACACACACACACTGGAATATTAGTCACCATTGCAAATCTTGCCATTTGCAATGACATGGATGGAACTAGAAGGTATTATGCCTGGTGAAATAAGTCAGAGAAAAACAAATACCCTATGATTTCATTCATATGTGGTGTTTAAGAAACAACATAGATGAACATAAGAGAAGGGAAGAAAAAATAAGATAAAAACAGAGAAGGAGGTAAACCATAAGAGACTCTTAACTATAGAGAACAAACTGAAGTTTGCTGGAGGGGTGGTGGGTGGGAAGATGGGGTAAATGGGTGATGGATATTAAGGAGGGCACTTGTTGTAATGAGCCCCGGGTGTTATATGCAACTAGTGAATCACTAAATTCTACCCCTGAAACTAATACTACACTAAAAGTTAACTAACTTGAATTTAAATAAAATCTTGAAAGAAAAAAAAGAAGAAACAGTAGGTTGGGAATGGTCTATAGAGAGAGAGCCTTTAACATCAGTTACTCTTTGATGTGAAGATAATTGGCTCAGACATTAAAATGTACCTGTGGTCTTCAAGGAAAATTAGTTTTTTTTCAGTTATATTATTCTGCCTAAACATGAAAAAATGCATGTGCTAAATGGGCACATGAATTTATTGTATTGAAGAGCAAGAGGGGATCCATGCTTACTTACTAGATTATCAATTTCTGGGTGACATATATGTAACGCATTCTATATATATGTATCGATTATGTACATATCTGTGGAAAACTTTTTCTGTTATGTGGTAACAAAGGTTATATACAGAGGTTTCTTATGTAGTTCAGTGACCAGAGACATGAAGGTAAAAAGAATGAGGCTTAGGAAAATATGCAGAAGAGAATGAACAGACTAGTAAAGAAGATGGTCATATAATAAAAGTTTTTTAAAAAGAAAAGAATTGGTAAATAAGAATGAAGACAAGGGACGCCTGGGTGGCTCAGTGGGTTGAAGCCTCTGCCTTCAGCTCAGGTCATGATCCCAGGGTACTGGGATCGAGCCCTGCATCGGGCTCTCTGCTCAGCAGGAAAGCTGCTTCCCCCCCGCCCACCCGCCCACCCCCCCACCGCCTGCCTCTCTGCCTACTTGTGATCTCTGTCTGTCAAATAAATAATATCTTAAAAAAAAAGAAAAGAATGAAGATAAAAAAAGAATGAAGACATTATCTTTAACTGAATCAACTGTATAAAAAAGAGTAAGATTTGGATTCAGTCCAGTGTTACCACACACATGTCAAGCTTGGAATTCTTCAATAGCAAGAGATTTTCCATCTGGAGTCCAGGCAATTGAGATTTATAAGGAAGTAAGCTATATAGTGGATGTCATAATCCTAAGTGTTTTCTTTACTTTAAATTAGAAATGAAACAAGCAAATGAGGTTATGCGTAACAGCTATCAAAGGAAAATGGGAATCTCCAAAGACAGGATAAGAGAATCATTAGAGAGGCAAACTGTCTTTTCTTTAAAAAAAAAAAAAAAAAAAAAAAAAAAAAAAAAGCAAAACAAAACTTTCTAGTGCTCTTGAAGGTATAATTAAATCTTTTTTTTTTTTTTTTTTTTTTCCCTCATAGTGGAAAGCTCATGATGGCATTATTCTAAAAGTAGATTGGAACTCTGTCAATGATCTGATTTTGTCTGCTGGTGAGGACTGTAAATATAAGGTATATGATTTTTTCATTTATCATCTGGTTGAAGGAATTAAATTTAGGTGAAAAGTATTTAGCAAATAAGAATATTCTTTTAGTCTTTCACTTTAGCTGTATCTTTTAACTCAAATGATTTGGCAAATTGTTATTTTATAATTTTAAGTGGTATTTTAAAGTGTTGACTTTCTCATTGACCTATCTTACTGACCTATAGAACTTGACTTAATGAGCAGGAACATAAAGAAAACTCCTGGTTTTACTGGTTATTTAAATTAACTCAAGTGAAGTTTTAAAAATCAATCTTACTGGTTTATTGAACGTTGTTCAGCTTCAGACCAAAATAATTTATACTATAAATAAGATTTAATGTAACTGGAGTTAGAGGAAATTTAACTGAAATAAATACTTTTAGGTGAAGTTGATAGAGCACTTACTGACCAAAAATTTTAAGCAAAAAATTGAATATTTCAAAACTTTGTTTAATTTAAAAGGACTCAAAATGTATAGGTTGTATGATTAAACAAAGATTTAGTGAAATTGGAAAATTATTACAATGTTATAAAAATTTTTTTGAGATATTTAGGTTTTAAAGAATACAGCTTCCCCCCCCCCTTATGTGATAGTAAAGACATTTAGTTAGTACTATTATAAAGTGTTGATTTCTAAATCTCTAATTGATACCTTACTGTTAGGACAAACTTTTTTGTAATAATATGGTGACTGTTGTAAAAGGTTTTTAAAACTTTGTTTTTTTAGGTATGGGATAGTTATGGCCGCCCTTTGTATAATTCACAACCTCACGAGCATCCTATTACCTCAGTTGCCTGGGCTCCAGATGGAGAGTTATTTGCTGTCGGATCGTTTCATACTTTACGTTTGTGTGATAAAACTGGGGTAAGTTATAATGGTGAACAATCACAGATGTACTGTCATAAATGTGATTATGCATAACACACCTGGTTCTCAATCTTTAAAAAAAATTTTCAGTGAATGCGTTTGACTGCATCTTTCTGATTTGCCTTCTAAATATACTAGTTCAGTCAATTCCAGATATATGGGACCATATAAACTCTAAGTTGAATTTGAAGAATGGGTACATTCTCTATTATTTGTCTTTCTGGAAATACTGATTTTAAGCATGATTATAGAAGATGGTGAAGTAGCTAAAGTATTAAAATTTATACCCAATCAACATGGAGAGTTCAGTTTTTGAACTTTTTTTTAAACTGTCAATATGTTTCATATAGAAATTTTAGTTGCATGTTTTTGGCATGGAATTAATAGTAAGTTTTAAAAATGATCATTTTTAAACCAAAGGAGTTGGGTTTTTGTCAAGAATTCATGTTTGCATACATGGGGGACCTTTTCCTCACAAGAGAGTGTATATACCCTTCTTTGTACAAATTCTGTTTAGAACCTAAACAAACAGCCAAGCTCAGCAACATTCACCCATTGAACTTGAATAATGAGTTACTTCATCAGAGTGTTCCAGAAGCCACCGAGTGATGAGTGGGGTTATTCTGTGCTATTCCTAACTAAGAGGAAATCACACAATTGTTCTGTGGCTTATTTTCCTTGAATGTAAACCAGGACCATTAAGTTAGAATTATTGAAGTTTTATAAATGATCTGCTTTGTAAGTTTTCTGTCACATAAAATATGAAGTCTGGCTTCATATGGCTTCAAAATATGCCTGGCTTTAGAAGCTCTCTGAACTGTAATAACATAAAATCCATTCAGTCTTTCCCTCACAACTCCCTAATTTGTATCTGTGCTCAAATTAGGCTCATGAATCCTCTCCGACCCTAACATCCTCACTCATCTTTTCCTTTCTGTGGAATGCTCTCACCGCTGTTTTATACTTACTGAATTCTACCCATTCTTTAAGGCCCATCTTGTGTTTAACTTCATTTCCTCATACCTTCCACAGGTATTTATCTGTTTTTCTAACTTCCTCTCATATAAAGTCTCTCTTTTTTTAGTTATAAATTAGGATGTTGTATCAGATAATCTCATTTTCATCCAATATTTCAGTGATGATTCTAAGTCTATAGAATATGTACACATTCTCACAATGTATTATGCTTTTATATTTTCCATTTTCATTTTATGTATGTTATTGTTGGCTCCCTAGATAGTTTATAAGATTCCATAGGTCAATGGTTTCTATTATCTATATAACACAGTAGATACTCAATAATTCACTTATAAGTCGATTTAAGCATGATAATTTTAAATTGCCATTTTGGGGTACTTGGGTGGTTTAGTTGAATATCTGACTCTTGGTTTCAGCTCAGGTCATGATCTCAGGGTCCTGAGATCCAGCCCTGTGTCAAGGTCTATGCTCAGTGGGGAGTCTGCTTGAGGATTCTCTCTCTCTGCCCTGCTTATGCTTGCTCTCTCTCTCTTTTTAAAATTAATAGATAAGGGTGCCTGGGTGGCTCAGTCTGTTTAAACATTTGCCTTCTGCTCAGGTCATGATTCCAGGGTCTTCGGATCCACTTCTGCGTCAGACTCCCTGTTCAGTGGGAGTCTGCCGCTCCCTCTCTCTCTACCCCTCCCTCCTGCTCATGCGGTCTCTCTCTGTGTAGCTCTCTCTCTCTCAAATAAATAAATAAAATCTTGAAAAAATAGACAAATCTTTAAATTGCCATTTTGATGAAAATATTTAAAAATTTAAAAATGTGGGGTGTTGAGTTGATTTGAATAACTGAATTAAAGTTTTACTTTATTAAACACCAAGCCTGTTTTTAGAATGTTAACTATTCTGGAAAAGTAAACTTTCTAAAAGGATTTTTCTTTTACCTTATTCAGACTGAAGAATTGTAACAGTTTTTTAAGGATTTGAGATTAGCATTTATATATATTTTCTTTTATTCAATAGACATCACATGTATACTGCTCATAAGAGTATTTTAGAAACTGGTGATAGAGAGATGTAAAGATTTTCACTCAAGTTGTTGACAGTCTAGTATAGAATCAGGCTATAAGATTCATAGTACAATGTGACAAATGCTATGCAGGAGGATTATTTTGTGCAAGCACTATGAAGGTGTGGAAGAGCTTAGTTCTGCCTGTGAATATTGATTGGAGAGCTGAGGCTTGAAGAATTAGTAGTTCTTCAAGGAGACAAGTTGGGAGATGAGAGTTGCAGTCAGAAGGAACCTTTGGGTATCCAAGTATGGTGCCTTTTATGCAAGATTTTGCATGGGATAGTACCAGGAGATAACACCGAAAAGATATTCTTGGACCAGATCTATGTTTGCCCTGTAAAAGAGTCTAACGTTTAAAAATCAAATTATTTTCTGTGAAGCACTCCTAGGAGTTGCTGTAGGGTAGAAAGGAGGTGAGGAGGCTGAGCTCCTGGTCATTCTTTCCAGCTGCAACCAGAAACGCTCTGCATTAATCAGTTTTTCTCTTTGAGCATCCAATATTAGACTTCCTTTGAACAGCTAAAATAATGAAATTGAAAAACTGGTATGTTAGTCAGTAGAAAGCCACAGATGGTGGCTAGTGACATGATAATATTCAAATATTGGAAATATTGCTTTGGTATCAAAGGAACAGTGGTACAGGAGAGGGAACAGAACATGCAAAGGCAAGGATTTATAGTCTGTTAGAAAAATTAAAAGAGATTGGAGTTTATTTTCAGGCAGTAGTGAGCCACTGATTCATTTTAAGTAGTAACCTTATTAGATTTAGCATTTTTAGGGAAATGTATTCTGAGATCAGCAGGGAGATTTCTAATTGGATAATTCTTGTTGACCTATCTTCAAGTTACTAATCCTTTCATTGGTTATCTTCAATCCTTTCATAAGCCTGTCCAGTGAATTTTAATTTCTGATATTGTATTTTGTACTTCTAGAACTTCCATTTGGTTATTCTTTCATAGTTCTTATATCTCTGCTGAGATTTTCTCTGTTGTTACAGTGTTCAAAATGATATTTTCCAGTAAGGTCTTGGTTATAATATCGTCTTTAAAATCATTATCTGCTAATTCTAGCATTTTGTCATCAATTGCCTTTTTTCTTGTGTCATTTTTCTTGTGTATTTGCATAACTAGTAATTTTGAATTGTATTCTGAACATTGTGAACAATACATAGTAAAGATTCTAGATTCTGTTATGTTTCTCTAAAGAGCACTGACTTCATGTGTGTGTTAACAGGCAGTTACCTTGACTAAACTCAAACTTTAGTCTCTGTCTTTTTTCTGGTGGAATGATGAAGTCCCTGTGGCCTTTTTCTTTCTGGAGTTTTCTCGTCTGTTTCCATCTGCATGGTCAGTGAGCTTTATCCTCTGATTTCTTGGCCAGTGACAGCAAGTTTCTATCTGAGATTTAGCCACAATTCCTGGCACCAATTAGGGTCTGTTCTTAGATAAAAGGTTGTAAAAAAATGGAAATTTACTCAATACTGTTTCCTTTTGTCAACCATTGACTCCTCTCAAGTTTCTGCCTGCTTTTTTTAAAAGCAGCTTTATTGAGACATAATTTATATACTATAATTTTACCCATTTAAAGTACACAGTTCAGTGTTAAGTGTATTCATAGGGCAGCCACCACACTCTAATTTTAGAAATTGTTCGTCTTCTCTAAAAGGAGTCTCATACTCATTACTATCAATCCCTATTTCTCCCTATCCAGCAACCAGCCTCTGGCAACTACTACTCACCTTTCTTTTTCTATGGATTTCCCTATTCAGGCCATTTCACATAAATGGATTAATACAGTATGTGGTTTTCTGTGACTGGCTTCTTTCACTTAGTATAATGTTTTCAAGGTTCATCCACATTGTTTCATTCATCAGTACTTCATTCCTTTTTTATGAACAAATAGTATTCCATTATATGAATATAATATATTATGTTTATCCATTCCAAATGTATCAAATTTTGGTTATTATGAATAATGCTACTAAGAATGTATATAAGTCTGTACAGACATGTTTTCATTTCTTTGGGTTTACTTAGGAATGAAATTACTAGGTTAAATAGTAACTCTATCTTTATAACTTTGTGAGGAACTACCAAACTGCTTTCCAGAGTAGCTGTCTGTCTGCTTTTGATTGCTTTCCAGTCTTCAAGTAGTTGTTTTATTTCTTGTCTGAAGTGACTAGGTGTTATTTGTGAGAAGGCTAATCTGATAGTAGCCCGTTCTACCACTATCATTCCTTACATATCAAGTTTATTTAAAGTAATTGATCACGAATTTTAAAACATTAGATCTGCATACTTGAGGGTTATGCTGACTACTGCAATGATTCTCAAAGTAGAGGGGAGGAGGAGAGCTATCTGCTAGAGATTCTCTGTTCAAGAAATTGCGAAAATGACATGGAAAATAGCGAAATAACATGACTTAGCCAGTTCACAAAACAAATGCCAAGTGACCAGTAAGAACATGAAAGGATGTTCAATTTAACTAATATATAGTATAAAATAAATGATGTGTTTTACCTAATAGATTGGAAAGATTAATAATGACTTAAAAGCCTCAGATTCACTCAAGTAGAAGGAAATGAGCTATCTCATTTCTCACTGTTGGTGGGAACGTGGGCTGATTCAACCTTTTTAAAGGGTAGTTTGAAAATACATTTCCAATGTCAGATGTATATATCCCTTGACCTAGTAATCTCACCTCTAGGAATTTTCTCTAAAGAGATCATTGTACAAGTACACAAAGATGTATGCATAACAATTTCATCACGTAGTTGTTATAATAATAAAAATTAGAAATAAATGTCCATAGGACTGATTAGGTTATTATTTGATCATACCTAAACTGGAATACCCTTAATTCCCATTAAAAATGGGAAGAGGAGATTATGTTTAATAATCTGGAAAGATATCCATTGGTTAAGTTATTTAGTGAAAAGACCAGGTTATAGGAGAAAATGTCATTCTGTAATTCCACTTGTGTAAAATTGTATACTCATATCTTTAACTATGTGGATAAAGATGTACCCAGAACTGTATTTGGGTCGTCTTTTCCTTCTTCATATGACTTTTTTTTTAGTGTGAACTTTAACTCAATGACTATGTATCAATTGTACAGATACAGTAAAGGTTTTTAAAAAGTTCTTCAGGGAGGGCACTTGGGTGGCTCAGTCATTAAGTGTCTGCCTTTGGCTCATGTTATGATCCCGGGGTCCTGGGATTGAGCCCCACATCGGGCTCCCTGCTCAGCAGGGAGTCTGCTTCTCCCTCTCCCTCTGCTGCTTCCCCCACTTATGTGCTCACATACACTCTCTCTCTCTCTCTTTCTCTAAAATAAGTAAATAAAATCTTAAAAAAAACAAGACAAATGACTATGGCCCCAAAAAAGCAACAATAGCAAACCCTGGGGAGGGAGGAGAATCTAATTTCCAGAATTACCACATTATAATATTCAAAATGTCCATTTTCTTTTTTTTTTTAAGATTATTTATTTATTTATTTATTTATTATTATTTTTTAAAGATTTTGTTTATTTATTTGACAGAGATCACAAGTAGGCAGAGAGGCAGGCTGGGGGGCGGGGGGAAGCAGGCTCCCTGCTGAACAGAAAGCCTGATGCAGGGCTTGATCCCAGGACCCTGAGATCATGACCTGAGCCGAAGGCAGAGGCTTTAAGCCACGCAGGTGCCCCCAAAATGTTAATTTTCAACAAAAAAATTACAAGTCATACAAAAGAGGCAGGGAAGTTTGGTCCATTCACAAGAAAGAAAAATCAAAAATAGAAACCATCCCTAAGAAAGCCCAGCATTGGATTTATTAGACAAAGAGTTTAAGTATGCTTGAAGTGCTAAATAAAACCACAGATAAAGAATTACCGAAACCAGGGGCTCTGGCTGGCACAGTCAGTTAAGCATCTGACTCTTGGTTTTGGTTCAGGTCATGAACCAAATGTTGTGAGATCAAGTCCCACATCCTGCTCCATGTTTAGTGGGGAGTCTAGTCTGCTTGGGATTCTCTCTCTCCCTCTCCTTTGTACCTCTCAACCCCTGTCCAAGCGTACTTGCTCTCTCTAAAATAATAGAAATAAATTTTTTAAAATTAATTTATTTCTTTTCAGCATAACAGAATTCATTGTTTATGCACCACACCCAGTGCTCCATGCAATACGTGCCCTCCATAATACCCACCACCTGGCTCCCCCAACCTCCCACTCCCTGCCCCTTCAAAACCCTCAGGTTGTTTTTCAGAGTCCATAGTCTCTCATGGTTCATCTCCCCTTCCAATTTCCCTCAACTCCCTTCTCCTCTCCATCTCCCCATGTCCTCCGTGTTATTTGTTATGCTCCACAAATAAGTGAAACCATGTGATAATCAACTCTCTCTGCTTGACTTACTTCACTGAGCATAATCTCTTCCAGTCCCATCCATGTTGGTACAAAAATTGGGTATTCATCCTTTCTGATGGAGGCATACATAATACTCCATAGTGTATATGGACCACATCTTCCTTATCCATTCGTCCATTGAAGGGCATCTGGGTTCTTTCCACAGTTTGGTGACCGTGGCCATTGCTGCTATAAACATTGGGATACGGATGGCCCTTCTTTTCACTACATCTGTATCTTTGGGGTAGTAGTGCAATTGCAGGGTCATAGGGAAGCTCTGTTTTTAATTTCTTAAGGAATCTCCACACTGTTCTCCAAAGTGGCTGCACCAACTTGCACTCCCACCAACAGTGTAAGAGGGTTCCCCTTTCTCCACATGCTCTCCAACACATGTTGTTTCCTGTCTTGCTAATTTTGGCCATTCTAAGTGGTGTAAGGTGGTATCTCAATGTGGTTTTAATTTGAATCTCCCTGATGGCTAGTGATGATGAACATTTTTTCATGTGTCTGATAGCCATTTGTATGTCTTCATTGGAGAAGTGTCTGTTCATATCTTCTGCCCATTTTTTGACATGATTATCTGTTTTGTGCGTGTTGAGTTTGGGAAGTTCTTTATAGATCCTAGATATCAACCTTTTGTCTGTACTGTCGATTTGCAAATATCTTCTCCCATTCCGTGGGTTGCCTCTTTGTTTTGTTGACTGTTTCCTTTGTTGTGCAGAAGCTCTTGATCTTGAAGTCCCAAAAGTTCATTTTCGCTTTTGTTTCCTTTTCCTTTGGAGACCTATCTTGAAAGAAGTTGCTGTGGCTGATATCGGAGAGGTTACTGCCTATGTTCTCCTCTAGGATTCTGATGGATTCCTGTCTCACGTTGAGGTCTTTTATCCATTTCGAGTTTATCTTTGTGTATGGCGTAAGAGAATGGTCGAGTTTCATTCTTCTACATATAGCTGTCCAATTTTCCCAGCACCATTTATTGAAAAGACTGTCTTTTTTCCACTGTATATTTTTTCCCGTTTTGTCAAAGATTATTTGACCATAGAGTTGAGGGCCCATGTCTGGTCCATATCTACTCTGTTCCACTGGTCTATGTGTCTTTTTTTATGCCAGTACCATGCTGTCTTGGTGATCACAGCTTTGTAGTAAAGCTTGAAATCAGGTAACGTGATGCCGCCAGTTTTATTTTTGTTTTTCAACATTTCCTTAGCAATTTGGGGTCTCTTCTGATTCCATACAAATTTTAGGATTATTCGCTCTAGCTCTTTGAAAAATAATGGTGGAATTTTGATCGGAATGGCATTAAAGGTATAGATTGCTCTAGGCAGTATAGACATTTTAACAATGTTTATTCTTCCAATCCAAGAGCATGGAATGGTCTTCCATCTTTTTGTGTCTAGAAATAAATTTTTTAAAGAAAAAAAACAGAAGAACAAAGTCTAAACAGAAAATATCAATAGAGAAATTATAAAAAGGAATCAAATAGATTATCTTGAACTGAAAAAAAATGAGCAAAGTCTAAACAGAAAATATCAATAGAGAAATTATAAAAAGGAATCAAATAGATTATCTTGAACTGAAAAAAAATGAGCAAAGAATAAAAAGTATATCGCAAATATCTGCAGAACCCAAAAATATGATCAGTCTCTTCATGATACAAATAAAAATCACAGTGTAATGCCACTTTGTAAGGAGACCCAGGGAAAATGGGTCTCCTTACAAAGCGGTGAAGGGTGTATTAAGTGGTACAACTTTTCTCAAGTATAATTTGGCAAAATCTATCTAGATCCTTGAAACTTTGACACCGCTATTATCCTTTCAAGGAAGTTTAAAGATGCATTGCATATTCATTTGTTCATTTATTTTCATATTCATTCATTCCTTCATGAATATTTATTGTGTCTATTACATGCCAGGCACTTGCCCTAGGTGTTAAAGAAACAGCAATAAACAAAATAAATTCTCTGCTCTCTAGAGTTTTCATTCCAGCAGATGAAAAGCTATACACAAACAAATAAACAGAATCAATATATAATATGTTAAGTGATAATAAATGACATAAAAAAATAAGGCTAGGTAAGGAAGATGGCATTATTTTAGGTGAGGTGGTCAGGGAATTTCATAAACTAAATATACAGTATTGAGTTGTTAGTAAAATAAATTATGGTACAAGTAAATTACTTATGAAATAAAAATTAAAATCCATAGTACCATAATTTTCCCCTTTATTTGATAATAAAATTTTTTAACTTTGATTTTTAATAAACACATTATTCAAATACATGAAATAGATACTTTCAAGTTAAATTAGTTAGTATTAAGAAATATACAGAATATATTATTGAATTGCATTATGTTACATTAAATGGAACAGAATTCAAGGGAAAAGATACCTTTGGCCAGATTTTTCAATTAACCTACGTTATTGCTTTTATTAATCAGCAGGTGGTGCTATTGCTTGTGTAAGACAACTTTTGCCATTTTTTTTTCACTGTTCTTGAATATTCCGTTATTATAATAAAAAGACTTCCCTCTGTTCATTCATTCTTCCATTCAATTAAAATAATTGCAGCGATTCATCACCTGCAGTAACTGGTCTTACTGCTATATGTAACTTTTCATTGTCAATTACGGATGTCAACACATACAATTTAAGATAGCCTGCAATTTCCTAATTCCTGGGATATGAGGGAGAATATTGATTTTAAAAATCATTAGTGTAACAAAGAAATGTAAGAAACTTTGCATCTATCATCTCTTCCCCCTAAACTTAATCTGTAAACACACACTTTTATGAACTGAATTCATCCGACTTGGCTAAGGATACATGCTTTTGAGAATCCTTTTAATCTAGTATATTTATATAGCAGTAGTAAAGAGAAAGGTGAGATTGGCATTTGGGAGGTGCTTTTGTAAGTTTTTACAGTTAAATCTTGTGTTTTAGTGTAAATATTTCTTGTTGCGTTTGTGGGGAACTCTGTGCCTAAGCAGTTTGACAGAATACAGGGTAAAAATGGTCTCTTCTTTTTCAAGGATGTAAAAATCCTTTAATGAATAAGTCAACACTTTATAAATGCATTCTCAGTTGTTCTCTGTATTGGCTGTGCAGTATGATGGCATATTATATTTATTTTTTTAAAGATTTTATTTACTTACTAGAGAGAGAGTATGTGAGCAGTGGGAGGGGCAGAGGGAAAGAGAGACTATCAAGGAGATTCTGTACAGAGTGCAGAGCCGGGCCGTGAGGCTCAATCCCACAACCCTCAGTTCATGACCTAAGCCGAAATCAAGAGTCAGATGCTTAATCCACTGAGCCACCTAGGCACCCCATGTTGTAATGTACTTTAATGTAGGAGTAGTATTGACATGGTTGTAGAGCCCTGGAGTCAAGATCAAGACTCCAGTGGTGAATTTACAGAGTTAAATGGGCTGAGCTAAGTGATTACCTCCTTCCTTTCAATTCCACCATTCTGCAATACTTGAAGTTTTTGAGAAAGCTACTTTAAGATTTCTAAATCTTTGGCTTTTAATTTGTTCCTTGGATTTTTCTATTTTAAAAAAGTTGAAGTCAGGGGCGCCTGGGTGGCTCAGTGGGTTAAAGCCTCTGCCTTCAGCTCAGGTCATGATTCTGGTGTCCTGGGATCAGGCCCCGAGTCGGGCTCTCTGCTCAGCGGGGAGCCTGCTTCCTCCTCTCTCTCAGCCTGCTTCTCTGCCTACTTGTGATCTCTCTCTGTGTGTCAAATAAATAAATAAAATCTTAAAAAAAAAAAAAGGCTGAAGTTATGGTTGAACTCTGGGAAAGAATTCTTTGCTAAGGACACAGGCATATTTATTCATTCATTCATTTAACAAATATTGATGTGTGCTAAGCTCTCTGTGATACTCTAGCTAGTCAAAGAATAATATTCATGTATGTCCTCTAGGAGTAACTCACCCTCTATTGAGAGTACTGATATGTAAACAGATAATTAAATAACATGGTTATTTAATGGCAAAGATTATAATTGTTGTGGGAGAATGGAGAAGGAATAGAGTATTGGCAAGTTTTTAGGTATGTCTGTACTTAGAATGAGACTAAATTTGGTTTAAGTAAGGTTTCTCTCTGGTCAATTATCTTAAAAACATTAAAATGTGGGTTTTTAAAAAAAATAACTAGAGCTCTTTTTTTAACCAATAAGCACAAATTTGATATTGCTTTTTTCTGATTTTGGTACCTAAAAATCTAAATTTAATTATCTCTGTCTAGAAGCACAGAACTTCACTTCCGTTGACAAATGTTCTTTATGTGTACATATGCTAAAATCATGCAAAAGCTCCTGTTACACATGGACCAGTCCACTAACTCCTTCTACACAATATGTCATTGTTCCTCCACCCTCCATTTGGAGAAGTGGTATAATTTCCTCTTTTGCTATCTCTCTCATAGTATCTTCTGCATAAAAAAATACCTCATAAACTAAACTCCAATATTCACACATTCTGATTAGTTAGCACTAGAAATCAGTCATGTAAAAATTTTAAGTCCTTTATTTTGATTTAAGGAAAGATGTTATTTCCTTTTATTTAATCATTTTTAGTTAAATTATCTTTCCTTTCTGAACCTCTTTCCTTTTTATTTATTTTTTTAAAGATTTTATTTATTTGAGAGAGAGAGCATGAGAGGGGAGAGGGTCAGAAGGAGAAGCAGACTCCTGCTGAGCAGGGAGTCTGATGAGGGGCTCCATCCCAGGACTCCAGGATCATGACCTGAGCCGAAGGCAGCTGCTTAACCAACTGAGCCACCCAGGTGCCCCCCTCTTCCCTTTTTGAAGAAATTCTATAGATTTTTTTCCCAGACCATTAGGGCATATTAGTATCATCTGTTTAGTATTATCTGTTTAAATTTTAATAATCTAAAATTGATCCTTAAGGATTTTCCCCTCAGGATTCTAAGATGTTCATATTTTCTCTAAGGAAGATTCTGTTTAAGAGTCTAATTTTTTCATACCATCAGGAAATATTCATGAAAAAAATAGCTTGCTTTTTCTTAATAAAGACGTGCCTCAGAGATTTTGTAGGCTTGGTTCCAGACCACTGCAATAAAGCGAATATCAGAATATAGCAAGCAAAATGCAACTCTTTATTTCCCAATGCATGTAAAAGTTATGTTTGCACTACGTTGTAGTCTGTTAAGTGTGCAATAGCATTATGCCTAAAAAAATATTTATATACCTTAATTAAAAAATACTTCATGCTAAAAAAGACTAATCATCATCTGAGCTTTCAGTGAGTCATAATCTTTGCTGGTAGAGGGTTTTGCTTTAGTGTGGATGGCTGCTGATTGATTAGGATTGTGGTTGCTGTCTTATATGGACTTGGTTCATGGTGCCCCAAAACAATTACAATAATAACATCACTGATCACAGTTCACTGTAACACATATAATAATATTGAGAAAGTTTGAAATATTGTAAGAATTGCCAAATTGTTACACAGAGACACAAAGTGAGCAGATACATTAGAAAAAACAACATCAATAGACTGGCTTGTTACAGGTTGCCACAAACCTTCAATTTGTAAAAAATGCAGTATCTATAAAAGCCAATAAAGTACAATAAAATAAGGTATGCCTATATAATATCAATGCTTTCTGTATAACTTAATGGTAGGCTATTAAATGCATATTTTGCTTGATGTCATAAAGCCATTTTGATTCTTTCTTCTTTCTAAAAACAACTTGTTCAGTAATTTTTAAATCATTTCTTTTGGATATCCTTGAGAATTCGATACCATGTGAACAATACCAAGATTCTACTACCACTTGGCGACAAAATGATCAAATTATTGTTTAGTTTCTTTTTAACTGTGAATGAACCTTTGAAAGCCAAAACCACAAACCCCAAACTACTTGAAAAAGTGGTAAAAGTACTGGTTAATGTGTTTATGCTTATATCTGAGTCTGAATCTTTAGAAAAAAAACTTAAAATCTCCAAAATTGGGGCACCTGGGTGGCTCAGTCCATTAAGTGTCTGCCTTCTGCTCCCAGGACCCCCAAGTTGGGCTCCCAGGACCTCCAACTTGGAGCCCCAAGTTGGGCTCTCTGCTCAGTGGGGAGGCTGGTTCTCCCTCTCTCTCTGCCCTTACCGCCTCCTTCGTGCTCTCTCACGTGTGCTCTCTCAAATAAATAAAATCTTGAAAAAAAACGATAAATACTAAAATTTCTAAATTGACTGCTATAATTTCACAGTAGGTCAAATAATGGACCCCCAAAGATGTCCATGCCCTAATCCCCAGAACCTGTGATTATGTCACCTTAAAAGGTAGAAGGAACTTTGACGATATGATTAAAGGTATGGACCTTCAGATGGTAAGACTATCCTGGATTATTCAGATTGGCCCAGTCTAATTGTAAATCCTTAAAAGCAGAGAATCTTTCCCAGCTAGTTTAAAGGATGGAGGAGGAGGAGATTCAAAGTAAGAGCAACTCATTCTGCTGTTGCTGGCTTTAAAGATGGTGAAAGGGCTCCACAGCAGATGAATGCAGGTGCCTCTAGAAGCTGCCAGTGGCCTGCACAGAAATGAGGACTTCCATCCTAAGGTGTAAGAAATTGAATTCTGCTAAGACCCTGAATGAGCAAGGAAACAGATCCTCCCCTAGAGCCTCAAAGAAGAAATGTAGATGTAGCAACAACACCTTGATTTTAGCTCAGTGAAAACAGTGTTGGATTTATGATCTATGAACCATTCTAAGTTTGTGGTAATTTGTTATAACAGTAATAGAAGATTGTGTCTTTGTAACTGAAGTTCAGGGCCATGAGTATGTGGCAATGAGTATGTGGGTGGAAATACCCTGGGGAAGGCTTTCACCACCTTATTGTTAACAAAATTTCTATTAGTTTTATTGCTTTGACTTAAGAAATTATTCTTTTCAGGTCCTTTTCCAAGTATTTGGCTAGTTGAGAGCAGATTTCAAATGAGAGAGTGAGGAGAGAGGTATAAAATACTATTACACAGGGAGATGGCCCTTTATGGAGAGAATTTGGGTTGGCCATAGAACACCATCAACGTTCTGGGTATTTGGGGAGGTGCCAGAGTCAAAACCAAACTGACCAGCCTTAAAATTTTTCAAGATTGCTTTAGAAAAAAATATTGCTAAACCTCTCAAAAGCTTGCCCATCAACAACTGCTGTGCTCTTGCTCAGTGACATAGTGCTTCTTTATAGGCAACTGAAAGTAACATTGATGTTTTACTTGAATAACATATTCTGAATACAGATCACATTTGTGTTCTATAAACTTATTTTATAATTACTGCTTTTTCTCTTGCTTTTTTTCCTGTTCTTTGCTTATCTTGTGTTTTTAGAAATTATTTGTTCTTAACCAAGCCAAAATTAGTATTTGTTTACCTTTTCATACTCTGTATCCTAAGAAAACTGTGGTTGCTGCAATCAATTTATTGCTTTGAATTAGGGGGGAAAGATAGACTACTTCACCAGTATTGTGAAGGCACAAATAGTGATTAATATTAAACAGTTTAATTAGATAAACAAAAAAGCTTATATTTTGAGGAAATTAGCAGCAAAAATCAATATAACAAAAATAATGAAAACAAAAACCAAAATATAATGTGATAATCATAACATACAAAAAAAATTAATATTTTCATATTTGTATGAACCTTTATACCTTTCAAGTCTTCGGACAGACTTTTATATATATATATATATATATATATATATATATATATATTTGTTGTTGTTGTTGTTGTTAGGTAATCTCTACACCCAACATGGGGCTTAGACTTAAAACCCTGAGATCAAGAGTCACATGCTGTATTGACTGAGCCAGCCAGGTGCCTCTGAACAGACATATTTTTACATGGTTATGATTACTGCAAATATATTTGTATGTATCTTTACTTTTTAGTATTGATGTTGTATACTTATTTTAGTTCAATATTATGTTATGTCTCAAAACACTCAAACTATGAAAGCAAAGCATAATTTCAATAAAAATAGGTTAAGGGGGAAAGATAATGGCAGAGGCAGCATTTTTTTAAAATTAAGATATAACATATACAGTATCTTATGTGTAAGCTCAGTAAATTTTTATGTATATAAATACCCAAGAAACCACCACTCACTGATATGAAAAATATTAACAACCCAGAAACTTTCACTGGGTTTCCTCCCAGTTAGTTACTCCTCTATTGTAACTGCTATTCTGACTATGTGATCATAGTTTAGTTTTGCCTGCTTGTGACTTTTATATAAATGGAATCATACAGTATTTTTACTTTCGTCTAATTTTTTTCATTCAACCATATGTCTGTGAGATTTATCTATGTTGTTGGGTATAATGTCATAATTTTTGAATCTTTTCAAATCTCCCCATAAAACAGAAAGTAAGAGTATAACCAATATTCCACAGACAGCCACTACAACAAAACTTAGATGATATCATATTCCTACAAACTCCCAAATCCAAGTGGTTTTCCAAAATACCACTGACACGTAAACATAGTCTCAGCATCTGTGTGTGAGGAAGCAGAGGAAAGGCAGCTAGGCTTCTCAGATCATGAGAAAAGAACTCCCAAATTGCCAATAAATGCCTGAAAGTGAGACAGGCCAATTAGTTCAAATAGAAGTGGAAACTGGACAGAAATCTGTAGGATCATAGTCGCAGAACAGGATCTTAGTCAAATTACATAATGTTGCCAAAGATAATGAAGGCATGCCATAAATAGACAAGCCCTGCCAAATAATTCAAAACAAGTTGAAGGATATTAAAAACATGCAAAAGCTATGAAATAACCATATAAATCAAAACTAGGAAAATTAAGAAATGAGGTGACTAGAGAAAGGGAGATTTTAAAGGAGAGATGGCAGAACTCAGAAGAGGATTATAAAAAAGGGAAAAATTATTACAGAAGTGAAGATGAAACTAGAAGGAATATAAGGCAAATAAACAATGGATATTGCCTTAAGGGATAATAGGAAGTAAAATGGAAGCAAGGAAAGGGCAAAAGAGATACAAAGTTTTGATAGAAAATGATAGATACAGAAGGTAAAGATGCGAAGACTACTACGATAATAGTAGTCTTCAAAGGAGAAGCCCAAAGTTATGAACAGAACAAATACTAAAAGCTACCACTCAAGAAAGATTTCCTCAAACGTCAGGGATTTAAAATTGATATTGAAAAGGCATACCAGATACCTAGGAGAATTACCCAGATAGCCAACACCCAGATATATACTAAAAAAAACTATAGGAGTTTAAAGAAAAAGAAAAAAATTCTGTGGACATCCAAGGAGAAGACTAAGTCACTCATACAGGGGAGAAAATGAAAATGTCACTAGACTTTGATAACAACACTTTATGCTAGACTATAGGTAAACATAGGGTACTCAAAGAATAGGTGCCCAAACATTTTATATCTGGCCATTCTGAACTTTAAGGTTCAGAAGCAAACTGCTATAAACATATAAGGACTCAAGGAATGTGGTTCCCATGAGTATTTCAAGGAGTCTACTGGAGAATTAGCTTCAGATTAATAATACGACTAGGGTTATAGCAAAATAAGTTACTGATTGTGAGCACAAGATACATATTTACTGAGAACTAAGACAAAATGTCTGTGAAGGATACAGTATAATAGGTATCAGCTATAGGTACACATTGCAAAAATGGGAGTAGAATGGAAGTGTATGAAAAGTAGAATAAGGTTGCTTGCAGATGTTAATTGGGAATAAAAAGATACTACTTAAAATCAGACAGAGGAAAAAGAGAAGGGGGAAGATATCTCTTGATTTTCATGTTGCTTATAGTGGACAACCACCTAAAACAATTAACAGATTCCTTAATATTAGCAAATATCCAGTCACTGTTCAAACTTTTCAACTCTTTTCTTTTTCAGTTTGTTGAAATTAAGATGCAAATAAGATACAGTCATTGTGATTGATCTGTAAGTTCCCCTTCCAAATTTTTTTCCCTTTGTAATTTTCTGTAGTTAAAGAAACTGGGTCATGTCCTGTAGTTTCCCACAGTCTGGATTTTGCCCTCTGCAGTCTCATGGTGTCATCTAACACGTTTTGGCCGTACCCACCCTACATCTACTGTATCAGAGAAACTGGAGTGGGTCCAGTAATCTATTTTAACAATCCCTCTAGGTAATTCTAATGCACACTAAAGTTTGAAAACCTGTGCTTTCTGTTACTCTTCCTACTTTAGTTTGTTTGGAAGTCTAATAATAAAAAGTGAAAGAGGAAAAATTAGGCTGATGAATGTGTAACAAGGAGAAACTTAGCATGTCTGACTCCATATTGCCTTGATTTCCCTTGCTTAGAAAGTTCTACTTAGCCCTGCACTCAGGCACGTTACAGATAAGGTTTGCAAAAACTGCTTTTTACCCAAAATCTAACTCACTCGAGGAGATGAGGAAGGATATACAGAAACTACATGACCAGATTCCTGTACTCAAAGATCAACTGATCAAAGACAAAGAGGTTACACAGTCTTTTTTTCCAAACAAAGTCACTCTCCTTGCCCCAACATCTAGCCGCTCAACTTAATTGTCCTGTCATGTGGTAAGCAGAGCAAGCTTGGACTTGGTAACAAATGTAAAAAAACAAGTTTACGCATAAATATGAGAAGCTGGATTAGAGGCCAAGACATGGGTCATGTAATTTTCTCAAGAGCTGGCAGATGAATTGGCAGGGTATTAACAGTGAGCCAGTTGTTAATGATAGTCTTAGACCAAATTACAGATTTTGCTTTTCTCATAGAACAGTGGCTGTATGTTAAAATTGCATAGAGAACTTGAAAAAAATGTACCCAAATCCCATTCCAAGAATTTCTGGACTTAATTGATTGGGTCCCTGGGTTTTGTTATCTTTTATAAAAGCACCCCAGGTGATTCTAATGTGCAACCAGAG
The DNA here is from genome assembly GCF_010015895.1 of Lontra canadensis. NCBI lineage: Eukaryota > Metazoa > Chordata > Mammalia > Carnivora > Mustelidae > Lontra > Lontra canadensis. The sequence goes on from NW_022631243.1 coordinate 252,510, forward strand.
TTAAGAACCAGTGTCCTAACTTTCCCATGCTTAAGAATCCCCGAAAGAACTCATTAAAAGTTTCCTGGCCCTCAGAGGAGTTGGGTCCATTAATTTACATTTCTAACAAGATCATAGGGAATATAGACGCTCCTGGCCCGGGCATATCCTAAAAAAGTAAGGGATAGTTGCCTTAAAGCAAAAGAAAAGTGTTAAATGTTAAGTGAGAGGGATATTTAAAAATTCATCTTCACAGTTCTTACTGCGACTATCACTAAATTACATCTAGGGAGGCTGCCTTATTTCTTTCTAGAGTTTGAAACACAAACGTGAATATTCCATGGCATATTTGGGGAAGAGAAGAGGCTGAGAGTATTAAAAAATCTCTTTATTTACTTTTAAAGACTTATTTATTTATTTGAGAGAGTACAGCAGCAGGGTTGGGGCAGAGGGAGAAGGAGAGAGAGAATTTCAAGCAGACTCCCTGCTGAGCGTGGAGCCCGAATGGGGGCTCAATCCAATGATCCTGAGACCAGGACCCAAGCTGAAAGCAAGAGTAGGACACTTAACGACGCTTAACTGACTGAGCCACTCAGGCGCCCCTAGAAGTCTGTTTAAAGCACCGATGATAAATAGATCCTTTTGACTTACCAATAATTGTTAAATTTACTGACTGGACAAAATCACCTTATCTCCCAACCCCACTCCCCAGATTTCATAACTATTAAAGACCCATTCTTTGATGATTTGCTTGTGCTTGTATTTTTTTTTTTTTAAACTAATAGTCATCTAAAAGAAAACACTTCTTAATTTTAAATAAAAATATAAATATTTAATATAACTTTAATATCATGGTACTGTTATATTCTTTGAAGTTTGTTTTTAGGGATAAGTTGCGTGTTGCAGATGTCATTGTTGATGAACCTTACAGACTAAAAGAAGTCAGAGATATATAGGGTGATGATAGTATTATCTACACATTTCTTTCCAGTTTCTCCTTTTAGTTAGGATCAGTCATCCAGGGGTTCTTAGATACATTTTTCTATGTTTAATTTTAGTAAAATGTATCTTTCTGGCTGATTTGGTTCTTTGGGTATTTTAAGATCACACTTTAGAGTAAATAGGTTTAAGGGGCACCTGGGTGGCTCAGTCAGTTAAGCATCTGACTCTTGATTTTGGCTCAGGTCATCATCTCAGGGTTGTGACTTCGAGTCCTGTGTCAGGCACCACGCTGGGCATAGAGCCTGCTTAAGATTCTTTCTCTCCCTCTGCTCCTTTCTGCCACTCCCAGTCCCTGCTCTCACATGCTCTCTCTCTCTCAAAAAAAGTAATATTTTAAAATATGAATCTGTGGTTTTAAAATGAGATCTTTGTTGCATCTACACCATGAGAATAGACTAGTTTTAGAATGACAGATGTGCCATAAGCCTAGTCCAATCTGTTTTGTATATTAACAATCAAGTCTCATTTGCCTATACCAACCACTTAATTTTTATGTAAAATAGTAGTCATGCAGGATTTCATAATACTGTTTGTCAAACACAAATAAGTTGATTTCATTTTATTGCCAGAAGCATATTGTTGGTATCCTTAATGTTCTTTGTCTTATTTTTAAAAAGATGATTTCAACTATTACATATATTCTTTTCTTGAACTTGCGCTTCTTAATTTTAGAAAAGGAAGTTTCTAACATTTTCATACTGCTGATGAAGTGAAAGTTGGTTCATTACCTTCTCCATGATAACTTTTTTATAGGCATTTCATTTTTATTTTTTTTTTAAAGATTTTATTTATTTGAGAGAGAGAGCATGAGAGGGTGAGGGTCAGAGGGAGAAGCAGACTCCCTGCTTAGCAGGGAGCCTAATGTGGGGACTCAACCCTGGGACTCCAGGATCATGACCTGAGCGAAAGACTTAACCAACTGAGCCACCCAGGTACCCTATAGGCCTTTTACTTAAGCAACAGGTAGAGGTTTAAAGGATGGTGGAAGGGAGTTGAAAAAAAGTGTCAGTGAGTGGAAAGAATCATTCAGCATATTTATTGTATATATGAACTTTATAGAGAATTTAAAGTCTTTTTTGATAATAGTGTGAATTAATGAATCTTTTTCTATATCTTTCCCATTTTCTCCACATTTTTTGGTCAGTGAGCCCATAGCTAACAATGAACACATTTGAAGCAGCAATATTGTACAACAAAATAAATACCCACCAAGAGCAACCAAAAAATCAACAACAACAAAAATCAAGACTTAATTTGACTTTGGGCTGTAAGGTTGGAAGAATGGGAAGAGAATGTATATCAGTTTAGTCAAATAAATAAATCATCCTTTTAGCAAATATGTATGTTGCATCTGAAAAAATGAAAGAAAATGCTTGTAATAGCATCTTTTTTTTTTAAGAGTTTATTTATTTATTTGACAGACAGAGATCACAAAGAGGCAGAGAGGCAGGCAGAGACAAAGAGGGGGAAGCAGGCTCCCTGCTGAGCAGAGAGCTGGATGTGAGGCTGAGGCTCAATCCCAGGATGCTGGGATCATGCCCTGAGCCGAAGGCAGAGGCTTTAACCAACTGAGCCACCCAGGTGCCCCTTGTAATAGCATCTTTTAAAAGTCTTTTTCTTACTGTCTTACACACACACACACACACACACAGAGTCTCTTTCATCCCAGTTAATGCTTATTGATGAGATAACTTTCTCAAAAAGGTAGTAGACGCTAGAAGAGGTTATATTTACTACATTATGAAAAAAAAAAACAAGAAAAGATCCATAACCTATCTTTCATGATTTAAAATGTATATCAGAGATGTCTTAGTTATATTGTGTGTTTAGTTTCAATTTTTTAGTGACACTATTGGAATATTAAAACCAATCTTTTAGATGTAGGGACTATAGAGATCCTTAAGAATTAATAGTAAGGTATCTTTTTTTCCTTCTATAGAGTCTTTGTATTTACCCGTTCAGTATTATTACTTAAAAATAATGATGCAAATGGAAATGGTATGGGTGTTTTGCAGTGCTTGAGAGATTTTACATATTTATATCGTATTCTACTATGTACTTTAAATATTACATCCATATCTTCTGTTCAGTACACATTTTAGTATGAAAAATATTAATTCTAGGATGAAGACACAGTCTTTTAAAAATTATCTTAAAATGTTAATGTATGCTCAATTTAAAACTTCTTTAAGATTTTTTTTTTCAGTATATCAATTTTTCTCTCATTCTTTCTTCTCCAGTGGTCATATGCTTTAGAAAAGCCCAACACTGGCAGCATATTTAACATCGCATGGTCAATTGATGGCACTCAGATTGCTGGAGCCTGTGGAAATGGGCATGTTGTTTTTGCACATGTGGTGGAGCAACGTTGGGAGTGGAAAAATTTTCAAGTAACATTAACTAAACGAAGAACCATGCAGGTATGATTATGTTCCATGGCTGATTAACCCTGCTTCTTCTCTCATCAGCTCACTATACAGAATATGGAATTATCTTCACTAAGTATATTTAAATCAAGTTTATAAAAATTCAGGCATATCGGAAATATTTTAACTATGCCATTAATGACTTTTTCATGACCTAAGGTTAAGAACCTCTCACCATTATAGAACCCTAGTGCCCACAGCTACTTTGTTGGTAGGGTTGAGGCAGGGATGGTGAAACTCAAAGCGTTTAGGGAATGTATGGATTCAGTTGAGGAAGTGGGGGAAGAAGCTGTGACAAGTTTGATCTAACCCCTCCAGTTAGGGGCTGACCCCATGGCAGGCCTAGCCTGCTAGTCACTGTCAGAGTTATATAATTTTATTTATTTATAATTGTAGAAGCTTATTTAACCTGATTTTTAAAAATTTTTTTTTCCTTTTAAGAATTACTTAAGGCAAGCCAAAGTGGGAAAATGGTAAGAAGTTTTTACTGGGAATTAGGGAGAGAAAAACAAGTACTTTTGGAGTAAAATAAGACAGGAAGGTTAGAATGTGGCAATGGGAGGTAGGTGGAAATGTTCAGGACTGAGAAGTCCAGTGGGAGGGGTTATCGATGCAATTGTAAGCTTCTTAAAGGCATAGTACTGTGTTCATTCAAGCCCAGTGTCTTACGTATGATAAATGCTCAACAAATATTTTAAAAGTTGGTTGGCAAAAGGTAGGAGGAAGAGGCCAAAGACTATGTGCCAGTGGCAAACCCTCTGCCAGAGAAAGGTGAACCTGTACCTTCTAAGTCTTCTTCCTCCTGTCTGTAACTGTTGCCTCTGTCTTCATATTCAGAATTCAGAGTATTATAATTATTTGGAAGCATATGTCTTGTAATTTCTAGGTCTACTCAAATATTCTTTAGCTTAAGTGTCCAGATTTTTTAATTTGAATAATATCACTAGATTAATAATAGTTAGCTCTACATTATAGTTTTTCTTTGTTCTGTTCACTTATCTTTAAATTTTTAAACTTTTTATTATGGAGAATTTAATACCTACACAGAAGTAGACAGAACAGTGTAATGAATCTCTAGGTACTCATCACCCAGCCCTAACAACCATCAACCCATGATCAAGCCTGCCCCATCCATGTCCGTATCTTTCTCCTTCCCCATTATTTTGAAGCCAATTCAGATATATTTTATCTGTAAAATTTTCAGTATACAACTAAAAGATAAGGACTCTTTTTTTTTTTAATATTTTATTTATTTATTTGACAGACAGAGATCACAAGAAGGCAGAGAGGCAGGCAGAGAGAGAGGAAGGAAGCAGGCTCCCTGCTGAGCAGAGCTCCCAGTGCCGGGCTCGATCCCAGGACTCTGGGATCATGACCCAAGCCGAAGGCAGAGGCTTTAACCCACTGAGCCACCCAGGTGTCCCAGGACTCTTTTAACATAAACAAAATACCATTATTGTACCTTAAAAATAATAATTCCTTAATATTATCAAATATCCCGGAAGTGATTAAATTTTCAGTCGTTTTCTACATGTCACATTTTTTAAAGTTAGTTTGAGTCAAGATCCAAAGTGGTTTACAAGTTGTAATTGGTTGACATGTCTTTAAGTCTCTTAATTTATAGATTCCCCTTCAATCTCTGTTTTTACTCCCTGCATTTTATTTGTTGAAGAAACCAAATTGGTTTGTCCAACAGAGTTTCCCACAGTCTGGACTTTACTGTTTGTTTCACTATGGTGTCGTTTGACATACTCCTCTGTCTTCTCCATTTCCTGTAAATTAGTTTTTGGATCTAGATGAGGTTATGTATAAATAGATATTGCTGTTAATTAACCTGGAAACCAAAACATTATTTATAGTATTGTATCTGTGACAAAGAAGGCATTGTGAGTTTTTTTTTTTTTTAATAAGATTTTATGTATTAATTTGAGAGAGAGAGTGCATGAGAGAGCACAAGCCAGGGAGAAGGGCAAAAGGAGACGGAGAAGCAGACTCCCTGCTGAACAGGGAGCCTGATGCAGGGTTCAAATCCAGGACCCCACGACCTGAGCTAAAGGCAGACACTTAACCGACTGAGTCTCCCAGGTGCCCCACATTGGGTGTTCTAATCAGTTGATTTGGGGACATGATTATTTTATTCACATAGTGCATGGGGAGCTAGCTAATATAGTAGTGCTAAAATAAATTCTAACCTTAATTTCAAAAATGTCCCAAGATGAGAATATATCTAGAAAGAGGAGTTTTTCTTACATAATAAAAAGGAGTCATCCTAGAGATTAGAGGATTTTTACACGAGATAAAGTGAACAGTGGAGGTGCTAAAATGACTTTTCTAATCCAAATTCCCTTTATACTTAAAATAATGTTTCTAAATAATCTTTCAGAGTTTTAGAACTAGAGCACTATTTTAATTTTTTTAAAGGTGCTTTGTTTTACTCTTTCAGTGATTATAAAACATTTGCGTTACACCTTTGCTAAGTTAGGCCTATTCAGTGTTTTTCTTAGAATACCTTCATTCACACATTCAACAGATATTTATGGAGTGATCCCTTCTTGCCAGCCCTTGGGGTAGGCAATGGGAAATGAAGTTGTGATGAAAATAAATTTGGTCCCTGTTCTCACGGAACCTCCTAGATTAGTATGTTGAAAAATCTCTCTCTCTTTTTTTTTTTTTCCCATAAATTCATGTCAAATTGAGTTAAGGTAAATAGTGAAGAAATAAGCTTATTTCTTCATGTGAAGTCGAGAAGTAGACAAGGCATTGTTGGATTCAGAGGCTTAAATGTCAACAAGATTTCATCATTTTCTCTTTCTTGACTTTCCTTTTCTCTGTATTGGCTTTATTTTTACAAAACCTCTCCCTCGTTTATGGCCTTGATAGTTCCAGGCTTACCTCTCTCAACTTCAAGTCCAACAAGAAGAGTGCTTTACTCTCCACAGTGATTCCAACAGAAGTCTCAGCATCAGGTCTCAATGTGTCAAGATTAGGTTGAGTGTATTTAGTTTGTGGGGGAGGATGAGTCAACCTTGTCTAAACCTCTTGGTTACTGAGAATAATGGAGAGAATGGTCCCCAAAGGAGAACCAGGGTATGTTTACCAGAGACGAGCATTTGATTCTGGGGAGTCAAAAACCAACACATTTCCACTATGGTTTATCCTTTGGCTGTTTACTACCATACTGTACTAGTTATCTTTTTTTGTTGCATAATAAATCACCCTAAAACTTAATGGCTTAAAATAACAACATTTGTTATTTCTCAGTTTCTGTGGGTCAGGAATCCAGGCATGGTTTAGAGAGGTTTTCTGGCTTAGAGTCTTTCATAAGGCTACAATCAAGGTGTTGGCTAGGGCTTTAGTCACATCTGAAGGCTCCACTAGGGGAGGATTTGCTTCTAAGCTCACTGACATGGTGTTGGCAGAATTCTGTTTACGATGATCTGTTGAACTGAAGGATTCAGTTTCTTGTTGACTGGAGGCCACTTTCAGTTCCTTATATGTAGCCTTTCCAAAGGGCAGCTGAAAACTTGGCAGCTTGCTTTATCAGAGCAAGCAAGTGAGAAGGGCCAGAGTGAGTGTAAGCAAGACATAAGTCACAGAGTCACAGTTTTTTATGCCCTGAACTGAGAAGTGACACCTCATCATTTTTACCATATTCTGTTCACTGAAAGCAGACTGCTAGATCCGATCCACACACAAGTGGAGAGACGTATCCACGGACGTGAATAACAGAAGGTGGAGAGCATTGAGAGCCACTTTACCAGCCAGTTTATATAACTAAAGCAGCTATTCTGTATGCAGTTGAAACCAAGCCCATCCCACCCTAAAAGAAAATAACTTAGATTCATCCACTTATTCCATCCAGTTCTAAATCTCTGGTCTAGAAAACTATAACTAACTGTGAATTTTATTTATTCTTCTTCCTTTCCAGCCCCCACCCCCCATATTGCTAACCTGCAGTGATGGGAAAACAGGATGACTATGATGAAAATAATTTGGAAAAGATGAGAGGGAAAACAACACATTGTTATTACCAGGTCCATAGCTAAAATCCAGCTGGCCAGGAATATACTGAGAACTCTTTTTCTTTGCAGTAGAGTTAGTTGCTTGGTTAATTTGGCAACCCTGGTGAGCTTTTCTGGGAAGATCTCCCACTTGGGAGCATTCCCTTTCTGGGGACTGTACATTAAGCAGCACTTAGTTTTGTTGTAAGGTGGAGGGGGGGCATGGATTGTCATAGGGACTGAACAATCACATTTTTGTGTGTGTGTTTGCCTGGTTTGGAGTTTCATAATTTCCTTAGAAATTTAGTAGACTGTTGGTTGGTTTGTTTTTTATCAATACAGAAACCAGGGATCATGTTGAGTCCAAATTGTTAAATACAGAGCTGGACCTGGCAGTTGCTACCTGGCAATACGCTTCATTTTTACCTGTCTCCCTGGACCTCAGCTTTTCTGTGTATGGTAACCTGGAGTGAGAAGTTTTCTTCCTCTGTCCTTTGCCTTCAGGCTGAATCTTAGTGGATGATGCTTTCTGAAAGAAATAGCTGATGTCTTTGTCAGGAAGAAATGCCTAGAAGGGAGAGAGTACTGGTGAAGGAGATGAAGCATTTCTCAGGTCTCCTCTTTACCTTTTTTTTCTCTCCTGCTCCTCTCAATTTAGCAAGGGGCACAGTTTTGGCTTTTCATAGTTGCCATAATTCAAGATTGAGTTTTAGTCACTCTGGCTTTTGTAAAGATAAGAATTAATAATAGAGTGATTTTGAGGATTAAATGAAATGATATATGTAAAACAAAAATAAATGGTAAGTATTGCTATGATTATATCTATGTATAGGATTAAATGAATATTCTGGAAATGTAGAAACAGAATTTTTGGGTTTATGTCAATCTGAGTAGTCTAAATATTGTGGTCAGGTAGAAGTATTAGGTGATACAAATATCAAGAGGCTAATCTTGGAAATGCCCCAAATTGAACAGAGTAAATGGGTGCATTTTAAAAATCTCTCCCTCTCCCTCTGCCCCTCCCCGCCAAATAAGTAAATGAAGTAAGTAAATAAATCTTTAAAAATAAAAATAAGTACATTGACTTTGTATCCTGCCACGTTGCTGAATTGTTGTATGAGATCTAGTAGTTTGGGGGTGGAGTCTTTTGGGTTTTCCATATAAAGAATCGTGTCATCTGCGAAGAGAGAGAGTTTGACTTCTTCATTGCCAATTTGGATACCATTTATTTCTCTTTGTTGTCTGATTGCTGTTCCTAGGACTTCTAATACTATGTTGAACAAGAGTGGTGAGAGTGGGCATCCTTGTCATGTTCCTGATCTCAACGGGAAGGCTGCAAGCTTTTTCCCATTGAGGATGATATTTGCTGTGGGTCTTTCATAGATAGATTTTATGAAGTTCAGGAATGTTCCCTCTATCCCTATACTTTGAAGCATTTTAATCAGGAACGGATGCTGAATTTTGTCAAATGCTTTTTCTGCATCAATTGAGAGGACCATGTGGTTCTTCTCTCTTCTCTTATTGATTTGTTCTATCACATTGATTGATTTGCGAATGTTGAACCATCCTTGTAGCCCAGGAATGAATCCCACCTGGTCATGGTGGATAATCTTTTTAATGTGCTGTTGGATCCTGTTTGCTAGGATCTTGTTGAGAATCTTAGCATCCATATTCATCAGTGATATTGGTCTGAAATTCTCTTTTTTGGTAGGGTCTTTGCCTGGTTTGGGGATCAAGGTAAAGCTGGCTTCATAGAAGGAATCTGGAAATTTTCCTTCTGCTTCAATTTTTTGAAACAGCTTCAGGAGAATAGGTGTTATTTCTTCTTTGAAACACTAACAATGAAAATACAGAAAGGGAAATTAGAGAATCGATTCCATTTACTATAGCACCAAGAACCATAAGATACCTGGGAGTAAACCTAACCAAAGAGGTAAAGGATCTGTACTCGAGGAACTACAGAACACTCATGAAAGAAATTGAAGAAGACACAAAAAGATGGAAGACCATTCCATGCTCTTGGATCGGAAGAATAAACATTGTTAAAATGTCTATACTGCCTAGAGCAATCTATACTTTTAATGCCATTCCGATCAAAATTCCACCGGTATTTTTCAAAGAGCAAATAATCCAAAATTGGAGCAAATAATCCAAAAATTTGTATGGAATCAGAAGAGACCCCGAATCCTAGAAGAGAATATAGGCAGTAACCGAATCGCTAAGGAAATGTTGAAAAACAAAAATAAAACTGGGGGCATCACGTTACCTGATTTCAAGCTTTACTACAAAGCTGTGATCACCAAGACAGCCTGGTACTGGCATAAAAACAGACACATAGACCAGTGGAACAGAGTAGAGAGCCCAGATATGGGCCCTCAACTCTATGGTCAAATAATCTTCGACAAAACAGGAAAAAATATACAGTGGAAAAAAGACAGTCTCTTCAATAAATTGTTCTGGGGGCGCCTGGGTGGCTCAGTAGGTTAAAGCCTCTGCCTTCGGCTCAGGTCATGATCCCAGGGTCCTGGGATCGAGTCCCACGTCGGGCTCTCTGCTCTGCGGGGAGCCTGCTTCCTCCTCTCTCTCTGCCTGCCTCTCTGCCTACTTGTGATCTTTGTCTGTCAAATGAATAAATAAAATCTTTAAAAAAAATAAATTGTGCTGAGAAAACTGGACAGCTATATGTAGAAGAATGAAACTCGACCATTCTCTTACACCGTACACAAAAATATACTCAAAATGGATAAAAGACCTCAACATGAGACAGGAATCCATCAGAATCCTAGAGGAGAACATAGGCAGTAACCTCTTCGATATCAGCCACAGCAACTTCTTTCAAGATAGGTCTCCAAAGGCAAAGGAAACAAAAGAGAAAATGAACTTTTGGGACTACATCAAAATCAAAAGTTTCTGCACAGCAAAGGAAACAGTCAACAAAACAAAGAGGCAACCCACGGAATGGGAGAAGATATTTGCAAATGACAGTACAGACAAAAAGTTGATATCCAGGATCTATAAAGAACTCCTCAAACTCACACAAAACAGACAGTCATATCAAAAAATGGCCAGAAGATATGAACAGACACTTCTCCAATGAAGACATACAAATGGCTATCAGACACATGAAAAAATGTTCATCATCACTAGCCATCAGGGAGATTCAAATTAAAACCACATTGAGATACCACCTTACACCACTTAGAATGGCCAAAATTAGCAAGATAGGAAACAACGTGTGTTGGAGGGGATGTGGAAAAAGGGGAACCCTCTTACACTGTTGGTGGGAATGCAAGTTGGTGCAGCCACTTTGGAGAACAGTGTGGAGATTCCTTAAGAAATTAAAAACAGAGCTTCCCTATGACCCTGCAATTACACTACTGGGTATTTACCCCAAAGATACAGATGTAGTGAAAAGAAGGGCCATCTGTACCCCAATGTTTATAGCAGCAATGGCCACGGTCGCCAAACTGTGGAAAGAACCCAGATGCCCTTCAACGGACGAATGGATAAGGAAGATGTGGTCCATATACACTATGGAGTATTATGCCTCCATCAGAAAGGATGAATACCCAACTTTTGTATCAACATGGATGGGACTGGAAGAGATTATGCTGAGTGAAATAAGTCAAGCAGAGAGAGTCAATTATCATATGGTTTCACTTATTTGTGGAGCATAACAAATAGCATGGAGGACAAGCGGAGTTAGAGAGGAGAAGGGAGTTGAGGGAAATTGGAAGGGGAGGTGAACCATGAGAGACTATGGACTCTGAAAAACAATCTGAGGGTTTTGAAGGGGCGGGGGGTGGGAGGTTGGGGGAACCAGGTGGTGGGTATTGGAGAGGGCACGGATTGCATGGAGCACTGGGTGTGGTGCAAAAACAATGAATACTGTTACGCTGAAAATAAATTTTAAAAATTAAAAAAAAAAGTCATGATCATCAAACTAAAAATGATTTAATTAATGAAAAATAAAAATAAGTAAGTACATAAATCTTTAAATCTTTTTTTAATCTTTAAATCTTCAAAAAAATAAATATTTGGCACAGAACCTTTCTGATGTGGGATTTAACATAGTTTTGAAATTATAACCAAAATTGTCAGGGTGTTTTGTTAATATGGCTGAGATGTTTTATTCCTTTTTAGTTCTAGTGTTCTAGGTTCACAAAAAAGCGAGTCCCCGCATTGGATGCTTTAGGCAAATATGAATTTTAAGAAACCTATTTGTAGTTGAATAATGGCAGAGGCTTATACAATTGTACTGTTAAAATATTGAATTTCCCCAAACTGGTATTAACAGCTAGTTTGTTTCACTGCGTATCATGTTGCTATAAAGAAACAACCATATAACTTCCTTTAAAAACTTTCATTCCATTCCATTAGCTTTAAAATGTTTTTTTTTTAAGATGTTATTTATTTATTTGACAGACAGAGATTACAAGTAGGCAGAGAGGCAGGCAGAGAGAGGAGGAAGCAGGCTCCCTGCTGAGCAGAGAGCCCGATGTGGGGCTCGATCCCAGGACCCTGGGATCATGACCTGAGCCGAAGGCAGAGGCTTTAACCCACTGAGCCACCCAGGCACCCCAGCTTTAAAATGTTTTTAAGAGAGGATGGTATTATGGGCTTTTAAAAAAGTTTGTAGATTTCTGGTTAAGATGGTATCATTAAGTTCACACTTGGGAGAGAGACTTACCTGTGACTCCAAAGAGATTAATAATATATGAAATACATGTATTTTTAAAAAGACTTATCTCAGGACACCTGGGTGGCTCAGTCAGTTAAGCCTCTACTTTTGACTCAGGTCATGATCCTAGGGCCCTGGGATCAAGTCCCGCATTGGGCTCCTTGCTTGGTGGGGAGCCTGCTTCTCCCTCTGCCTCTGCCTGCCTTTCCCCCTGCTTGTGCGTGCTCATGCTCCCTCTCTCTCTCTCTCTCTCTCTCTCTGGCAAATAAATAAGTAAAATCTTAAAAAATAAAATAAAAATAAAAAGACTTTTCTGGACTCAAAAACAAGGTAAACATCTCTGTGCAGCAGAAAGGGAACAAAAATGGAGACTGTGGAGTGAAGTCTCTGACCTGCTGGACTCCTGGTCCAGAAGCAGAGTGGGAAAGGCAGGGAGGAGAGTGGCTCTGCTAGCCAATGGAACTAAAAGTACTTGAAGTAACAAGTGGCCAGATTTAGGTCTCTTTAAAATCAGAGCATGGGGATCTGCAAGGTAGTTGTCTTCTCCCCTTCATGAAAGACCTCAAAAAGCCTTGGATTTAAAGAGAGACTTGCAGAGATGCCTCCTGCAGTCATGGCCTGCTTGGTTCTAGGGGATCCATTCTCTTAGCCCTGGGGTTGTGTAGTATGCAACCTGCAGTATACATCCATGGCTTTGCAGACACAACTCAGCCTTCTTACTGAAAGCCCTCTTCACATTTTTGTTTCAAGTCAAAATTGGCTGATTCCTGAGAGCAATGTTTCTTCTACAGACTTCTCAAGTAGAAGTGTTTTCCCTCTTTATGCCAGGTATTACTGGGTCTAGAGACGGAGTGGATGTCTTCCTTATCCTTCATTGCTGATTTCAGGCCACAATAATTTCTTCTTCCCTGAACAACATCAATCCTTTGAAGCACCTATGATCAGAGTACTCCCCCTTTTGCAGTCATTTCCCCTACTCACTGAAGAGTGAAGCAAATGTATCAGTGTCTTTTTCTTTAATATAGTCCAACATTGCTGTTTTGTAGTAAGACTTTTAAAAAGTGTCCAAAAGATTAAACTGTTTATTTTATCATAACCATAGTAGCATTTCACATTTCTCTAGTTGTTTCCTCAATATATCTTTCTATGATAACAGGTCCCACTTCTCCAGTTATTTTCTGAATACATACTTATATAGTTGGTTTGTTAATGTCAGGAAACAAAGTCTCACTTTGCATTTAGTTGATTTGTGTCTTCAGTCTTTTTAAATCTGAAACAATTTCTTCTCTTTCTTACTTGCTTAAGAAGCCAGGTGGTTTGTTCTGTTGAATTTTTCACATTTTCCCGTTTGCATTTCTATGGTGTGATTCCATTTAATGTGTTCATCTAACCCCTGTATTTCCTGTAAACTGGTTATTAGATTTAGAGCCCTGATAAGGATAAAGAACACTTTGTAATCAATGCTGTGGACTTCCTGTTACATCACATCAAGAGACAACATATGTCAGCTTAGCTCTCTTTTAGTGATGCTGTGGTTAATATGTTCAGGTATTGTAAGTCTTGATTCATCAATCATTTAAAAAAGTCTGAAGAGCTCTTTAGGCTTTTACTTTAATATTTTTAGCAGCCATTGATAATACTTGTCTAGAACCATATTTCACTGGGATTTGCAAAATGGTGATCTTGTAATCCTACCATTCCTAACACGTTTATTAGCTAAAGTTCTTCCGTGAGACACTGCCTTTTCAACCATTTGGTTACCCTGAGGTGAAATAGTTATGAAGTTATCTTCTGTATTTTCCAACTTTCAAATAATGAGTTGATTTCCCCATGAATGTTGTTGTTGATGATGATGTTGTCATTATAAACTTGCAGATTTTAACATTTTAGAGAACCGTTATTTAATGCTCAAATGGTCCCATCTTTGGCCTGTCTTACATTATATATATATATGCGTACATACATATATATTAAACTATACCCCAAAATACAGTTTAAAATAACAACATCAATTAATATGTTATGAATAGTGTTTTGGGTTTCTTGCTTTGTTTCTGTAACATAAACAAATCCATATATCACAGGTAGGGCCCATCCCCAACTCCTCAGAGCTCCTATTATTTATGTGCCTAGCAAGTGCCCCAGAAGCTGCCCCATCGCAGGGTGATGATGGACAGGAAGATGGCATCTGCTGGCAGGGTCATTCCAGTAGTCAAGCTACATACTCCATTAATATGGTACTCTGACAGAAGAGACAATCCTAAACCCAGTGTATCAGAAGTTTCAGATCAGCAGGACTACCATCCCACTCTTCTTCAATTTCACAGCATTCTAAAGGGAGTAAATCACCAGATTTGCATGCATCAGGGTCCACCAGACACTGCAGAAATAATGAAAATATTACCTCAGAAATACAGAAAGAAGCTTGTATCTCAAGAAGAAATTGAATTTATCCTACGTGGAGGTCCAGAATAATCACTAACAATATGGCTGCTGTTTGTCATCAGACAAAATAATGGTCTTTACAATAAAGGACTTCTAATGTGGCACATGAAAATTTATACAATAAACAACTTAAATAAATAGTGTGTAAAAAAATAAAATATTGGAAATTTAGATACTTACATCTCCCTGTGTAGGTATCCTGGTCAGCTTCTCCATAAGCTTACCTAATTGTTTATATACTGATTAAAGTATTCATTTAAGAAAAAAAAAACAAATCCATATATCTTCATATCCTTCCCTTCATGAGATGAAAGGTTTTATACTGTACACATTGTTTTGCATCTTGCATTTTTCACCTTACACTATATCCTGGAGATCACTCTATAGATCTTCTTTCTTTTTGGAGCTGTATAGCATTCCACTTTGCGAGTATGCCATAGTTTATTTGGTCTATCCCTTACTGATAGACATTTGGGCTGTTTCCAGTTTTTTGCTATTACCAATAGAGCTGTAGATAGTTACAGCATTTCATGTGCGTGTTATTTCATGATTTTGCTTATTTGTCTTTGCAATAGAATTCTAGAAGTAAGATTGCTGGGTCGAGGAATATATGTATGTGTAATTTTGCTATCTATCATGGTGGTAGTTTTGTGGGGATGGGAGTTGAAGAGCAGATAATAAAAATATAATATGCCTTATAGGTATAAGTGCTTTGAAGAAGTACTTAAAAGAAGTTTGACTTTATCTTTTAATCTTTTTTCCATACCATTTCTATAGTTGTCACATTTTATTTAGAAAGATGATAACATTTTGAGGGGAATTTTAAAAAATTCTAACTTCTAGATACAATTAATCTCTTTTTCTCTACTTTCACCTTTTACTACAATGTCCGACCCATTCTGGTATTGACAAGAGATTAGATAAATTTAGCTTGCTCGACGTTTTTCTTAATTTGTTGCAGATTGTCCATCAACTTCAAGGTTGTAAGCAGATACTGCCAAGGGTTAAAATCCTTGCAAACCATTTTTATAATGGTTTGACTATCATAAGTAAAATTTTTATTTGTTTGTTGGTACTTAGCTTCCTTATATATTATCTCTATGTTTTAACATATGGAAATACTTGTGCGCCTCTGTGCAACTTGACTTCTTCACTGTGCAGCTGTGCAGCTTTACTAATACCTACCACTCCATTTTGATTTTTTTAAATTATTATATCGCTTTTTGTAAGAACTTAAGTTTTAAAGTAAGACCTAGCCCTAAAAAGAGATATTCTTACTGTTTGGGTAGAAATCATATAGTCTCTTTCCAACTCCTATATGCCATATATATTATTTACTATATCTCAGTGTTACAGCATTTTTCACCTTATTTCCCCATTGCTACATTGACATTCAGATTGGCTTTCAGGTTAGAAATCTACATTTCTAAAGTTTTTTTATGTCTCTCTTTTGTTAGTTGACTTTTATACAAACCAAGTATGTTGTCTTATGGCTAGTTCCTACTGAACTCTTTTTTATATGATTAGGTAATCTAGAGTGCATTGAATTTTATGCTTCAAAATCTTGCTAACTTACCTAATTAAAATGCTGATGTATTTTAATGTTGTTTGTTGGTATTTCATTTTTCCTTGTTTAGGTTCGCAATGTTCTTAATGATGCAGTGGATTTACTGGAATTCCGTGATAGAGTCATTAAAGCATCTTTGAACTATGCACACTTAGTTGTTTCAACGTCTCTTCAATGTTATGTGTTCTCGTAAGCATCTTGCATTTCTTAAAAATTCAGAGTTTTGTCTGTGATGAGGAAATTTATTTTCAGCCTTTCCTATCAACATGGTTTGGTTCTAAATTTAATTTTCTTAAAACCTCGCTTATCCTCACTTACTCCCAATCAAGAAGTGATTTTAAAATGAGCTATAGCCAATGAAAATAAATCTAATAAGGGTGTGCATCAGAGGTTAATAATCATTTTTGTAATAGAAATACTTTCTCTGAGAGTGTTTACTCTTTCTTTACTCACAGTCTTAAGGAATTTAGTATAACTTGATTTCAGAGTCTGTAGGAACAGCTGATAATTGTTAGGAAAAGGACCCACCTAGCCACTGGAAGAGAGGGAACAGCTAACAGCCTGACAACGGCTAAAAGATGTTCAATAGAGACACAATGAGGTATTCAGGCTTAGTGTAATAGCCTAGGGTAATCATGGATGTTCATACTGAAGATACAGAGTTGCCCAGAGATGATGAAGGAAAATATATTCAATCTGCTTTTTAGAAAGCAGGGAATAATTTCAGTACACCCGAGAAACTTGTGCCTAAAACAAATATACTTGGTATTTTTCAAAATGTAACTCAGTATGTGCTGATGAATGTTGAACTAGCTTTCTGGAAATAAACAAACCTGATTTTTCAGTGTTTGCCTGTTTCTGTAATGTAAATACTTCTACCAAGGCTGATTTCAAGATACCAGTATGATGTCACTGAAAGCAGAATTGAAAAGAGATGCGCAGTAGCAAGCCATTATATAGAATTGCCACCATATAGATACAACAGATGTAAATAATCTCAAGTGCATAGATAATAGTAAAATGTAGTAAGATTATCTGGAAGTAATAGGTTTGGAGCACTTATCTTTGTTTTGAATATAATTTGCTTAGTTATAAGTTTATATAATTTAATTTTAAATAATAGCTCTGTTAAACAGTTGGTTTGCAGAATTCCTGAAAATATACCAGTTGGTACAAGCTGGCTCTAAGCATGCCCCCAGCTGACTTCTCAACTATCCAGGAAACTCAAGTCACCACTATGTTACTTTCCTGAGTTGTGAATAGTTAAGGATTGTTTTTTACATTCTGTGCTTATATTTATAACATCATGTGATTATAGTTTAATCATTGGATATAAAATTGAAGATAAGGACTATATATGTGTCTTATTCACAACTAGACACCCAGTATCCAGCACTGTACTGTGTTCACCATGTATAGGTACTTAATGAAAAAAAATTCTTGGATGAATAAATGAATCAAAAAACAAAGTATAGTGGTATCTTGGATTCCTAAGCCCAGTAGTACACAACACAAAGGTATCCAATATGATTAACAATAACACTTACTACAACTATATATTAAAAATTCTCACTCACTATATGTAAATCTGCTACTAATCAGAATCTGCAACTTAGGACAGCAGTCAAGAATTAAATGGAAGAAGCAGAGAAGAGGGGATAAAGAAACAGGTGGCTCAATTTAAGTTATAATATAACTTAATCTAATATAATTTAAATTAATATAAGAAAATTTTTTCTCATATGAATGAGAAGGAGCAACAATAAGACTCGGGAAAGTCAAGAAAGATACTAAGTTAAATAGTTGCTATATAGGGGAGAGACTATAGAATGTGAAGAAATTTCACAATCACTTAGTGCACATAGTCATTTGAATAATTAATTTTCATGGAGTTGAGGAAAAATAGAGAAGATCTCTTCAATTTAGGGTTTGTTTGAAGAAAGGTAGGGTTCTTAACTACCCCAAATGATGGGTTTATTCTGCTAGCTTTAGTGGCAATGATGTAATGTTTGAATCCATAGGATTAGTATCATGTGTTACTTGTATTAGAAAAACTGCTTTTTAAAATACTTAAGAAAAGTTTGGCAGTTATGATTTAATTTTTTTATCACCCTACTTTTCATATATTAGTTAATATGTGGCAAAATATAAGACTGCTTTTCTTCTTTTCTGACTTAGACATGCCTTCCCTCTCTTGTCAAGACATTTACTAAGGTACAAAATTATTTATTAAAGTGAAATACCAGGTAGTGGGAATGAGGTAGTGCTGAGACCTATCATCACCAAAATATATTTCATTAAATTAAAAAAACTGCTAGCATTTTTATTTTATTTATGTATTAAAGATTTTATTTTTAAGTAAACTCTAAACCCAATGTGGGGTTCAGCCTCACAACTCTGAGATCAAGAATCATATCCTCTACTGACTGAGCCAGCCAGGGGCCCCAGAACACCTACTAGTATTTTAAATAACAACTATTGTTTATTGAGCACTATTATACTGTCTTTATGGTCATGGTCTAATTTACCCTGTGTGTTGAATATTATTATTATTTCCGTTTTACAAGATGAAGAAACTAACGGATATACAGAGTATTTAAGTAACTGACCTTAGGTCAAATTACTAAACTTCCTTACTAAAGGAAGAGCTGGGGTTTGACCCCCAGTTCTTGATAACTGTTACCCCTTTTTAGTAATAAAAATGTAATTTTTAAAACAAGCATGTAAGCAATATAGTGGTTTATATGAAAAGAAGTTCCAGAAAAAGTAAATAATACATAAGTGTTCTATGTTAAATTTTCATTTGATTTTTCAAATAATTTTTTAGAATTTAGAATTCAAATAATTTTTAGAAAATTGCTCCTATTCATCAGTGTGGCTTAGGGCAGACATATATATCCCAGTTGTCATAAATACCAGATATTTTGCAGGGGGACTTTAAAAAACCTCACAATCAGGCACCTGGGTGGCTCAATTAGTTAAGCAGCTGCCTTCGACTCAGGTCATTATCCCAGGGCCCTGGGATGGAGCCCTGCATCAATGGAGAGCCTGCATCTCCCTCTCCCTCTGCCTGCCACTTTGCCTTCTTGTGCTCTCTACCTCTCTGTCAAATAAATAAATAAAATCTTAAAAAAAAAAACAAAAAACAAAACAAACAGGGGCGCCTGGGTGGCTCAGTGGGTTAAAGCCTCTGCCTTCAGCTCAGGTCATGATCCCAGGGTCCTGGGATCGAGCCCCACGTCGGGCTCTCTGCTCCGTGGGGAGCCTGCTTCCTCCCCTCTCTCTGCCTACCTCTCTGCCTGCTTGTGATTTCTCTCTCTCTGTCAAATAAATAATAATAGTAAAAAAAACCTCACAATCACTATTATCAAAGACTGAAGGTTAATTCTAATGACTACATAAATGAAACATGCTATGGTATCTTTTCTAAAGTACAAAGCACATATCTTTATCATACCTGTGAACACCAGGCTTACTAATTATTTGTAGTTTATTCATTGTTTTGCTTTGTGCATGCATTTACTTATTGAAATGCATTTACTTACTGGCATTAGCCAGTATTAATTTCCCATCAGTGTGCCTACTTACTGCAGCCTTCCCCTTCCCACACTTTCTGGATCTGAATATGAGGTTTAATCTGATTTAAAGAATTGGCTTCATGAAAATAATTGAGAGGAATTCAGAATATATAAGAGTAATAAAACATTTTAAATGTGAAATTTTGATGACTTGGGGTGGTTTTCAGTTTGTAAATGTTCTCTCCCTCTTGCCTATCTTTGAATCCTATTACACTGTAGAAACCAAAGGAGTTATTTGTTCATTTATTTATCCATTCATTCAATAAGCATGGTTATAACTTACATTTATACAGTATTTTAGTTTACAGAATGCTTCACAGAAATCTTCATTTGGACCAACAGTAACATTGGGAGACCTGCAGGAAAAATGCTCATATTCATTATTGTTATTATAGTTTCTGTTTGTCCAAGATCTACTATATAACAGGCAGTTAGCTAGGCACTTTAGGTGAGTCACCATTATCTTCATTTTACAAATAAGGAAACTGATTCTTAGGAGATTAATCTTATTAAGATCATATAGCCGACAGGTGGTGCAACCAGATCGCTAATCCTGATCTGGCTAGCCAAAAATGTGTCCTTTCTTCCCGGAGCCATACCATTACTGTTTATCAGATGAGAAACGTAAGATGACTTGCCCAAATCACAGAGCTAATAAATGACAGAATATGTACTTAGGATTCCTCAATTCACATATTGTGATACCTAGAATAAACATTTGTTGAACATTTACTATTGAATACTTATTACTTACCCAGAGTTTGATTTCTAGTCAGGGATACAGACATGTAAGTGAATGATATCAGAACAATGTGCCTAGTGCTATAATAGAAATATATACAGTTATGGTGAAACTGATAATACTTTTTAAAGTGAATACTTATCTATTTATTAAAGAGTATTTGGTTTTTTAAAAAGTTAATAAATATCTATTTTATTTATCTTTTAGTACGAAGAACTGGAATACGCCACTTATATTTGATCTTAAAGAAGGAACTGTTAGTTTAATTCTGCAGGCAGAAAGGTATTTGTTTATCATGTTTGACTCTTGAATATGGGGTTAAAATATTTCAGATTGCAGTAAAGTACTCTTTAAAGCATGCACTTACAGAATGGTATATTAGTCATTTGGGATCAATCTGTTTTTATTTATTTTAAAGGAAAAGAGTAGGAATAAACTATTAGGTCAGTGGTTCTGAAACTTGTTGGTCTCAGAATTTCTCTACCTTTTTTTTTTTTTTTTTTTTTTTTTTTTTTTTTAAAGTGTAGAGCCCAGTGTGGAGCTTGAACTCATGAGCCTTAGATCAAGACCTGAGCTGAGATCCAGATTCAGATGTTTAACTGACTGAGCCACCCAGGCACCCCTCTCTACACTCTTAAAAAACATTCTTGGAGGTTATATATAAGTTATATGTCTCATCATTTACTATACTAAAAATTTACATTGAGAAATATAAAAGGAATTAATTTATTAAGAATGATGAGACTAAATTTATTACAAGTAAATATCAAAGTAGTGATGTGAGAGAATGAGAGGGAAACGGGTGAGTTGGGGCACCTAGGTGGCTCAGTTGGTTAAACTTCTGACTTCAGCTCACGTCATGATCTCAGGGTCCTGGGACCAAGCCCCAAGTTGAGCTCTGCACTCAGTGGGGAGTCTGCTTTTCCCTCTCCTTCTGTCCCTTCCCCCTCTTATGTCCCCTTCTCTCTCTTTCTCAAATAAATAAATAAAATCTTTTTAAAAAATAAAGAAAGAAAGAAATGGGGGAATTACTATAAGGTCGTTTTGACCTCAGGACCCTTATTTTTTATAATGTTCAGTTCTTTTGGTTTTAAATATTTGAAACACATTGATTTTATGAGCCACTACATGACTGTGATCTGAAGTTTGAAAAATAATATTCTTTACCACACCTTTGGTGTATGCAGGACCGTGAAACTCCAGGCCAACAAACTGGAGTAAATTGGGAATAGCTATTCCTCAAGAACCCACACTTTTCCATGAAAACTATCATCAATCAGTCTATCGAGTACAGTGATATCCAATTGAATCAAAGGTCAGTCTTAGGAAGCTACAACCCAACAAAACCAGAAATAAAGTTTGAAAATAGAATCAGCAATTGCCTAAAATAGCTACCCATGAAATCTTTGCACTAAAACCATATATTTTATTCCTCATTCCTTTACTCACACCTAGGCAATCTCTTAATAGTGTTGTTACCAGGTTTTCTAACCCCCAGCTTTTATAAATAGCAAACCAGAAGAGGAATGCTGGTGGGCTGTGAGAGGCTGGCACAAGGATAAGAAAAGTGACTGCCTGGTAAGGCAGCATAGAGAAAACAAAAAGCACAGAACTGTATCGCTGAATAGCTTAATTATTCTGATGCACCAAGAGATTCTCATGAGTACCAAAGCTGTCAGTTAAACAGTTACTGAAGCTGATCATCACATTGATGACCTTGAGTGGTTGAAAAATTGTGTCAAATTTTGTCTCATCTGTTTAGTGAAAGTGAAATATATTATCTTGTAATATCATACATTTTTAATACAAAAAGACCTCTTTTCCACTTAAAAGATAAGGTGTCAGCTATCTAAAAAACCATATTTCTGAAATTCTTTTTACTTGAACAGTGCCAAATAAATTTTATTTATACATTACTTATTAGTGTATTGAATATGCTCTTAGTAAAGGCATATGTTAATGGCATAACTGATTAGGCAATTAAAGAATAATTTACTTACTGCCTAATATTTGTTCTATTTCTACATTTAGAAATGTTTGCCCTTTGAAACACAGTGTTACTCACAAGAAGGTTAAAAGCTTACACGATGTCTTGTTCAGGAGAGAAAAAAGTTTTTAATATTGAAACAAAGTAAAAATATATACTAATATGATGTGTCACTTTGTCAACATTAGCAAATATTGTTTTCATACATTAATGTGTAAGGACCAAACCCTTCAATTAAACTACATACCAGTACTCAAGTATTAGTTTAATTAAAATGTATGTATTCGTTTCCAAGGCAAGAAAGAACACTTAGCAATTCCTAAATCAATAAATAGTTCTGATCAAGGGTCTTACAGTTTTGAACATAAGATTTTAAAAAGTAATACTGCGTTCAGCATCGAGGAATCAGGCACTCCAATATGGCAGTAATATGAGTGTAAATTACTAAAACCTTTTAAAGGGCAGTTTAAAAATACATATTAAAATTTTATAAGTATATGCCCTTTGAGCCAATTATTATATTTCTAGAAGTTATACTAAGGAAATAAGTAAGGTAGACATACGGAGATATGTATATACATTCTTTAAAACATGTGTATAGACATTCTATAAAACTGTTTATAGATATTCTTTAAAACAATGAATAATTTGAAATAAATGTCCATCAGGAATGAGTTAATAAAATAAAATTATAATATATCTATACTTTGTCCTAAATTATCTCTATAGAGAGAGGATTGCTAGAGATCTTTTGCTTTTGCTTTATTGTTTGAATTGTTTTTTGCAATGCCATAAATTTTCAAAGGAAAAAAAATTAGATTTTTCCAAAGAATAGACTTTTCTCCAGTATAAAAATGAAAATATAGTAAGCTTCTATTTGAGAATGTATTTTTATTCTTTTTTTTTTTTTTTAGACATTTTCTTCTTGTAGATGGTGGTGGTATCTATTTATATTCTTATGAAGGCCGCTTCATTTCTTCTCCAAAATTTCCTGGAATGAGAACAGATATTCTGAATGCACAGACTGTGTCTCTGAGTAATGATACCATTGCAATAAAAGACAAAGCTGATGAAAAAAGTAAGTGCATTTTTATAATTTTCCATGAAATTTGTTAACAGTGTAATTTCCTCAAATTAGCTTTCATTTTCTCATCTACTAATATGTTAACTTTATATGAAAGAATTATGAGCTTCCTAATTCGTCCTAAGTGTGAATTAATTAAAGAACTAGAGTCATATTATACCCAATTGATTGATAGTATTGTGACGACATCAAAGCTTATTGGTAAAGAATAAATCCTTATATATTTAGTAGCTGTTCGTAGAGAGATTGAGTTCAAATTTGTGAGTCCTAAAAATGTTTGTTAATTTTTAAATTTAGTGATTTTTTAAAAATGTTCCCTTTTTCTTCATTAGGTATCATAGTAAATACTGTGCTTCATTGTACTGTGTATTTTACTTATATATACTTATATTTTTAGAAATATTTTTATATTTTAAATTACTGAATTAGAAGACAGTTATGAATAATTTAAAATTTTCATATAAAAATGAAGACTACATATTTGTAAATTGATATAAGTATGTAAGGTGTTTTGGAATTCCATCATACAGAGACACCATTTTATTGGGGCATTGCTATATCACAGCAACAATCATCCAATACCAAGTACTTGCCACATACCAAGTATTTTCCTAGAAGTTGAGGATACAACAGTGAATAAGACACACAAATGAACATACAAATATATAATAGGTTGTCAGCTAATGATATGTGTTGTGGAGAAAATGCAGGATGAGGGAGTAGAGTATGCTGGAGGTGGGACAGGACAGGGGAATGACTCTAGGACAAGTAAGTCCAAGGGTTCTGAGATGGGAATAACTGGCATGTAAAAGGAACTGCCAGAAGTCCATGAGGCTAGGTCAAGGTAGAGTGTGGGAGGAGAGGACAGAGAAAGATCATGTAAAAGTTTGGCCATGGTAAGGATGTTGGCATGAGAGAGACAGAAAGAGGAGGAAAGCATAGTATCCTACATTTTTATCCTGGATGAATAAGATGGAAGATGGGGAAGGAGGAAGGTTAGAGGAAGTCCACATACGGAGTTCTATTTTGGTCATGGTAAGTTTAAATGCTTCTTGCACATTCAAGCAGGAATGGAGAGTAAACAATAGGATAGACAAGGCCAGGGCTCAGGAGAGAGTTGAAGACTAGAAATATAAATTGGGAGTCACTGGTGTACAGATGCTGCCATGGCACTGAATAAAATCGTCTAGGAAATGAATATAGGCAGAGAAAAGGACCAAAGCCTGAGCGCATCAATATTTAGAGATGGGTGAGAAGAAGTAGAGCCAATGAGATAAAAGAGAGAGTGAGTTATCCCTAAATCTTAGTGGAAAAATATTAAATAATTATTTTTCCCTATTGATACATATTGCTAAACATTTGTTTATCACTGTGATGTGTTATTAAAAGAAAAAAAAAACTGACCTGAAGGTTAATTTTGTTAGTCCATGCTATGAAAGACCTAATTCAGGAGCTACTGTCCCGCTGTTTAATTTTCAGTATTTTCAGGTAACATCATGTCTCATGCTGGTAGAAATATAATCCTCCTAAATAGAGCTTTTATCTCTTCATGCCTTAGACCTTCTCTGACAGAGGACATTTGTTGATTGCTTTGTTTTCTGAAGGATTTCCTTTCTGGCTAAAAAAGAGAATCAAATAAGATACTATCTAGTTAGCAGAAGGATTTAAGATGGCTAAGTAATTGTTGATAATAATAATTTGGAAGTCAGAGTTTTGTCTTCAGTAAACTTAAATTTAAAAATCCTAGTGATCATCATGAGTTAGTTGTCTTTACTTCTCTTGTTCAACACCACAGATTTCAGAGAGAGGCTATAATAAAGTATATGTTTCCTACTAAATATACCTTATTCTGAATTATTCTATATTTAATTCACATCTGAAACATTATTTTTTAATTCTTTGATAATTCATAGAATTTTAGAGCTAGAAAGAATTATCAACATTTTCAGAAAGAAGGGTTTATCTGCCAATAAATTATCTGTTTTACTTTAATTTTGATTGTTGAAGATGATCATGCAATTCTGTTTTGCTGTAAACAGAAAATCAAAAAGACCTGAATAAAATTATTGTTGTCAACTGATATAAAATGAGCAGGAACATATTTTTCATATGTTCCTTTTAAAAGAAACTAGTATTCATTGATGGCTAAATAGAGGTGTATGCTAACAGTAGAAAACAAATTGAAGTACATAGAATCATTAACTTATGAAATGTTCCTTCAAGTGGGGGGACCATTCCATATGAAACCAGTGGTTCCTTCCTAATTTGGGAGCTCCTTTATAAGTAGGATTCTTGCACTGAGTACAGTATTCTACCACTTTGGGTGACCAATTAAGAATAGAGGTACTAGTGCTTTTGGCTTCCTTCTCCTTAAACACTTGCACAGATACGCTATGATATTAGTGTGGGTGGCTATTTGGAACAAATATCTGGGTATGGGGAGAGAAGTTAGAGAGCAGTTTCTTATGTTTAGAAGCAGCTCTTTCAGGCTGGCAGCTCCTTGGTTGTTCTTTCTACCAGTTTTTGCCACATACCAGCACTAAAATACAGATCCAAGCCTCCCATAGTTCATGGCCACTTACAGTTAGTTAAAGAAGAAGTAGACAAATCTATCCCTATACCTCCATCTCTTTATAATATGTGCAGTCGGCAAAAGGATGGAATGCTTTTATCTTTAAAAAAGCTTCTGGTTTGGGGGCTCCTGTGGCTCAGTTGCTTAAGTGTCTGACTCTTGATTTCAGTTCAGGTCATGATCTCAGGGTTTTCAGATTGAGCCCTGCCTCAGGCTCCGTGCTCAGCACGAAGTCTGCTTGAGATTCTCTCTCACTCCCTCGGCCCCCTCCACACTCAGTGTATTCTCTCTCTAAAATAAGTAATGTTAGCCAGTGTTTTTTTCCTATGTGGCCTTTATTATGTTGAGTTATTTTCCTTCTAAACTTACTTCATTGAGAGCTTATTATGAATGGATGTTGTAGTTTGTCAAATGCTTTTTCTGCATCTATTGAAATGATCATAGAGTTTTTATTCTCTCTCTTGTTAATGTGGTTTCCATCGATTGATTTGCAAATATTGAGCCACCCTGACATCCCTGGAATACATCCCACTTGATTGTGGTGAATAATTTTTTTAATGTATTGTTGGATTCAGTTTGCCAATATTTTGTTGAGGAATTTTGCATCTATGTTCATCAGAGATATTGGCCTGTACTCTTTTTTTGGTAGTGTCTTTGTTTGTTTTTGGTATCAAGATAATGCTGAACTCATAGAGTCAATTTGGAATCTTTTCTTCCTCTTCTATTTTTTATTAATTGTTCGAGAAGAATAGGTATTAACAACCTTTAAGTGTTTGGTAGAATTTACCTGTGAAGCCATCTGGTCCTGGACTTTTGGTTTGGGGGAGTTTTTTGATTACTGATTCAAGTTCATGGCTATTAATCAGTTTATTCAAGTTTTCTCTTTCTTCCAGCTTTAGTTTTGGGAGGTTATATGTTTCTAGGAATTGATCCTCTCTTCTAGGTTGTTCAATCTTTGACATATAATTTTTCATAATATTCTCTAATAATCTTTGTATTTCTGTAGTGTCACTTGTTATTTCTCTTTCATTTCTGATTTATTTCAATCTTCTCTCTCTTTCTTTCTTTCTTTTTTTTTTTTTTTAAATGAGTCTGACTAAAGGTTTATCAATTTTGTTGATCTTTTCAAAGAACCAGTTCCTGGTTTCATTGGTCTGTTCTATTGGTTTTTTTTGTTTTTTTTTTTTTTAGACTTGATTTCATATATTTATTCTCTAATCTTTATTATTTCTTTCCTTCTACAGGCTTTGGGCTTTGCTCATTTATTTTTTTCCTAGCTCCTTTCTATGTCAGGTTAGGTTGTTTGAGATTTTTCTTGCTTCTTGAGGTAGGCCTATACTGTTATAATCTTACCCCTTAGGACAGTTTTTGTTGCATCCCAAAGATTTTGACCATTGTATTTTCATTTGTCTCTATGTATTTTTTTATTTTCTCTTTGACTTCTTAGTTGACTCATTCATTATTTAGTCACATGCTATTTAACCTCCATTTCTTTGTGTTCTTTCCAGATTTTTTTTTCTGATTAATTTCTAGTTTTATATCATTGTCATTGGAAAAGATGCATGATATGATTTCAGTCCTGTTTAATTTGTTGAGACTTGTTTTATGGCTTAACATATGATCTATTCTGGAGAATGTTCCATGAACACTTGAAAAGAATGTGTATTCTGCTGTTTTTTTGGATGGAAATCTTCTGAATATATTTGTTACATTCATCAGGTTCAATATGTTGTTCAAAGCTACTGTTACCTTGTTGATTTTCTATCTGGATGATCTATCCATTAATGTAAGTGAGGTGTTAAAGTCCCCCACTATTATTGTATTACTATCAATTTTTTCCTTTGTGTCTATTAATAGCTGCTTTATGTATTTGAGTGCTCCCAGGTTAGGTGCATAAATATTTACAATTTTTTAAAATATTTACAATTGTTATATCTTCTTGTTGGATTGTTCCCTTATCATTATGTAATAATGTACATATGTAGCATAATGTAGTAATATATGTAGTAATGTCTCTTTGTCTCTTGTTACAGTCTTTTTTAAAACTTTATTTTGTTTGATATAAGTGTTGCTACCCCAGCTTTCTTTTCACTTCCTTTTTCATCATAAATTTTTTTTCCATCTCTTCACTTTCAATGTGCATGTGTCTTTAGGTCTGAAATGAGTGTCTGTTGGCTTCGCCTTTCTATTTATTTCATTTTTTTTTAATTTTTAAAGGTTTATTAATTTTTTTTAAGGGAGAGAGAACACAAGTTGGAGGGGCAGAGGGAGAAGGAGAGAGAATCCCAAGCAGACCCTACACTGAGTGCAGAGACCAAAGCAGGGCTCGATCTCATGAACCATGAGAGCAGGACCTGTGCCAAAACTAAGAGTCAGATGCTTAATCACCTGCACCACCCAGGTGCTCCTTGGCTTCACCTTTTTAGGTATCTGGTATACTTGAGCTAAGAAATAATATCAGTTTTAAAGTTTTTATTTATTTCTTCGAAACTAAATATAACACTGTATGCTAACTATACTTGAAAAACAAATAATATCAGCTTTTGCTTGGAGACTCTTCTGAAGCATTAATGAAATACTGGTTTTCCTCCATTGCATACCCATTTAGTCATTCTTTTATTCTCAGGTACTATTTCTCCTTCTCTCCATTTGTAAAGAACTAGTGGGCTGTCTCTACTACTGGGCAGGATAGCTGCATTCACATTTAACCTTATATTTACCAGCTGGAGTGGGAGCACAACCCATTCCATCAGGTCCTCGGAAATTCTGACCTCAAAGTTGAAAGTACAGATAGTTTCTTGCCTAGGAATCATCTCTGCTTCTGATAATTGTAGTTGTAACCTTGGTCCTGAGACCATTGTATCTAATAAAAAGAAGAAATTTGAGGTGATATGGGAAAGAAAGGAAAAAGTATAGCCATCATACCAGCATTCTCCTTTTGTGGGAATAACTGCATAGTCATGCTAGCATCTTCCTCACCCCCTATTCCTTATTTCCTCTGAAACTGCAGAGGAATTTATCTAGTGTGAACACACCCTTTGCTCCCTTCATGTTGAGTGTCAGTACCCACTCATGAAGTCTTGTAAGCTAGTTCTTCATGCCTATATTACTTTTCTCCCCATTTTAAATAACCATTGTTTTCATTGCCCATTCTAATTCTTTACCACACTATTACTCTCAGAAAGGATCTCTCTGCCCATTGTTGGGCATGATGGGTTGTAAAGTATGTTCCTTGGTCTGAAGAAATGTGACTCAGTGGTCCAGATCAGCGCAATACCTTCTACTCCGGTTCTTCTATAGTACTCTGAACCTTTGCCTCTACCATCGGGTAAGCAAAGCTCAGCCAAGAGTCAATGTCCATTTCTGTCAGGACCTACTTGTAGCCCCCAGTGCTCCAGGCATCAGTCAGACTTGCTGTTGTGCACCAGGACTCCCTGCAGAGCATCTTCCCCATAGCCATCTGCAGTCCCTAAATCTCTCTTGTTGGCAGACAGAACAGTTCCTGTTGGCATTTTGTGCCTCCACGGATGCAAAAGGAATATGTCTAGAGTCAACCCCTCTCTGCATTGTTTGAGTCCACTCACTTGATTAACCCCGTGGCTACCTCAAGTGGCACACCTGGGTGTCTGCTCACCATTTGTAAACATCTTCTGATGCTGAAAAGGGGTTCTTCTGATGGGCATTGATATGGCCTGTTTGAATGTACCCTTCAGATTTCCACAGTGATTTCCATATGGCCATGCCTCGGAAGAGCACCCCGTTCGTAGTCCAGTCTTCCACTGCCCATCCACCACACCGTATGGCCAGGCCATTCCAGTGCCTGTGAGTAGGTCAAAATCCAGACATAACGGTAAACAGCGTGCAGTGCAGCTTGCTGAGCCAATTTGTTTTTACCTTTTTCGATCCGAGTGGTGGCCTTCCAAACCGAGTGTCTTGTGTTCACGTTGGAACTGCCGTCCATAAGCCAAGCAGCTGTTTATTGGTCTGGTGAGAGCTGTTAACAGGCTCTGTGCGAGTGATGCTAGAATCCTGCAGGTCCTCACGTGGTTCCAGAGTCAATCCTGGGGAAGACAGGCTACCTGCTCATGAACATGCTCTGGAACTCTATGCGTTGCCCTGATGGTGTGTTCCTGCTCAGACCATTTCTGTTCTATGACAGAATCTCCTGGGCGCTGCCTTCCTCTTAGAGCATTTCTCTGACATCACCCAAGATATCCTTATTTTATGGTTTTCAGTCAGAGGCAATTTCAATTAGTGTCTGGTAGCAAGCTAGTCATTGCCCCTCCAAATGGAAATTGTCTTGTATAGAGTTCCAGTAGCTATCACTGGGAAGTGCTCCCACACCCCCCAGTCTACGCTCCACAGAGACTGCTGTACAGAGAATGTATCTTTATTAGCACTCCAGCTTCTTTTTGGTACCATTTGGTATAAGGCCTCTATGTTCAGGCAGTCTCATTGGTTCCCATTTTGTATGTCTAGTTAATATTGTTGGAGAGGTGGATTTTTCATGCCTTTTGTTTTACAATATTTGATAGGGGAAACATTCCCCAGCTAGGCACAATATCTATCCTTATAGTACATACAGGTAAAAGAGACACAACTGCTTCATATGAAGCTTCTTCAAGTGTACTTTCATTTAAATGTTCATCTTAATCCCATTAGTTCTTGTATTCTCTTATCTCTCAATCTAATTGACCACCAGTAGGACTTTGCCAACAGGTTTTTGTTTTACAGCACTTGGTAGTGGAAGGATTCCTCAGTCAGACATAATATCCAATCCCATTAAGCATTCAAGTAAAGGAGACACAGCCTTTTCACATGAAGCCCATTTAAACACTCCAATTTTCATCCAAGCTTCACTTTACTCATGTTAACCCTTGCTTTTCTCTGTTCTCCCAATTTAATTTTACTCCTCACTAGAACTTCACCAGTGGGTTTTGGTACCACAGTGCATGGGACTCTCATAACAAGAGGTCCTAGAAACTTCTCTCTTCTGCTCCCTGGCCATTTTACATACTCCTGTGCATAAGGCCTTGTGTCCCCAGTAGAGTGTTGAGCCAAGAAACCCTTTCATCAATCCATCTCTTAATTAAATTGGGGAACCATAGCCCCAGGCAATTGGAGGTGAGGTTTCTTTTTGCTCTCTTGCCATGTAGCTTTCCAAATTCCTCCAAACTAGGATGAATAGAGCAGATTTGTTTAAAGGCCTTCAATGTTAGGTGACCAGCAGTGATTTCCCATTGGTTCATCCAACCTCTGTGTTTTGTTTTGTTTTGTTTACCCCATCAATGTTTGCTTTATTCATCCCGTTTCTTAGATTTTCACCTAGCTGGGATGAGGCCCTTGATGCTCCTCTCTGTCTATCTCTAATCATTTTAGCCTTTTTCATGATTTTTTTTAGCATAACTTTTTCCTTGGGAAGTCTTAAGGATGGTCACTATACCTCAGGCTAACCAGAATCAGGATTTTCTCCAACATACTCTTTCAGTGGGAGCCTTGGAACCAGAAGCTGTAATTGAGACTGTCCAGAATCTATATTTGGCCTATCTCTTACTTTCATTTTATCTGTTACAGATTATAATAACCATGGGATTGTATATTTTCTCTTTTTCATATTATTTTGCATTTTCTTATGCATTTAGTGAGCCAGCTTCCCAGGAGATGGCTCCATCATCTCAAAATTCCATAGGTAACTTTTACCTCTCACAGCTAATTGCAGCTTAGCTGCTGTTTCACACCATGGGTGATCCTGCTGCCTTTAAGAGACAGAGGTTCCTCATCCCTTGTTCTTTCATCCTTTCTCTTCCCAGACCGCATTTTTCAGTGAGTTAGGGTTGTTGCAGTGATTCTCACCCTTCCTGACACCTACTATTCCATTTTTACCTTAACTGGTATATTGCAGTCATTTCTAATACTAACAACCTGGAGTTAGGACAGACCCCAGGGCTTAAAGGCAAAGTTCTCCTCAAGACTTCCCTCACTTCAGACACTAGCCACAAGCTTCAGGGAGCCCCAGACCAACCTATTTTGCTGACTGACTGGCTACAAATTCAGGGACTCCGGTGGTCCCCTCAAGTTGGATAATTTGCTAAAAATGACTCACAGATCTCAGGAAGATGCTCTACTTAGAATTATAGTTTTATTATAAAGGATACACATAGGGCGAGGCCTGGGAAGGAACACAGAACTTTTATGCCTTCTCATGAAATCAGGGCACATCACCCTCCCAGTATATCAGTATGTTCACCAATGAGGAAGCAACCCTGAGTTTTTATGGGATTTTTATTACATGGGCATGATTAATTAAATTATTGGCCACATGATTGAACTCAATATCCAATCCCCCAATCTCCCTATCTCCAGAGGTCAGAGAACTGAATATGCTTAGGCTTTCTGATGACCATCTCCTATTCTGAAGCTATGTAGGGGCTCACCAAGAGTCTCCCCACCAGTATAACTAAGACATTCCTAATCACTCAGGAAATTCCAAGGGTTGTTCAAGGTCCCTGCAAGGAACCAAGGACAAAAACCAGACAAACTACTAATTATACCACAGGGAACTGTGCACTGACCCCAGGGAATTAAACAGTACATGACACATTGCCTGGTATTATAGTAGACACTTGGCACATTTTTCTTTTGTGAAGTATGATTGTATGATGTTATATTCGTCCAAATCAGAGTTCTGAAAATTACAAATTACATCTAGATTTGGACTTGCCATTGTAGATCTTACGGAGGAGTGAAGCCATACCATTACATTAATAACTATTCTAAGTAGGGAATATGTTTTAGGAAGAAGTATTCAGTTCCACCGTTTTTTAAGAAATATAACCCCATTGATAAGTAGGAATTTGATGCTGCTGCTCTTCTATGCTGATAGATACTCTATGGTCCAAAGGGTTAAATAATTTCTCATCAGGATATAATAATACACTGAAGTTTACCGATAAAAATTCTAATTTAATACGTTAACAAATGCTTAATTTTTTTTTTCAAGTAATCTTCCTTTTTGAGGCATCAACTGGAAAACCATTAGGCGATGGGAAGCTTCTTTCTCATAAGGTAATGGACATTAGCTACTTCTAATGTAAATAGCCACTATTTATTTACTTCCTTTTTAAAATTAATGTTTTCATTTTAAGTCAAAAAACATAGAAATTAATTTTTAAGAGTTATCTGTAATAATTGCTTCATCCTCCACTTTATTTTTATTTTTTAAGTTTTAATTTATTTATTCATTTTTAAGTAATCTTTATAACCCCACATGGGGCTTGAACTCATGACCCCAAGATCAAGAGTTGCATGCTCTTCTGAATGAACCAGCAAGGCACCCCTAGAAATTAGTTTTATATTTAAACTCAGTTGCATTCTACTAGAGTATTTTGCCTAAAAATGTCACAAAGACTGAACACTAGTAAACTCTGTAATGGAAAGCTATATATACAAATTAAATGGATAAAATAATCTGATTTATATGTCTTTATTAAGGCTATTTACTGCTTTTAATAAAATGTTCTACTTTGATTAAATTTTTAGTACTTATCAGTAAATAAAAATGTTTTGTTTTTCTAAACAACTTGCAGTTTTACCACTGACCAGTCCTTAGCCAGCATTTTCTTTTAGGTTTTAACACTATAGTTAAACTGAAAAAAAAAATTCTATAGAAGGACAAAAAGATCTTGAAGTTGCTTATTGGTTTTTGATTTTTAGCATTAAAATAAAGGAGCACATTTTATTTATTCTAATAAGAGATATATTCAGGTTTAGATATGTTTTTAACTTTATTGTTCAATGCCACTAGTGAAGCATTAGTCTATATTTTATTTTCCTCTTTTTGTAATTATTAGTTTGAGTTTGAATAACAAGTAAATTCATAAGGTTCAGAAATGAAAAAGCATAAAAAAGTATACAGGGGAAAAAGTCTCCCTACTACACTTATTTCTTATCGGTACAATTCTGTTCCACCAAATAAGTAACAAGCATTATTTTTTTTGTAAGATTTTATTTATTTATTTGACAGAGAGAGATCACAAGTAGGCAGAGAGGCAGGCAGAGAGAGAGGAGGAAGCAGGCTCCCTGCCAAGCAGAGAGCCCGATGCAGGACTTGATCCCAGGACCCTGAGGCAGGGACTTAACCCACTGAGCCATCCAGGTGCCCAGTAATTACCATTATTAAACTCTATTTTCCTTCCAGAGATCTTTTTAGTGCATATATATAAACAAAACTGATATATGTTCTTTTCCCCCTCTTTTACAAAAATGTGACATACAACTCTGTACATTGCTTTTCTCACATAAACTGTTCCTGGAGATCTTTCTGTATCAGTACATAAAGTACTTTCCCAATCCTTTTCCCCTCACCATACGGTATAACATTTTATGGGTGTATCAATTTATTTGAACTGTGTCCAAATGATGGGACATTTAAGGTTCTATTATACCTTCAAAAAAACCCAAAATAAATCCTAGCAAGTCTAAAAAAATTAAAAAAGTCTTAACAAGTCTTAAGACAGTAAGCAGTAAATAAATCCCTCTTGGATTCAGTTGAAATGAATCCACACTGAACCATATAAGGAAAGTCCTTTCACTAGCTAGTGTAATAGTGTAAGATAATGCAGTATGACAGAAATACTTTGTTATAAGGACAGAACACTAATCTTAAAGTCAGAAATCTGAATTTTAAATTCTGGATATGCTTGTCACTAGTTTTTCTGAGCGAAATCACTTAATGGCTATACATGTTAGTCTTCTTGTCTATAGAGTAAGTATAGGAATACTTACTTTACAAGGTAAAGTACCTTGTACCTTGTATAGTATAGTTCCTTGTATCTACAATACAAGGTAGTTTCCTGTTTCACAGGAAATATGAAAGAATGTGTAAAATCTAAAACCCTAAAAACATAAGATATTTTCATGAATCGACTCTTAAAAATCTTTTAAAATATAGGCTTTCTATTTAGAGTAAATTTTGTTATGGAATGTATTAATTAAAGTAGATCTCTCTTGTGATATTCAGACTTGCCTCACCCTTGTTCTACTAAAGGTAGAACAGGAGGACAGATAGAAAAGTTTCTCAGCATGGGGCATCTTGGTGGCTCGTTGGTTGAGCTGAGCATCTGACTGGGTTTTGGCTCAGGTCATTATTTCTTGGGTCATAGGGCTGAGCCCCACCTCCTCACTGAATGAAGTTGGGCTCCATGCTCAACCGGGAGTCTGCCTGATGATTCTCTCCCTTTCCCCCTTCCCCCACTGGTATGCACACTCTCTCTCTAATAAATAAATAAACACATTTTAAAGAAAAAGAAATGTTTCCCAGCTTATGAAGTTTTAAACAAATACCCATTATTTATAGTGTTTTAAGGGGCATCTTTCCCTTGTAAATTAAAAAAACAAAGTAACCTTGCTTTAGTTTTTGAGTTATACCAGTAGTTTAAAATTACAACAGGGACATTTTATCATTCCAAGTAGGGAGTGATATTTAATTGATCTTTAAATAAACAGATGTTCTTGTAATTAAATAATTTAAATGATCTGATGTCAAGCACTAATACTAATCCAGTATTTTCATTTTTCTAAATTTTAGAATGAAATTTTGGAAATTGCTCTGGATCAAAAGGGACTTACCAATGATAGAAAAATTGCCTTCATTGATAAAAATAGAGATCTCTATATCACTTCAGTGAAACGATTTGGGAAGGAAGAACAAATTATCAAACTTGGTAAAATAATTATAATACATTTAAAATTTGATTACTTTGAATTTTCTTGAATCTACTCTGTCATATTTATACTAAGTAGCATACTTGCTTGAATTAATCTGTGAATAATGCTTTGGTATAACCTTTCTTAACTACTTAACACCACTTAAATAGCAAGTCTTTAGCTGCTACAGCTACATTAGCATTGAAAGAAATACTTATAAATTGAAACATAATGGTTCTAGATAAAATACTCAAATATTTCCATACATTTTTAAATGAATTTTTGCACATTTGCACCATTAAATGATCGGAAAATATAGTCATACCTACCGAAATTAGAAGGGGTCCTGTATGTCAGTTTATTTTTAAAGTATTTTTAATACTTACTGTAGTGGAACTAATAGTACCTTAACATTCTTTTTAAAATAAGGAACAATGGTGCATACTTTGGCCTGGAGTGATACATGTAATATCCTTTGTGGACTTCAAGATACTCGATTTACAGTGTGGTATTACCCCAATACGGTTTATGTGGACAGAGACATTTTGCCTAAAACATTATTTGAAAGGGATGCAAGGTAACATTTTACTGATGGAATTGTTTGTTGTGATAAATAACTCTACAGTGTCATGTTTTTGCCCCTAATTTCAATCCCGCAAGGTACCTTTCAATCTACTCAATGAAATTGCTTAGCTAATGCTAGCTTAATGAGTTTTAAGTGTTGGGGTCAATTTGAAAGTATTGTATAATACTATTATATTTATTTGTTCCTTCTATGGATATAGTTTTCCTTATATAATTTTCAAGCCTGAGGTTGTTTAATGTAACTCAGATAGTTTTTTTCGATGTGTTTTAGTGGTTTTAATATGGACATTGTTAAGATTTTTCAGTGATATAAAAAATGTGTCAACCTTTATTCTTTCT
This sequence comes from Lontra canadensis, assembly GCF_010015895.1. Taxonomy (NCBI): domain Eukaryota; kingdom Metazoa; phylum Chordata; class Mammalia; order Carnivora; family Mustelidae; genus Lontra; species Lontra canadensis. Next base: position 289,203 of record NW_022631243.1, read on the forward strand.
CAGATTATCATAAATTATAAATTATTATCATACTTACAGGACTGTATGTGTTTCTAGAATTGAATTTTTAAATTAATATTAAAGATAGAAAAACTATATAAGGCTACTGAAGAGTTTTTTTTTTAATATTACAGGCTTAAGAAAATACATGTATATTTCTAAATTCTCTAAGAAATAACAAGATCTCTCACTCTTGACAAAATAAGAATACAAAGCTTCTTAGCTCCAAACCTTAGCTTAACTTTCAAATCTATTCTGAGTTCATTTTAATATTCAGTTCATAACTTTAGCAAAACCAGAGAGGATCATTTTAAAAGTATTTAAACTAATGAAGAGAAGTTAGTCTCTTGAAGTTCATCTCTTTTTATTAAGAGAAATAGCCTTGGAATCATCTTAATTTTTTATTGGTTTATGCTTTCAAAAGTGAATGCCGAGATTTTTAAACATTTGTGTAATTTACCTTAAGACTTTGGGGGGATAAAGATTATTTCAAATGCTTTTAAGCATAGCTCTCAAATACATAATAATTTTTTTTTAACGAATTCTGTGCGTTTCACCAGTATTATATCATATTACATCACATTACAATTTGTGAAAATGAGGACAGAAATAAAACAAAATGAAAATTAGGAAGGATTTTAAAACTCGTCATTTTCCATGACCAACAAATGAGGGGGAAATTATGTACTAATGAGCTTGAGAGGGATTCCTGAGATTTTTTTCCCCCCAATCTACCTCCACTTTCAATGATATTTCACAGTAATCTTTTACTGTTTATCAGGTTGATGTTAAAACACTTCTGGGGATAGAGGTTCCAGAACTCCCTAGATAAACGATTGGCTATTTTGTCCCTGTTAGTTAGTAGTCATGACGCACTGCTTAAAAATTCCTCCTAACTCATTTGTAAATTGCCATTTCTTTTTATTTTTTAAATTTAATTTTATTTTTTCAGTGTTCCAAGATTCATTGTTTATGCACCACACCCAGTGCTCCATGCAATACGTGCCCTCCTTAATACCCACCACCAGGCTCACCCAACTCCCTACCCTCTCCCCTCCAAAACCCTCAGTTTGTTTCTCAGAGTCCACAGTCTCTCATGGTTCGTCTCCCCTTCCAATTTCTCCCAACTCACTTCTCTTCTCCCATCTCCCAACGTCCTCCGTGTTTTTCCTTATGCTCCACAAGTAAGTGAAACTACAAGTAAGTGACTCTCTCTCCTTGACTTATTTCACTCAGTGTAATCTCCTCCAGTCCTGTCCATGTTGATACAAAAGTTGGGTATTCATCCTTTCTGATGGAGGCATAATACTCCATTATATATATGGACCATATCTTCTTTATCCATTCATCTGTTGAAGGGCATCTTGGCTCTTTCCACAGTTTGGCAACTGTGGCCATTGCTGCTATGAACATTGGGATACAGATGGCCCTTCTTTTCACTACATCTGTTATCTTTGGGGTAAATACCCAGTAGTGCAATTGCAGGATCATAGGGTAGCTCTATTTTTGATTTTTTAAGAAACCTCCACACTGTTTTCCAAAGTGGCTGCACCAGCTTGCATTCCCACCAACAGTGTAAGAGGGTTCCCCTTTCTCCACATTCTTTCCAACACTTGTTGTTTACTGTCTTGTTAATTTTGGCCATTCTAACTGGTGTAAGGTCGTATCTCAATGTGGTTTTGATTTGAATCTCCCTGATGGCTAATAATGATGAACATTTTTTCATGTGTCTATTAGCCATTTGCATGTCTTCTTTGGAGGTGTTTGTTCATGTCTTCTGCCCATTTTTTGACAAGATTATCCGTTTTTTGAGTGTTGAGTTTGAGGAGTTCTGTATAGATCTTGGATATCAGCCCTTTGTCTATAGTGTCATTTGCAAATATCTTCTCCCATTCCGTGGGTTACCTCTTTGTTTTGTTGACTGTTTGCTTTGCTGTGCAGAAGCTTTTGATCTTGATCAAGTTCCAAATGTTCATTTTCGCTTTTGTTTCCTTTTGCCTTTGGAGAAATGTCTTGAAAGAAGTTGCTGTGGCCGATGTCAAAGAGGTTACTGCCTATGTTCTCCTCTAGCATTTTGATAGATTTTTCCTCATGTTGAGGTCTTTTATCCACTTTGAGTTTATCTTTGTATATGGTGTAAGAGAATGGTCGAGTTTCCTTCTTCTATACATAGCTGTCCAATTTTCCCAGCACCATTTATTGAAGAGACTGTCTTTTTTCCACTGGATATTTTCTTCTGCTTTGTTAAAGATTATTTGACCATAGAGTTTATGGTCTATATCTGGGCTTTCTACTCTGTTCTACTGATCTGCATGTCTTATTTTTGTGCCAGTATCTCAAATATGTAATAATTTTTGCCAAATTAAACTTCTATGTCTTGTTCCAAGTGTATGGCAAGTTAGATTCAAATGTTTGTTTAAATATATACATTCTACCTAGAGTTAACATTTTTGGGGGTGAATTTTGGAGATTTGGAGACTTTATATCTGTATCAAGGGTTAACTTCCCAAATTTAGTGTATATGAAAGATTTTGCTCAGAACATAAATTATACTTTGCTTTTTTCCAACAGTGAATTTAGTAAAAATCCCCATATTGTGAGTTTTGTTGGAAATCAAGTAACTATAAGAAGAGCTGATGGCTCACTGGTTCACATCAGCATATCACCATATCCTGCTATTCTCCATGAATATGTAAGCAGTTCAAAATGGGAAGATGCTGTAAGACTTTGTCGCTTTGTTAAGGTACTTTACATTTTAGATCCCTAATTGTGTATATGTTGCATATTTACATATGTCTTTGTGCTAGATAAGAAATGATAACATCTAAGGGCTGGAAAAATTGCAAATGAGATCATGGGTCTTTTTAATAAGTGAAAACATAAGCAATACAAGGGGATAGATACTGCTGTGTGATTTATTTTGGAAGAAGCTATAATTTAAATGAGTAGTTTCTCTATACTGGCACATACAAAAATCTTCTCTGGAACTCTTTCTAAAAAGTCAGATTCCCAAGTTTTACCCCCACAAAGATTTTAATTTATTCGATCAGGGATGAATCCTAGGCATATTTTTTAATTCCTCAGATGGTTTGTACACCTAAGGTTAAGAACCTCTACTTTAGATCAGCAGTTTCCAGCTTGGTTGAATCCAGTTTTTTCAAGCATATTTGACCACAGAACTTTTTAATTTTACATGGCTTAGCAGCCCTTAGAATACACTTTTAAAATGACTTTTAGATGCTTTCCCTTACAATGAGTTGTTGATGGCAATCTGCGATAATAGCATCGTCTGAGAACCTATTTCTCTGGTTCCTTGTAAGTTAAATTCTTTGACCTCATCAAAAAGACTGGAGGGCTTATAACCCTTAATTATCTTAAAAGTATGTCAGAAGTTCAAAAATAAATCTTTGATAATTAGAAATGAAAATTTGCAGAAATTTTATTCAAAAGAAGTTCTTTATGTGTTATTAACATATTTCAACAAAGTAGTCACATGTAATTTTCACATCATTAATTAAATCAGTAGTTTTTTCAGTGCCATGCTCAGCAAAGTTTAATTTTTTCATTAAAAAGCAACTTTAATGTATTTTAAATCATTGCTTATTTTAAGGCAGTTCTGCTCGTCTTTGAAATAATTGTTCTCCTGCTTTACTTTAGGAGCAAACCATGTGGGCTTGCCTAGCTGCTATGGCAGTTGCTAACAGAGATATGACCACTGCAGAAATAGCCTATGCAGCAATTGGTGAAGTAAATAATGTTCATTTATCTGTATGTTTTTGGTTTTTCTTACCATAATTTGTTACATTGCTGTCACTACCCACTTCATCTATTGTTTTCTTTCTTTAGATTGATAAGGTTCGGTATATTAATTCTATAAAAGAGCTTCCATCTAAAGAATCAAAAATGGCTCACATATTAATGCTTAGTGGGAACATACAGGAGGCTGAAATGATACTTCTTCAGGCTGGCCTTGTTTATCAAGCAATCCAGATCAATATCAATCTCTATAACTGGGAAAGGTAATAAAAATGTTTTTCATCAATTCTAAAACCCAACTGATCTTAATATATTCTTATATCTACCACTTGGAAAATTACATTTTCCACTGTACTTAATAGTTTTCTTAACATCACAGAAGAATTTATTCACATTTCTGTTTGTGAGGAGTTTGCCATTGAAGATTTATGCCTTCTCTAAACTTGCGATTAATTAGAAGTTGAAGTGTGAAGAAGAAAAGAGAGGCTAGGATGTCTCCCGAATTTCTGACTTCAGTAACTGGATAGATGATGGTATTATTAGTGGATTTGGAAGGGAAAATAGTGAATTCAGTGTTAGGCATGTTGGATTTGAAATATTTGTGAGGAGATAGAGATGTGATAATCGTTGATTAGTGAACTTGGAGCTCAGGAGATAGATTTGAACTGGGGTTGTAGATTTTTAGGAGTCATCAGCAAGTGGATAGCAATTAAAGGCAGAAGAATGGATGCAATTGCTTGGGAAATGTGTAGAGTGAGAAGACATCAACTACATTTATGGGATGGGCGAAAGAGGAGAAATCTGCTGAAAAACTGGGATGAAGCAGTCATACTGGCAGGGAGAAGTACAACCATGAGAGATTTGTGATGCTAAGGAAGAAAGGCAGTAGGATTTGAAATGAGGAGTACACAGTAGTAGCCTTCTCTGCATTAGGCTTCAACACAGATTGCTTTCAAAACAAAGTGGCATGCTTCTTCTCTCTGACATATTAGGTCATTCTCTCAGATATGTCTCTCAGTAAAAAAAAAGCTATAGGGTTTATATACACCTGAAATTACATTATAAAATTGGCATGCTGATTTTTCCAGGTTTGAAATGTCTTTCATCATCTTGTCTGTCTCAACCTCTACCCTACTATTTTTTTAAAAGCAGATCCCAGTAATCAGATCACTTTATCTGTAAATATTTCAGTATGTATCCAAAGGTTTTTAAAAATCTAGCCACAGTACATGGTCACATTTTAAAGAATTAACAATAATTCTATTCAGTGTTCTTATTTCTTTGATTGTCTCATGAATGTTTTGATTTGTTTTATGGTTTGTTTTGTTCAGGATCCAGAAAAGGTCCATACCTTATGATTGATTGATGTGTTCTCAAGTTTCTTTTCATCTTAATAGGTTTTCCTTTTTCTTGTGTTTTCTTGTAATTTTCCCACTGCAGAAGCTGGGCCAATAGAGTTTTCCCATAGTCTGGATTCTGTTGATTACATCTTTGTGGTGTCATTTGACATGTTCCTTTGCCCCTTGAATTAGCCATATTGGTGTTGAATCTAGAAACTTGATTAGATTCGAGTTTAACTTTTTTTTTCCTTTTGGTAAAGCTCAGTCAGAGGTGGTATTCAATATATTTTCACAGTGACTGGTTGCCTGTCTTTTTCTGTTGATCATTACCCAGATCCATTAATTAATTAGAATTCTAGAAGGATAGAATTTAAGTATTGGATGAAAAATATATTACATTGCTTTTGCGATCCCTGAATTTCTATATTTACTTAAGTCCTTTAGAAGGGAACAGATTTCATTTTGTTAATATATGTTATTCCATTTGAGAAGTACAGTCCTGCTGGTTTGTATTTCTGTCATTCCTATTTGAATTTGAAAATTACCTGCAACCAGGGTGGCTCAGATGGTTAAGCATCTGCCTTTGGCTCAGGTCATGATCCTGGGGTCCTGGGATCAAGCCCCACATCAGGCTCCCGGCTCAGCGGGGACTCTGCATCTCCCTTACCCTCTGCCTCTCCCCCGCTCATGCTGTCTCACTCTCTGTATCTCTCTGTCTCAAAAGAATAAATAAAATCTTAAAAAAACAAAAAAGGAAAAAGAAAATTACCTGCAACCTAATAGGTTACAACCCTTAAAGAGTTGTAGGTAAGCAAGTCATCTATTTGATGTTCACTTTGGACATTTGGTGGTAGTCTGTTCTCAAAAATTGAAGTTAAGAGAGGTATAAATTTTATGTAAGTATTAGTAAAAAAAATAATTTTTCTACTTCTACCAGTTATATAAAGTGATTTTGCTTCATTCAAGTTATATAAAAGATCATATTTTGAAGTTATAAAATCTTTTTATATAACTTCCTTCTATTTAAAATCAGAGAGGATACATGGATTTATTCCAGCCCCATAATCTAATGTCACATTTGTTTGGTTGCCAAATAACCATTTTAAAACTAGAGACAGGCTGTTCCCATAACCCTTATATAATTTGGAGTGAATTCCCTCCTCTGTGTGATAAAGAAACATTTTTTTTACCCAGTGTATGCTTTTAGAGAACATTTAAAATAGCATATATAATTTGAATGTTTACCATTAGCTATTGCTCTTCAATCAGATAATACATATTTTGTAATAATGACTATCATATAGATAATACTTAACATCTAGTATCTAAATGCAGTATTAGACCTCATATTCTATCTTTTCTACATAATTAAATGTACTGATGTTCCATAACAAATTACCTCTTTGGAGATAATTTTCTTTCTGAAAAGCCCCAACCCAGAATAGATGCTTACGTATTCCCCACTTGGAATACTTCGGGTTTGGCACAACAAAAATTCCTTCCCCAGTTGTGCTCAGTCATAAAAAAGGAGCAGGAAATGGCATATTTCAGGTGCCAAAGGGCTGGTTCGCCAGAGTCTCCACTCACACATCCACACTGGAGATGGAGCCTTAGGGATATATAGAGGGTGATAGGGGAAAGGATTAGAAGGATTAAAACATCTTTATTTCTGCTGCTCATTTTTTGAGACTTTGTGAATTGGTTTTTGCCTTCTTGCATTTCACTTCCATTCCTCTATGTTGTGGTACTTCTACATTCTTTTCTGTGTATTCTCTTTTTCTCTGAAAGACTTAAAGTCACAGAGGAATGAGGGAACATTGTGAGGAGTTTGTGAGAGGTAGCAAATACTGATCCTTGGAGTTAGCCATATGGTTTATGTAAATATATTTTTTAAGAAATCATTGTGCTGAATTTTGGCATTATCGTTTGTATTACACATGACTTATATTCGTAATTTTTATATTGTCTTTAATATTTCTCTCAATTGTCTACCAATTGTCAATTAATGCACAAGGCATATCTAAAATACTTTTTAAAGTGACTATTTAGGCCAAACCAAAGCATGCTAAAAATGAAACACATTTTCCTACTGAAGGGTCACATGTTGCAAAAAATCTAGTCAGTAGTTACTGTTGTCTAAAAGAACAGATTTATAATATTTGCGTCTGATAAATAAATCATGACTGGCCTATTCAGAAGTAATATGTCATATTAGGAGACAAGGGAACTTGAAAAAGAATGTGCTTTAACATAATACTTAGAAAAAAGATTACAGGTTACCTGGGTGGCTCAGTCGGTTGAGATTGGCCTTCAGCTCAGGTCATGATCCTGGAACCCCAGGATTGAGCCCTACATCGGGCTCCCTGCTCCGCGGGAGTCTGCTTCTCCCTCTAACCCTCCTCCCTTTCATGCTCTCACTCACTTGCTCTCTCTCTAATAAATAAAATCTTTAAAAAAATGCACACACAACAAGATTACAGTGAACAGTATTGATACATATTAATTGGATTATAAATTTTAAATGGCTATTAACTTTTTCTAAGAACCAAATGGCAAAAGGCATTTGTCAGATTTTTATTATCCACAAATTTTAGTTTTATATTTTAAATTTGCTGTGTTATAACATAAAGGATATCAGTATTTAACTGAATATTGAGCAGAATAAATTCTAGACTTTAGATAAATTCTAGAACAGAATAAATTATAGACTTAAAAAATGGTTAAGATAGTTAAACCACTTACATTGGGGGGAAGTCCATTCACTTGAATTTTATTATGATTTCAATGAATTTTTCAATGAACATTGATCATACATATGCTCTGGAGTACTCACCAAAGAGAAATATAACTTAAATTTCCCTTCAATAAATGTACAGGTTATGGAAGAGACAGACTCATAAATAATAATAATGCACTGTAAGTAGTGCTGTAGAAATAATAGTATGCGTAAAATGTTATGGAACACAGTAAGAAAATGGTCATTTATTTCTGCAAAGGAAGTTGATCAGGGAGAAGAGATCATGTTTGATCTGAACCTGGAAGTATAAGTAGTGTAAGTAGGAATTTGAAGTATAAGTAGGAATTTGCAAGATGGGTGAGGTGGGGAATGGTGTGTTCCATATTGAGGAATGAGTGGGGAGGGACCAACATAGACCATTTGTCCCACTGTCTTATCCCAGAACTCTACTGTGTAATGATGCTAATACAGGCAATGCTGGTAATCTGTTTTGTTTCTCATTATAGGGCACTTGAATTGGCTGTAAAATACAAAACACATGTTGATACAGTTCTTGCTTACCGTCAGAAGTTTTTGGAGACATTTGGTAAACAGGAAACTAATAAACGATACTTGCAGTATGCAGAAGGTGTAAGTATTATACAGTATTTTATGATAATGTAAATGCCTTATAAGTATATATACTATTTATCTTAATAAGACAAAGTTAGAATAATTCATACCAAATCTCTAAAAAATAACTTTTGCCTTATGATATTATAGTCTTATTTTAACTCTGTAATTATAGTACTGATTTTTTTCCGGAATCTTAAAGCCATATGTTTTGTTTTATTTTTCAAGATTTTATTTATTTATTTGAGAGAGAGTGAGAGACAGAGCACAAGCAGGGGGAGGGGCAGAGGGAGAAGCAGACTCCCTGCTGAGCAGGGAGCCAGCCACCAGGCTTGATCCTGGGACTCCAGGATCAGGACCTGAGCTGAAGGCAGGTGCTTAACCAACTGAGCCACCCAGGCGCCCTGTAAAGCCATGTTTTGATTAACTCAACTCTTTTTTCATTTTATTTAATTTGTGTTAAAGTTGGGTGCTAATTGATATTTTTATATAAATAATATAAATGGCTGGGATAAAGGTTTCTGACTCCTGAATTTTGTCTTCCACTAGCTGCCCCTCCGCTCCAGGGGAGATACATAAACACACAGAGCATTGGCCAGAAAATGGATACTTTGTCACTTTGCAAAATTTTAGGGAGCTGGTTCGCACCTGGAGAAGGGCCTAGCCCAGGGAGATCTCACTGCCTAGAACTAAAGAGGGCTAAACTTTTGCCTTTCAAATCCCTGCCAGAATCTGAGGTTTCATCACTATAATTAGAAGAAAGTCATTCCAGTATGTATCAGCCCACAAGGAGAGGTGGAGCAGTTTGCCCAGGTACCTAGAGCAGGACTGTTGTTCGCCATCGGCTTAGATCCATCTAGCCTCAGACTACAGAATAAACGGTTCACCTCTAGCCATGCAGACCCCAGAGCCTTGTAATCCCAAGACTGGGGCAGCCTTGCTCCCAGCTCTGTGAACAGGTTGATTTTCGTAGCCTTTTATTCATTTATTCAAAAAGTCTGTATGAGTGCTCACTCTGGCCAGGTACTATGCTGGATGCTGAGTCAGATAGAACTTCTGTTTTTGTGGAGCTTGTAGATGATGTGGGAGTGCTGCTCCTTGGAGACAGAATAAAATGGAATATTTTGACCTGTCCTAAAGGGCAAGGTAAATTAGATGGATCCTGGGAAGAGCAAAGAAGGTAGGGAGAAGGTACCTATGATGCCCACTAAAGCCAACATCATCCATTTGCTATATGACTTGAGAAACTCAATCTTTCTCCTCTTGTATAGATTAAAACACAGTTCTTTCCTACTATGGGTATTTCACATGTGAGTCTCCTTTACTATTCATTCACATGGAACACTTCATTTCTGGTCACCTGATGTGTGGCTTTGTCCCCCATGCTAATAAACAATTCTCCAACACCAGCTGGGTGTCCTATAATTTAACTCAACTCTGACACTGTCTACCTGGAGATAGCATCAGATTCCACAGGTAAAGGGCTCAGCGTCATAGGATTGCATCCCACCCCCATCAGATGCTGGTTGCAAGCCCAGGTTATCACCTGTGTTTCTAAGACTAACTAGTTATAGGTCAGAGATTCCAGTAACCCCTGCTTTAGGTTTCACATGCCAGTCACAAGTCCAGGTTGTTAGCTGCACTTCCAGCTCACAGCCTATAAATCAGAGGTCCCATGTCTCTTTTTTTTTATTAACGTGCTCACAGAACTAAGGGAAACATTTACTTATGTTTATTTAAAACACAAGTTTAAGGGCGCCTGAGTGGTTCATTCGTTAAGCATCTGCGTTTGGCTCAGGTCCTGATCCCAGGGTCCTGAGATCAAGCCCCATGTGGGGCTCCCTGCTTGGCACTGCTTCTCTCTCTCCCAGTCCCCCTTGCCTGTGTTCCCTCTCTTGCTGTGTTTCTCTCTGTCAAATCAATAAATTAAAAATCTTAAAAAAAAATGAAATAAAATATAAGTTTATTAAAGGATATGATAAAGGCTATGGATGACAACCAGATGAAAAGATACTCAGGGCAAGATTTGGGAAGGCCCTAACTTCAGAAGCTCCTGTCTCTTCAAAGTGGGGTGCGTTGTCCTCCCAGTGTGGATGTGTTCACCAAACCAGAAGCCCTTTGAACCCTGTACTTTGGAATTTTATGGAGGCTTCATCCCATAGTTGTGATAGATCATTAACTCCATTTTCAGCACTTCTCCCTGCTCAAGAGGATGGGGATCAGGATTGAAAATTCCTAGCTTCTAATCATGGCTTGGTCTTTCTGGTGACCAGCCCTCATGCAGGTCATCTGGAGTTGTCTCTCTCTCCTTTTTTTTTTTTTTAATTTTATTCATTTATTTGAGGGAAAGAGAGAGAGCACAAGCAGGGGGTGGTTGGGGGAAGGCAGTGGGAGAAGCAGAGTCCCAAGGATCAGGGAGCCCAATGTGGGGCTCCATCCAAGGATCCCAGGATCATGACCCAAGCTGAAGATAGCACTTAACTGACTGAGCCACCCAGTCACCCTGGAGTTGTCTCTTTAAGAGAAAAAAATGCTCCCTGGGGCACCTGGGTGGCTCAGTGGGTTAAAGCCTCTGCCTTCAGCTCAGGTCATAATCTCAGGGTCCTGGGATCGAGCCCTGCATTGGGCTCTCTGCTCAGTGGGGAGCCTGCTTCTCCCTCTCTGCCTGCCTCTCTGCCTACTTGTGATCTCTCTGTCAAATAAATAAGTAAAATCTTTAAAAAAAAAAAATGCTCCTTTAACTCAGGAAATTGCAAAGGTTTCAGGAGCCCTGTGTCAGGAACCAAGGTCAAAGACCAAATATTAGAACAAAAGATGCTCCTAGTGTTCTTATCACTTAGGAAATTAAGAGTTTCAGGAGTTGTCTGCCTGGAACTGGGAGCCGAAATCAATATATATATTTTCTGTTATCTCACACCATATTTAGCACACTGAGTGTTGTGATCTACATTTTTGCACTTCAGAACATTTCATAAGGTAGCAAAGCCTTTGGGGCCATTCTTAGAGTTTCTGCAATGCAGTTTCAACATCTGGATCTGGGATAGACACGAGTTGTCTATTTCTTGGTAGGAAGGAGTATAATTTTTTGTTTGTTTGTTTATTTGAGAGACACTTATGGGCTGAGCAGGGAGCCCAACTATTGGATGCAGGGTTCAATTCCAGGACTCCCAGATCCTGACCTGAGCCAAAGGCAGACGCTTAACAGACTGAGCCTCCCAGGTACCCAGAAAGGGGTGTATTTTACAGATGTTCCACAGACTTTTTGTTTCATTCAGAACTTCAGTACTGAAAATGAATCCTCAAAGAGTTTTGGGCTCTGAGAGCTTACTATACTATTGGGACAAATTCAGGGCCCCTGGGATCCCTGAGGACGACACTCTTAATTCACAGAATATAACAGCCGCCACTACCACTACAGGGCTAAGCAGACCAGAGAATCACCGATCACTTGATCTTTTTGTCACAGTTTTGAAAAAATGATGAGATGTTAAAACTGAGCACTCAGGGCACCTGGGTGGCTCACTGGGTTAAGCCTCTGCCTTCGGCTCAGGTCATGGTCTCAGGGTCCTGGGATCGAGCCCTGCATCGGATCTCTGCTCAGCAGGGATCCTGCTTCCCCCCTCTCTCTGCCTGCTTCTCTTATGGTCTTTCTATCAAATAAATAAATAAAATCTTTTAAAATTAAAAAAAAAAAACTGAGTATTCACATTAAATTCACTTGATTGCATAATTTTTAAACAGATTCATACTACTCTGTTTCTTCATCATCCTTGCCATCAATATTTTTTTTGGTATTTTCACATTAGGTGCTTTAGAGGATGTAGAAAATATAATTCTTACCTTCAAATTTAAAATTATCATAATTTATATTATAAATATTGCATTATTATAATCAAAATATTTTAGATAACAAAAATTTAACATTGTTACCTTTTTTCTTATTATCTATGTATGCAACTGTTACCAAAATGTAATAACTTCAATCACAACAGTGGCAGAAATCTTCAAAATGGGATAACTAGAACAATATGACTTTGTGGTACTTTGAGGGTTTTTTTTTTAACCCTGAAAATATATAGGTTACCTTGACTCCCCATGGTCCTGTGTTCTAGTATCCTCCTTTTTTTTTTCTTCATTAATGTAATTCGGAAGCTAACTAGAAATTACAAAGCAGTATTTTAAGATGAAAATTACTTTTTACTTAAAAATTCCCACTGTTTATCTAAGCCAAAATTTTGATTATATAAACTTGAGAACTATGAGTTAAATAGAAAGAGATCATTAAAAACTGAGAAATTAGGGGAACCTGGGTGGCTCAGTCTGTTGAGCATCTGACTCTCTCTCAGCTCAGGTCCTGATCTCAGGGTCATAAGATCCAGCCCCACAACGGGCTCTTTGCTGAACGTGGAGCCTGCTGGAGGTTCTTTCTCTCTCTATCGCCCTCCCCATTCTCAATTTCTCTCTCTCTCTCTCTCTCTCACACACACACACACACACACACACATGCACACCCAGAAGAAATAAATCTTTTTTAAAAACTGAGAAATTTATTCTGGATATGTGGTGAATTCTGGTGGGCTCGCAGTGCATAGTGTGAAACCTTATAAGTGAAAAGTTTCATATACAATTGTACTTACGAGCTCTGAAATGTTATTTGGACATTTCTTGTTTAAAATATGGAAACCTGGGCTGGGCAGCCGGGGTCGGTGAAGGATCTCAAGATGGCTGGGCGAAAACTTGCTCTAAAAACCATTGACTGGGTAGCTTTTGGGGAGATCATACCCCGAAACCAGAAGGCCATTGCTAACTCCCTGAAATCTTGGAATGAGACACTTACCTCCAAGTTGGCTACTCTCCCGGAGAAACCCCCTGCTATCGACTGGGCTTACTACAAGGCCCATGTGGCGAAGGCTGGCTTGGTAGATGACTTTGAGAAGAAGTTCAGTGCCCTGAAGATTCCTGTGCCAGAGGATAAATACACTGTTCAGGTGGACGCTGAAGAAAAAGAAGATGTGAAAAGTTGTGCTGAGTTTTTGTCTCTCTCAAAGGCCAGGATTGTGGAATACGAAAAGCAGCTGGAGAAGCTAAGGAACATAATTCCGTTTGATCAGATGACCATTGAGGACCTGAATGAAGCCTTCCCAGAAACCAAATTAGACAAGAAGAAGTATCCCTACTGGCCTCACAAGCCAATCGAAAACTTATAAACTTGAGGTGGGGAGAGAGCTCTGGCCCTCGTATTCTAAACGCTGGACATTAAAAATAATGGGTACGGAAAAAAAAAAAAAATAAAATAAAATATGGAAACCTGGGATTCATACAAAATGGACTGTCTTCTAAGAACCCTAACTAGAGTCATTATACCTGATCTACAATAGTGTTCAATAAATATTTGTAAAATAATCTGCAATTCTGGCAAATAAAATTCACTCTACCGAATATATTCTGTACAAGAAGAAAAGCAGAAAACCAGGAAATGTTTAAAACATTATTCCAGGAGAAAGAAAACAGTGGAAATATAAACAAACCAATAGCTTGGGGGCTATTTCAGAAGGTATAGAATTTTGAAAAAGATCGAGAAGTTCAGACAAACCACTTTAGGCATAGCTACTTTCTAAGCTCTTTTGTAGGTTTTAAAGCCTTATAATTTTATGAGGTCCTGAGACACAAAACCCAAGAGAAATTGTTAGGTGATAGCTCATCTGCTAGGTAGTTACCTTTTCTTTATTCAATATTTATTGAGCACTTTGGGCAGACAATGTACTCCCCTTGCTACTTTGAATATAAAAGTAAACATGGCAGACACTGACCAGGTAGAAGATTACCATAATAGATCCACCAGAAGATGGAAATGGTAAGATTAATGTAAAAAAAAAAAAATCGATTGTAAAATCAAGAGAACACTGTGGCTCGGGGTGGGAGGAAAGGTGGTTAAGTTGGCCAGCAAGACATTTGAGAGCAACTTCAACATTTCTAATATGGGTGACTGGTAGATGGGATACCATTAATAGAGATACCATTAATCTAGATAAGGAACATGAAAATATACATGTTTTAGACCTTTTGAGTTTGAATACATGAAAATACACATTTTTTGTTTGAAGTACCAGTGGGGTATCCAGACGGAGATATCTAATGGGCAATTGGAAATATAATTGTGAATACTGAAGATATCGACAAAGGAGTAATCAGGACATGATAAATAGATTTATGGTCATGACCATGTAGGCATAGTTGAAGCTGTGAGTTGATGTGATCTCCTAGGGAAAGTATAAAAAGGTTGTGGTTGGAACCCTGATGAATACTAACAGTTAGGAGGTTGTCTAGGGAAAAGATACAGGAGGGGAAAAGGGGAAAAGAACATTTAGAAAACTGGAAAAAACATTTAGAAAGGAGAGCGCAAACCAGGAGCGAGTGATACACAGTCTGAGAGATTTTTCAAAGCGCTGTGGTCAACAAAGTCCAGGGAATGCTTCTACACTAGGGCCGTTTTCTTCCTTTTGTCATAATGCTCTTCCCCAGATATATACATGGACTCATTTGTCTCTTGTAGGTCTTCAAATCAGCTTCTCAGGGAGGCCTTTTCTTACCACTCTGTTTGAAACATAACACCCATTCCCTCCAGCGCCACCCCTGGCACTCACTGTTTCCCTTCCCTGTTTTCAAAACTCTTAACCACTTCTCACATTTTGTATATTTTTATAGACTCCATTGTTACCTTTGCTATTCTTTCTATGAAGACTGATTTTTATCTTTTTGTTCACTGCTGAATCGTTGCACCTAGAACAATCTTTGGCATATAGTAAGCACCAAATATTTTTTGACTGCGTAGTTGAATCATATATAGGATAAAGAATAAAAATACTTAATGGTGGCATTAGTGAAAAGTTTATGAAGTATAGTAGGAACATGGTCACATTACAATGCTCTGGGGAGAAGATGAGAGTCAGGAATGAGAAGAATGAGAGTGGTGGTTTGCAGGGAGACAGTATTGAGGGGCAAGGATGGTAAGGAGCAGCCAGTGAAGAGAAGGAAATTGAATATATAAGTGATAACTGAAGGCAGATGTCCCAGTGGAGTGGAAGAAGATGGGATCGGGGACATATGTGAAGAGGTTAGCCTAAGACAGAAGGGAAAGAGCTAGAGATGGATACGGTTGTAGGTAAGTTTGTGTGAAGAAGGAAATTAAGTGAATTCATGTCTGATGGCCACTGTATTCTCTGTAAAGAGGAAGCTGATTTTCAGCAGAGAGTAAGAAAGCGGATGGAAAGCCATTTGGTATGATTTTGAAATTACTTCCATGTGAATAAGAAGAATTTACCAGGGACTAGAATAAGAAGTGCCAAATAGTACTGACCCTCCCTATAGTATAAAAAGATGTATCTTCACGTAGAAGTCAGTCACTTGAAAGTTGTCATGAGTACATCCTTATCTAATACCCACTAGTAAAAATACTCTAAGAACCAAATTATCTGTAGAATACTATTCTAAAACTGGATTAATGCCAGAGTGAAAATGAAACATTTATTTTCAGTAGGATAGCTATCAACTGACACCCTCATCTGTACTATGACAAGTGACTAATACAGATGTCATCAATTTGCTTGATGGACTTCTGGTGCAACAGAGTGACAGTTGTGTAGTGCACAGTTGATGTATGGTTTTATTGTGATGAATTTGAGAAACATGTGTAAGTCAATTCAAGGCTGGAAGAAGGCCAAGACATTAATCAAGTTTTGTCTTTCTCTTTGCGAATGTTTTGTTAGACATAGAAACGAGTGTTTTGCCATTTAAAAATATCAAGCTCTGACCTGATTGAAAAATCAGTCTTTCAGATAATTTAACATTTGTTCTACCTTTCAATGAGCTGTCACTTGCGTCTTACCACAGACATTCATCTTCTATGAGTAAGCAGGATTCTTTTAACTCATCTATTTTATATATTATAGACAAGTATATGGAATTATCTTCTTTAAAAAAAATTGACCCAAATATCCACAAATTACAGAAATTTAGTTGAAGGATATTAGAATAAAAAAGAACCACATACTTAGTTCCATCAACTTGCAGCACAAAATAAAAGAGGCGTGGGGGCACCTGGGTGGCTCAGTTAAGCTCTGACTCTTGATTTCCACTCATGTCATGATCTCAAAGTTGTAGGATGGGCCTGCTCTGGCTCCACGCTCAGCAGAGTCTGCTTGAGATTTTCTCTCTCTTTCTCTCTCCCTTTGCCCCTCCCCCACTGTGTACGTGCTCTCTCTCTCCCATCCTCCCTCTCTCATATAAAGCTTTAATTAAAAAAAAAAAAAGGCATGAGGTCCTGATAAGGTTAAATTAATCTCCCAGGTACTTGAAAGAAATCCACTCAGGCAGCATGTAATATTTCAGTCTGGTTTAATGCTGCTTATTTCACACAACTCTGCTATGTGGAGGTGAAAAACCTATTCACTTTTGGCTCAGTCTCAAAGTTTGGGTTTATTTCATTGTAAATCATTTAGCTTAATCTAGGCCCCAATTTTTCTGTGTCTTTCCTGAGAGAATACACATTCCTAAAGCAGTGATCTCCAAACTTTTATAAACAATAGAATGCTTTTTCCTAAAGAAATTGTTCATAGAACTCAGAGCGGAGTCCATTGCTAACATCCAGTGTAATGAGCTTAGGGGAAAGGTAGGGCAGAGAGGGTACTGCATCATGGATCAAAGGGAAGAACAGGGGTGCCTGGCTGACTCTTGACCTCCCAGTTGTGAGTTTGAGCCCCAGGTTGGGCCTAGAGTTCTAAAAAAAAAAAAAGGAAACAAGAATGGTACCACTTGTGATTGTTTTGTGTCCCAGCCTTGCTTACCCACTGTGCTTCCTTTAATATCTTTTTTGCCATTGTCTAAACCATCACCATGTCTATATTACTTAAAAAGTTGTTGCCAAGCGGCCACTTTTTCAGAGTATGCTCAGAAAAAGCAAGTGCTCCTCTATCCTTCCTTATAGCTAGGCTTCTAATGGAAACCTCGGTATTTAAGAGGTGAAGTGCTAACCCATGGCTTCATGGCAAGGACCCTGTCCATTTTTCCCCTTTTTCACCTCCTCTTGTCCCTGAGGCACCAATGCTGAATCCTAAGACTCCATGGGACTCTTTAGATGTACCTTTTATAAATAGCTACAACTAGATTTTGGTCTTTTCAATCATAATAAGAGTCTTTGCCTTTTGTTGTGGTAATTGTTCTCTTCGATCTTATTCTTAAAGGTATTTTTTAGCATTATTTTATGACTTGTCTTTCATGCTCTCTTTTTTTGCTAGTGATTTTTTTTTTTAATTTTTATTTATTTATTTGACAGACAGAGATCACAAGTAGGCAGAGAGGCAGGCAGAGAGAGAGGAGGAAGCAGGTTCCATGCTGAGCACAGAGCCCGATGCGGGGCTCGATCCCAGGACCCTGAGATCATGACCTGAGCCGAAGGCAGAGGCTTAACCCACTGAGCCACCCAGGTGCCCCTTTGCTAGTGATTTAGAAGCTATTCTATTTTTGTTTGCTCTTGGTTACTTTGAATTAAGCAAAAATATGTTATACTATATCAGTATGTTTCTTCTTTTCTTCTTTTACAGCTCCAAATAGATTGGGAGAAAGTCAGAGCCAAAATTGAGATGGAAATTACTAAAGAACGAGAGCGATCATCAAGCAGCCAGTCCAGCAAGAATACAGGTCTAAGGCCCTAAATTTCTTGCTTACCTCGAAGAAGTTTTACCTTTTGAAACTAATTCTGATTAATCAAGGATTATCATATTTTCAGTGCTAAAAAAAAGGCAGTATCTTTAAGTATAAGCACTTGCTATGAAATACTAAAAGTACATTCAAAAAGACTAATCACAAAGTAATTGACATAATTTCATCTTTTGTATATTTTAGTCCAATAATTAGCAAAATATTCCTATATGTTTATGTAGCGTTGCTTACATTCCAGTTTTTTGTCCATTATTTTATCCCTGAATCTTCAGCATGAGCAAATATTAATTCTGATAATAAAACATTGGACTCTTAAAAATGTACATTGTCATTAATTTTTATTCAACCTCTAAATTATAAGATGTTCCAAAAGTTTATTTATACAAGAAAAATACATGAGGATGGATTTATGAAAATGTATGTCTATTTGTACATCAACGTTCATAGCAGGATTATTCACAGTCGCAAAAATGTGGAGAAAAAAGATGTCTATCACCAGATGAATGGATAAACAAAATGTGGTAGACACATACAGTGGAATATTATTCAGCCTTTAAAAGGAAGGAAATTCTGACACATGCTACATGGATGAACCTTGAAAATACTGTGTGAAGTGAAATAAACCAGACTATCATATGACCCCACTTATATGAGGTGCCTACAGTAGGGAAGTTCATTGAGACAGAAGAAATAGTGGTTGCCAGGCTCTGGGGGGAGGTGGCAATGCGGCGTTATTGTTTAATGAGTACAGAATTCCGGTTTGGGATGAATGAGGTCTAGAAATGGTGATGATGGTTGCACAGCACCATGGGTATACTTAATGCCACTGAATTGTACACTTAAAAATGGTTAAAATGGTAAATTTTGTTCTTACCATTATTTTAGAAATATATCTAGCATGGGCAAAAAATTTTTTCCTCATTCCTTTCCTGACTTGAGAATGTTCAGGCACTAGGTCCTGGAGTCTGAATTTGTGAAAATCTTAAATGATAAACCTTTTTGTCTACCTTAATTCAGTATGTCCTAAAATTGTTGCCACAAAAGCTTTTGATCACTAACACAAATACTCTTTAGAAAAAGTCCTCCATGAAGTAAATTTTGGAAAGGTAGATTATAGACTGGGTATATGCA
The DNA here is from genome assembly GCF_010015895.1 of Lontra canadensis. Classification (NCBI taxonomy): domain Eukaryota; kingdom Metazoa; phylum Chordata; class Mammalia; order Carnivora; family Mustelidae; genus Lontra; species Lontra canadensis. The sequence goes on from NW_022631243.1 coordinate 308,496, forward strand.
TATGCATTAGAAAGTGATTACCTCGGGATGCCTGGGTGGCTCAGTTGCTTGAGCGGCTGCCTTCGGCTCAGGTCATGATCCCGGGGTCCTAGGATCGAGTCCCGCATCGGGCTCCTTGCTTGGTGGGGAGCCTGCTTCTCTCTCTCCCTCTGCCTGCTTGTGCCCTCTCTCTGTCTCTGTCAGATAAATAAATAAAAATCTTAAAAAAAAAAAAAAAAGTGATTACCTCTCTCACCCCCATTTTAATGAATATATTTAGATTTCTTTTATGAAAATGTTTCTGACTTTTCAGCTTATTTCTTTTCTTTTCTGGAACGTTGAAATGTTCTGTTCTTCATCCAGCTGCTGGGTGTAAGAGTGAGTTCAGTTTGTGAGATATGATTGAGCAGTTTTCTTATAAGTTGTACTTATTTATATGTTTTATATTGTTATATTCCAATAAAAAGTTTAAAAAGAAAAATGGTTAAAAGGGTAAATTTTGTATTTATTTTACTATAATTTAAAAAGTTAAAAAAATATAATGAAATATGTCTGCATTCTAACAATTCTGATACTAACAAGGTGTTCTACAATTCAATTCTGACACTACCCAGAGTTAGTATCAGGTCCCACAAACTAGAGGACAGGATCCCCAACCAGACTGCTCTTATTTCAGTTGCCAGCTATATGCGGGGACCCCAGGATAGCCACACTTCTGACTTGGCTGCAAATTTGAGGATTCCTACTATACCCACTTTAGGTTTGATAGTTCACTATAATGACTCACTGAGCTCACTAAAATGCTTTACGTTCAACTACAGTTTTATTATAAAAGATACAACCCCGGAGCAGCCAAGTAAAAGAGGTGCATAGAGCGAGGTCCAAGAAAAAGGAGAGATCTGGGGGGAAAGCAGGACAGCATAGAGTTCCATGCCCTCTCTTCATGTGATCCAGGACCGTCATCCTCCCCGTACATTGATGTGCTCACCAACCAGGATGCGCTCATAGGCCTTGCTGTCCTGAATTTTTTATCAGGGTTTTATTACATAGGTATAATTGATTAAATCAGTGGCCACGTGATCGAACTCTTTGTCTCCTTGGAGGTCAGGTGGCTGAAAGTTTTAGCTCTCCAACCGTGTGGTTTTTCTGCAGGCCAGTCCTCATGCTGAAGTTGTCTAGCCCCCATCACTCACTCACACACCCCACACATATGCCTCATTAGCATAACAAAGATACTCCTATCATTAAGGAAATTCAAAGGGTTTTGAAAGTTCTGTACCAGCCACCCCCTACACACTTCACCTCAGACCAAATATATTCTTTATTATATCACAAGGCATCCCCTGGTCTTTAAGCATGGGATCTTTTATGGCAAGGTACAAACCTGACTGAGCATAAAAGATACAGCAACATTTAGAAGAGTCAATGTGGGGTAAGGAAAGGAAGCTATTAATCAATTTCCCAAAGCATTTGTTTATCAATAGCAGTATTATCTTTTCAACAATGCCAGTGTGTAATAACGTATCACATTATCATAGACATAACCTGAAAAATAAGAGTCAAAAGATATTGGCACATTACTAGAGTCCCATCCAGTCTCTAATAATTAGTTCAATCGTGTTCACATCCTAGGACCAGAATGTCTCTCAGTGAGTGCACTTAGGGTTGCAAGTTTCCTTACATTTGTCAAGTTTCAAAAGCAGGAGTGGTTTCAGCTTCACACTTTCAGGCATGTGGTATAATTGAGCTAAAAGACAATCTCATCTTTTGCTCCAAGCTTCTTTCCAAGCATTAATACTGGAATTTTCTCATTGCAAAACAAATTTATTCTTAGCCAGTTTTCCTCCTCTCCATCTATACCCAAACTTTTTCACTTTTGAAAAGTACCTTAGGTTCAGCCACTATGCTGGTCTAGATTGCAAGCAACAAACAAGCCTAGCAAGTGCCTCCCCCTTAGCCTGCTCCCATTCATGCAGGATAGGGTTATACAGGCACAGACCTAGTCGGGTATTTCTATCCATAGGCTATATGGTTTATTCATTGTTAGCTCCTAAAATTGCCAGATAGAAAGCACAGCCCACCCATCAGGCCCTTAGGAATGCTGACAAATATTTTAAAACAGTTTGTTGCTCGGCCCACCCCGAGATACGGCTGCATGGTTCGGTAAGTGGTGCATGTGACCCTGGAGATCGTGGTGGCCTGGCTCTGTGTCCCCGTGGTCATCAACCTGCTGAGTCTCACGCGGGTCATGAACACCCTCCCAGGATCATCAACACATAGAGCACCTTCGGAAGCATCACCAAGGAGAGCACGGAGGTCATCCTGCAGGGCACAGTCAGCCCCAACACCAGCACGCCTGCCACCCTGTGGGAGGACTATGAGTTCAAGTGCAAGACGGGTGACGCAGGGCGGCGGCCAAGCTTCATCTCCCCCCGCCACCACCACCTGGACTGGCTCATGTGGTTCCCGGCCTTCCAGACCACACGGTCTACAAAGCACAGTAAATGGATCATCCTCCTGGCAGCGAAGCTCCTGGCCAGTGATGCCACAGCTCTGTCCCTACTGGCCCTCAGCCCTCCGGAAGACAGGGCGCCTCCCAGGTGGGTCCAGGGAGAGCACTCCAGGTACAGGTTCAGCCTCCCTGGAGGCCCGCACACTGCCACAGGGAAGTGGTGTGTCGAAGGCCTGGAAAAAAAAAAAAAATTCCTCCTTCTAGCGCTGTAGTTGCAGCCTTGGCCCAGGGACCACGGCACCAGGTAGGAAAAAGTAAATTGAGGTGATGTGGGAAAGGAAAAACAAAGTATAGTAGTTTTACCAGGATCCTGCTCCACCCATTGAGTCCAGATCCAGAATAATGGGAACACTCCCCTAACCCCTCATGTTGAACGTGAGCACACACTCGTGAAGGCATGTAAACCAGCCTTTTTTGACTCTCTCCACCCCCCCCCCCCACCCCCATTTAGATAACCAGTGTTTGATGGCCTGTTCTAATTCTTTACCAAAGTACTAACCTGAGGAAGATATAGGAAGGAGTCCCTCTTTATCTGTGGTGTTTGTTTCCACCGTTTTAGATACTGGTGGTCAGCCATGGTCCAGAAACAGGTGTTCCTCCTTCTGACCTATTGTCAGATGGTCAGTAGTCGCCAAACACCATATCCCAATGCCTACATCATTCTCCTCACTTTATCTCATCACAAGAAGGGTGAGTATAGCACAATGAGATATTTTGAGAGAGTGAGAGAGATGACATTCCCATAACTTTTATTGTAGTATATTGTTACAATTGTTCTGTTTTATTAGTAGTTCTTCTCTTATTGTGCTTAATTTGTAAATTATATGTTGTCGTCGGTATGTATGTATAGGAAAGAATATAGTGTACTTAGAGTTTGGTGCTACCTGCAGTTTCAGGTATGCATTGGGGATCTCAATGCATATCTCCCTGTGGACAAAGAGGGCTACTGTTTTTCTCTGCCCACTGTTGGACAGGATGGGCTGTAGAGTGTGTTCCTTGGTCTGAAGAAATGTGACTCAGTGGTCCAGATCAGTGCAATACCTTCTACTCCGGTTCTTCCGTAGTACTCTGAACCTTTGCCTCAACCACCCGGTAAGCAAAGCTCAGCCCAGAGTCAGTGTCCATTTCTGTCAGGACCCACTTGTAGCCCCCAGTGCTCCAGGCATCAGTCGGACTTGCCGTTGTGCACAAGGACTCCCTGCAGAGCATCTTCCCCATAGCCATCTGCAGTCCCTAAATCTCTCTTGTTGGCAGACAGAACAGTTCCTGTTGGCATTTTGTGCCTCCACTGATGCAAAAGGAATATGTCTAGAGTCAACCCCTCTCTGCATTGTTTGAGTTCACTCACTTGATTAACCCCGTGGCTACCTCAAGTGGCACACCTGGGTGTCTGCTCACCATTTGTAAACATCTTCTGATGCTGAAAAGGGGTTCTTCTGATGGGCATTGATATGGCCTGTGAATGTACCCTTCAGATTTCCACAGTGATTTCCATATGGCCATGCCCCGGAAGAGCACCCCGTTCGTAGTCCAGTCTTCCACTGCCCATCCACCGCACCGTATGGCCAGGCCATTCCAGTGCCTGTGAGTAGGTCAAAATCCAGACATAACGGTAAACAGCGTGCAGTGCAGCTCACTGAGCCAATTTGTTTTTACTTTTTTCGATCTGAGTGGTGGCCTTCCAAACCCAGTGTCTTGTGTTCACGTTGGAACTGCCGTCCATAAGCCAAGCAGCTGTTTATTGGTCTGGTGAGAGCTGTTAACAGGCTCTGTGCGAGTGATGCTAGAATCTTGCAGGTCCTCACGTGGTTCCAGAGTCAATCCTGGGGAAGACAGGCTACCTGCTCATGAACATGCTGTGGAACTCCGTGCGTTGCCCTGATGGTGTGTTCCTGCTCAGACCATTTCTGTTCTATGACAGAATCTCCTTGGCGCTGCCTTCCTCTTAGAGCATTTCTCTGACATCACCCAAGATATCCTTATTTTATGTTTTTCAGTCAGAGGCAATTTCAATTAGTGTCTGGTAGCAAGCCAGTCATTGCCCCTCCAAATGGAAATTGTCTTGTATAGAGTTCCAGTAGCTGTCACTGGGAGGTGCTCCCACACTTTTGTCACAAGCCCCAGTCTACACTCCACATGAGGCTCTTGCACAGAGATCTGTCCCTACCAGCACTCTAGCCTCTGTTCTATATTGCATGGGCCTGAGCAATCTTACTCATTCCCATTTAGCGTGTCTAATGACTATGACTTGAAGGAAGGATTTACATGACTTCTGTTTTACAATGCTAGGTTTATGCTCCCCGGTCAGACACAATATCCATTCCCTTAATTCATTCCGGTAAGAGTCATAACCACCTCACATAAAGCTTGTTGAAAAAGATCAGGTTTTGTCCAGACTGTTACCTTAATCCCATTACCCCTTGGATTCCTCTGCCCTCTCCTCTCCATTATTCTTCCAGCATATCAATGTGTTTACCAGCTAGGGAGGTTCTCCTAGTCTCAGTGTCCCAAGTTTTGTTGTTGCAGTTGTTGTGCACTCTTGATAAAATCACTGGCCTTGTCATTCATCTCTAGCCTTTGTCTTCTCCCTGGAGGTCAAGTGACTTAGAAGTGTAGCCCTCTAATCACCTTGCTGCTTTTTCTAGTAACTAGCACCCACTCTGGACCTACTAAGGGCTCCTAGAGTCACTTTATTAGTATAAGGTACTCCCCTCTCTCAAGAAATTCCAAGGGCTTTGGAAGTTCTGTGCCAAAAACCAGGGATAAAGACCAGAGATATTCTTTATTATATCACAATATCACTTTCACAGTCATAATGTGTATCTATGTTCTTTTGTCTTACACTTGAAAAAATATCTTATAGAAACTTCTTGGTGGGTTTAAACTAATAATTTCATACATTTTAGGGGATGTGATCTAATTTGGTGCTTTTTAAATGTACATATAAATATTTTTATGTATTTCATAACCATCAAATAAGGAAGATTGTTCATACAGAATGCCAGGGGTCTGGCCCCATTACAGATGAGTGAGATTTTTGGGGGCATGATGATCCCTCCAAAAATGCTCTGGCACAAAGACTGTGGTACATGGAACATTAAGTTATAATAAATGGAATATAAAACATAAGTTATAATAAAAATAAGAACAAATAAGCAAGTTTTAAAGCAAATGTATTTTAGAAAGTGGTTTACTATAGCAAACAGTTACCATGAGTATCAATGGAAGAATATCTTCAAATATCTGTCATTTTGTACTTAGAGAAAATATATTCATTTCTGAAAACATATGGTACATAAATCCTGTTTAGATAAATACCTCAAACATATTTTTCTTATCAATTCTTATACTGAAAAAATTCAGAATTCACAAGGTACAGAATATTAAAAGGTAATATCCATAATAAAAATATATGGATATATGGATTTGTTGATCTGCAGGTAGAACTGTGGCAAAATCACTTGTCAGATTTCTTTAAACACCATCTGCAGAAGCCAAAGAGAAGATGATGAAGCAACTCTTTTTTTTTTTTAAAGAAACCCATCTTTACCTTCCCCTTGCCCACAGCCTGTATATTATCAGTGTGTCCTGCTCAGTGGGCCAAAAAATGTGTAAGATTTTCGCAAGCTTATGTTGCCTGTAACAAAGTCATTTTCTTATTTTGCCTTCTTTCCTCTAAAGCTACTCTGTCCCCACAACTTGGCCTGAGCTGCTGGACATCACTCTCTGGCCATCTTATGCTCACCAAACACTGTGTAATTTTTTAAATGTAATGATTTCTAATATGGATGATTTCAAAACAATTTAGAGCAATTCAACTTTTCAGAGGTTTCTAGATGTTCTAGATGATCAAAAATGTTCTTTTATTCTAATAACTTCTACTGTTGAGTAACATTCATATTAAATTGTTTAATTGGAGAAACACTTTAATAGTTCTATGGAAATAAGGCAAGTATAAAGTGGCTGTAAGCTTAGCTCCCATGTTTTAACTAGCCAGAGTCCCCAGGGCCAGCTACAGCTACAAAACTAACCCCAGATCCTGCCTTGTTATTAAAAGGATTTTGAATTCTGAAAAAAAGTAAAATAAAATAGGGTGTAATGGGGTGGTGTCACTGAGAAGGTACAATTTGAGGAAACACTTCAAGGAAGTAATGCTCAATTTAAAGTTCTGCCAAATAATATATAGGAAAACTATCAAATAAAATTCCTATTCTGTGAGCTTATGTTACCCTTCCTTAACTAATTTAAAACTTGCTAATCTATAAAAGTCTAATCTATAAAATCTATAAAAATTCTGCATGGTTTTGACATTAATAGTATCCAATCATACATAACATGGTTTATCTGTGAATAGAATTTATTTACATGGTCATAATAATGTAAACACTGAATACTTGTCTAACCAAATTATAATTATTTAGGTCCATAATCCCATATCTGAAACCCTTGGGCCAAATATGTTTCAGAATTCAAATTTGTGGGATGCATGGGTGAGTTAGTTGGTTAAGCATCTGCCTTTGGCTCAGGTCATGATCCCATGGTCCTGAGATCAAGTCCTGCACCGGGTTCCTTGCTCAGTGGGGAGTCTGCTTCTCCCTCTGCCTGCTGCTCCCCCTGCTTGTGCTCTCTCTCTCTCTCTGACAAGTAAATAAAATCTTAAAAAAAATTCACATTTGTTTAAGAAACACAATGGATGTTCAAAATTTCTTGTAATACAACAAATAGATAATTACAGAACATCCCTAGAAGGGTCTTACCTGTCACTCCCTAATCAAACGTATCAGTATTTCTGCAGCTCACACATATCAGTATTTCTGCAGCTCAATATGAATATTTATATTAAGCAATAAAAATTAGAAGTAGTTTCTCATCCGTTTTGCTGCCAAATGAGTTCAGGTTGGATGAATTATGGAACAATATTTTGGAACTGGGGTTATGGGATTATGGGCTTATTTTGGAGGAATTGAGCACATATGTTGGAGAGGGATAGATGGAAGGGTAGAAAAAATATTTTTTTTAATCTTCATTTTTTTCATAGTGGAAAGCAATAAATGATGTCAAAAACAAAAACAAAAAAATCAGGAAATAATAGACATGCTCTTTAGTGATGTGGCAATAAATAGCAAGAGACCCAGCTAAAAGAGCTGGAAGCGGCTGCTTCTAGTAAGAGAGAGGGGCACTGAGAAGGAGCTTAGTCCTGCTGTTTTTTATAGCAGGTCTCATAGAACTATTTGTCTACTTAAATCTGTGCATATATAACTTTGACAAAAACAGAAATGGACTCTTAAGAGAAAGTATGCTAACCCCGTATCTGACAAGGGACTTGCACCAGGATATCTAAAAAACTATCAAATCTGAAGGTAAAAAACAAATGATTCAATTAGAAAATGGGCAAAAGACATGAACAGACATTTTACCGAAGAGGATATACGGATGGCAAATAATGCGCATGAAAAGGTGTTCAACATCTTAGTCATTAGGGAAATGCAAACTGCAACTTCAGCAATCAGAATGGCTAAAATAAAAACTGGTGATATCACGAAACGATGGTAAGGATATCGAGAAACTAGATCATTCATATATTGCCATTAGGAACATAAAATGTTCCAGCCACTAACAGAAGGAGTATGGCAGTGTCTTGCAGACTAACCATGCACATACCACATAACCCAGCAATTACAGTCTTAGGCATTTATCCCAGAGAAACGAAAACTTATGTTCATGCAAAAAACTGTACACAAATGTTCATAGTAGCTCAATTCATAATAGCTAAGAGCTGAAAACAATGCAGAGAAGGTGTTTTGGTGGGTGAATTGTTTAACAAATTGTGGTACATCCATATCATGAAATACTATTCAACAGTTAAAACTATTGCTATACCCAACAACTTGGGTAGATCTCTAGGGGATTATGCCAACCAATCTCAAAAGGTTATTTACTGTATGATTCCATTTGTATGATGTTCTTAAAATAACAAAATATGGAGATGGAAAACAAATTAGTGGATGTCAGCAGTTAAGGATTAACTGGAGGGGGTGCCTGTGGTTATAAGGCTATAAAGGGTGGCATGAGGAGCTCTATAAAAATGGAACGATGCTTTGTCTTGGTTGTGGTGGTGGTTACATGAAGTTACACATGTGATAAGATTGCACAGAAACAAAAACCTTCAGTGCAAAATAGTAATATATATATTTACCATGAATACATCTCTATGAAGTAAAAATATACAGAGAATATTTTGGAAGGATATTCACCACATAGTGGTTAAAGCTCAAGCTGAAGAAGTAGGCAGGGATTGAGGGTGGGTGTGTTAGCAGGGATTTTGTTGTAACGTTTTCTTGTTTAAAGGAAGAAGTACTTGCTATTACCTGGGTAACTAAAAATTTAATCAAAAAAGGACTGGAAGATCTATACATTTGTTGGAATATCTCAGTGTAGTGGCATAAACTATGGGTTTTAAAACAGGATTTCCTTGTATGTGTCTGTGCGCATTTATTTGTAATAGGATTTTATTACTGGTTTTTTTTCATTTAATGACATTATATCATGGACGTTTTCCCATATTAGTAGATATCTTAGCGCATCATTTTAAAAGCTGCAGAACTGGGGCGCCTGGGTGGTGCACGCATTCGAGGGTCAGACTCTTGGTTGCAGCTCAGGTCTGATCTCAGGGTCATGAGATGGAGCTCACACCGGGCTCCACACTCAGTGTGGCGTCGGCTTGAGTTTTTCTCTCACTCTTCCTCTGCCTCTCCCCACTGTGCTGTCTCCATTTCTCACTGGCTGCAGAATGTCTCTTTGTATGATGGAGCAGAATTTATTTAATCAGTGTCCTACTATTGGATAATTAGGGAGTGTTCAATACTTCACCATTAGCAGTGCTTCAAAGGTTATCTCTTGCAATCAGATCTTTGCATGGGACCTTGATTGATTATTTCCACGGAACAGATTCTCTGCGGGGGAACTGCTGAAACAAGGCTAGATATATTTTAAGGCTTTTGATAAGTACTAAAGGGCTGCTTTGGATGGATTCTGGAATTCAGGGCCTCCTCAAAGCTCAATGTAGAAAACTCCTTCAGGGCCTCAAAGTTAGACTTGACCCTTCCTTTTTCACCTCATATATAGATTGTACTCTGTGCAAGGCTGTGGGAGTTTTACCCTCTGATGTACTACGTCTAGACTTCTTTTCAGAAGAAGAAATTGAGGCGTGAGGAAGTTAAACAATTCAGCTGAAATCACAGCCCTAATAAGCAGTGGATCTGAGGTCATGAGCCTCAACAACCTGGTCCACTGCTGCTTTGGATTTTTAAAATTGATGGCATATAATTGACATATAATGCTGTATTAGTTTCAGGTATACAACGTAATGATTTGGTATTTGTATATATTGTGAAATGATCACCACAATAGGTCTGGTTAACATCCATCACCATACATAGTTATAAAATTTTTTTTCTTGGAATGAGAATTTTAAGATCTGCTCTCGCAGCAACTTTCAAATAATACAAAGCACTATAATGAACTATAGTCACCATGCTGTACCTTAGATTCTCAGGACTTATTTATCTTGTAATTGGAAGTTTGTATCCTTTGACCACCTTCACCCTTTTCATCCCCTCTCCCCAGCTCCGGCCACTACCAATTTTTTCTCCATGTTTATGAGTTTGTCTTTTTTAGGTTTGCATATAAGTGAGGTCACACAGTATTCATTTTTGTCTTATCTACTTCATTTAGCACAGTGCCCTAAATGTCCATCCATATTATTATAAATGGCAGGATTCCCTTCTTCTTTATGGCTAAATAATATTCCATCTTATGTGTATACACACCCCGATTTCCTTATCCATTCATCTGTTGTTTCTGTGTCTTGGCTATTATAAATAATGCTATAATAAACATAGAAGGGCAGATATTTTTTCAAGATAATAATATCATTTCTTTTGGATAAATACCCTCTAGTGGAATTCCTTGATCTTATGAGAGTTCTGCTTTTAATTTTTTGAGGAGACGCCATACTGTTTTCCACAGTGGCTGCACTGATTTATATTCCCATCAGTGCACAAGGGTTCCCTTTTCTCGCTATCCTTACCAACTCTTGTTATTTCTTGTCATTCTGATAATTGCTATTATAACAGGTATAAGGTCAGATGTCATTGTGGTTTTGATTTGCATTTCCCTCATGATGAGCAATCTTGAGCACCTTTTCATGTACCTGTTGGTTATTTGTAAGCCTTCTTTGGAAAAATGTCTGTTCAGGCCCTCTGCCCATTCTTAAAATAGGTTTTGACTTGTTTTGGGTCTTTTTTTCTATTGACTAGTAGGAGTTCTTTTTACGTTTTGGGTATTAACTCCTTAGCAGATATATTATTTGCCAGTATTATTTCCCATTCCATAAGCTGCCTTTTCATTTTGTTGATGACTTTCTTTCCTATACAGAAAGAAGCTTTTTAGTTTGATATAGTCATACTAATGGATTTTTGCTTTTGTTGACTTTGCTTCTGATGTCAAATCTAAAAAAATCATTGTCTAAACCTGTGTCTAGGTGCATAACTCCCATGTTTTCTCCCAAGAGTTTTATGGTTTCAGGTCTTATATTCAAATCTTTAATCCATTTGAGTTATATTTGTGTATGGTCTAAGACAGTGGTCCGGTTTCATTCTTTTGCATGTAGCATGTGTTCAGTTTTCCCAGGACCCTTTACTGAAGAGGCTGCCCTTTCTCCATTGCACATTTTGGCTCCTTTGTCAAAAATTAATTGACCATATACGTGTGGCTTTATTTCTGGGCTCTCTATTCTGTTGCATTGACCTGAGTGTCTGTTTTTATGTCAATACCATGCTGTTTTGATTATTATAGCTTTATAATATAGTTTGAAATCAGGAAGTGTGATACCTCAAGCTTTGCTCTTCTTTCTCAAGATTCTTTCTGCTATTTAAGTCTTTTTGTGATTCCATATAAATTTTAGGATTTTTTGTTGCATTTCTGTAAAAAATGACATTGAAATTTTATAGGGATTGCATTGAATCACTGTTTTGGATAAAATTAACACTTTAACAGTACCAGTTCTTCCAATCCATGAGCACAGAATACCATTTCACTTATTTGTGTCTTTGTCAGTTTCTTTCAACTAAATCTTATAGTTTTCATTGTAAAGATCTTTCACTTCTTTGGTTAGATTTATTCCTATTTTTTGGATGCAATTATGAGATTGTTGTCTTAATTTCCCTTTCTGATAGTTATTAGTGTATATAATTTTTGTATATTGATTTTGTTTCCTTCAACATTATTGTTTATTAGATCTAACAGCTTTTTTTTTTGTAGAGTCTTTAGGGTTGCTGCGTGTGTTTAAATATAATTTTTGTAATTTAAAAAAGCAACAAAACAGCTTTTAAAACACTTGAGGGAAATAACATTCATGGTAAAATACTGGAGAGTTATATAGTCATCCATTCCTCTAGAATATAACCTATTTGGGGATTGGACCAAAGCATTAGGAGTTAAGAGTTACTGTACTACATTATTTAGACTTCTTGAAAAATTGTACTAAGCTATAATATTATACCTATAGTGAGTAATGAGGATCTAATGTTTATAAGCCTTATGGAACATATTTAATGTAAAAATGGTTGAAAGTTATTCTTGACATTACAGTGTCTTTTTTTTTCTTTTTGTAAGCTCTATGCACAATGTGAACTCACAACCCCCAAGATCAAGAGTCACATATTCTGACTGAGCAGCTAGGTGCCCCTGTAGTGTCTTCTTTACGAGAAGTCAGAGGAGAAGCTTCTGCCAAATGTCAGTTCCAGAAAGATCTGTACTTCTCTCAAACACCTGGTCTGGTCTTTACTTACAAACACTGAATCCTTTAATTGAACTTTTTCTTTGTATTTCCTGCCAAAAAGCTCAGAACCAAGGTATGACCTTATTTTTACAACTTTGCCTTTCCCCAATGCCTTTGTTCCTTCATTTACTTTTGGAGGATCTTGTTTTGTGTGTCCTTTTTGCAAATGACCTCAAGTATGTTTTTTGGTGGGTGGCCGAATGAATAGCGCATGGATGAGTGGATGGACAGATGGAAATATTGATATATTTACAGTTTGATTTTTTTTTAACCTTTAAGTTCCACCTTTTGGAGCCCTGTAAAGAAAGATTAATTCCACTTCTATAATTTCACCTTTTAAATATTTCATGACAGTTATATTCCCTTGGCTTTCTCTTCTTCAGATTAAAAATTAGAAATGTCTATATAAATTCTTTTCTTTTTTTAAAATTTTCTTTAAAGATTTTATTTCTTTATTTGTCAGAGAGAGAGAGAGAGAGCGTGCACAAGCAGGCAGAGGCAGAGAGAGAAGCAGGCTCCCTGCTGAGCAAGGAGCCCGATGCGAGACTCAATCCCAAGACCCTGGGATCATGACCTGAGACGAAGGCAGCGGCTTAGCCAACTGAGCCACCCAGGCATCCTTATATAAATACTTTTCTATCAGACTCAGTTCTGTCATACCTGAGGTGGGTTTCAATGTCCCATCGGGCCATCCATTTGCTCTCATTGACCTGCTCTTCTCCACCTGTCCTTTTATCCCCCCAGAAACCTGTACCCTCCTCTACACTTACAGCCCTCATGTCCACTCTCCAGGACCTACTTCCAAGACCACTGTTTCTACTTTGTCCTTGCCCACGGCTTCTCTGTGGGTGAAGTCTCAAGATCCAGTATCCTAATCTCCTACTCCACTGGCCTAGCTTTCTAGTGCTTCTTACCTGTCTCCCACTGCCCTGCTCCTTGATATTAAGCTCTCCATACTTTCAACCCTTCCCATATGATTTAGTCTGCCACTCCTGGTCCTTCCTTGCCTGCCCAAACCCCATTCTTTTTTCCTACACAGGCTTTTACCCACAGTGTAGTTGAGGCTTTCACCTCAACCAAAACCAGTTGACAATGTTTTAAGTAAAGTTAATATGAGACTTATAACATACCTTATCGTGACACCCAGCTGAGGTAGGTACTCTCCCCATTTTGCAGAAGAGAAAATAGCCTTAGAGAAATTAAGCAACTGGCTACGGCAGTCATATAACTAGTAAATCCAGTGTCTACACATTCACTGGGTAGTCTAAATCATGTTATTCCATATAAAGTCTTAACAAACACTCATATTATACCACAAGAATATAAATAGAATCTTACTTTGGGAAGCTCTTTTGTTCTTGTTTACATATTAGCTGGCACTAAGGATTTAGTGATAATGTTAGACTCTACAGTTCTTGTTTTTTATGCTGAGCATACAAAAAACAATCTGGCTTTTTTTTTTTAAGATATTGGACAAGATTTACGAGCTATTTTAAAGAAATGTTTTTCAATTTTTAAAGTTAACAAAATCAGACCAGGAAGGAGGCACACTTGGTGTTGAAGGACTTGGCTGAATGAAATGCAAAAAAATAATATCTCTGTTGTCTTCGTTGACCATTTCAGGTTTTATCCATAAAACTTTTCTGCCGTTTCCACAGTTTTGAGTCATTAAAGATTTCTGGCCTAGATTCTATTATTTTTTTTAATAATAGTTCCTTTAAACAGCAAATGACAAATAACAGCTACCTTATTTCACTTGTGAAAAAACAAAAAGTGATTCTAATGAGATGCTATGCAGCTCCAGCCACAGCTCCAATGATAAGATATTCTGTGAGGTTAAATTAATTGCATGGCGAAAGTTTAGTGGTTCAGAGTAACAGCTCCGGAGTCTAACAGACTGAATCTACTTCCTGGATCTTCTGCTTATCACCCATGTGACTTTGGGAACACTACTCTGCCTCTCTGTCTGCACTTTTCTCATCTGTAAAATGGGGTTAATAATCCTTGTTATTAAACTCTGGGGGTACCTGGGTGACTTAGTTGGTTGAGCATCTGACTCTTGATTTTGGCTCTGGTCATGATTTCAGGGTCATTATATCGAACTCCAGGTCGGGCTCTGCACTGAGTGGAACCTGCTTAAGATTTTCTCTCTCCCTCTGCCACTTGTGCTCACACTCAATAAAGAAAATCTTAAAAACAAAAACAAAAACAAAAACAAAAAACCCTTAGTTCCTCCTGTTATGAATTTTAAATGACATAATATATATAAGATGCCTAGCCCAGTGCCTGGCATATATAAGCATTCAACAAATTACAGTTATCATTGTTATAATTATCTTGGTAGCAAGTGAAGAGTGCTACCACCCACAGCAAATGACAAGCTTATGTCTAAAAATGTGCACATTTATATTTTACTCTTTGGAAAAATGGCTACAATGTAAGCTGCTACCAAATTTTAAATCAGAGCTAGAAATGCTAGAAATGATATTTAAGTTATCAAAGTAAAGTTTGGGAACTCACACACAATACTATAAGTTTCAGGAATTAATCTATGAAATTATTAATTTTAAACAGATTAAAATTAGGTGTCCACAGAAAGCTGCGGAGCACCCCAAAACAGACTCTGGGACTTGTAGAAAGTCTCGGGCTCCTCAAGAGAGTGCTGCAAACACCTGAAGAAAAGGCAGAACTTGTGGAAGACTTGACAGGTATCAGGAAGCTCCCACAAACAAACACCAAAAGAAACAGGAACAAATAAATGGCAGTCGGTTCCTCAGAAAGCTTAGGAGTGTGCTAAAGCACAAGTCAGACTCAGTAAAAACTAAGAATTCTGACAGGAATGCTGAGGGCATCTAAAATAAAACCAGAACCCATGGAAGACCAGGCAGCCATCAGAGAGCTCCTACAAACCTAAAGGAACAAACCAGTGATGGTAAGGTTCACAGAAAGCTTAGGAACACTTGAAAGCAGACCCAGAACCAGTAGAAATTCTAACAGGCATCATCAGGAGGCTGCTGAAGACACTCAAGATAAAACCAGAGCCCTCCGAAGACCTGGCAGATATCAAAGAATTCAGGGAAACACCAGCAGAACCAGAGAAATACAGAAATGGTTGTGATGTCCACTTTAAAAAGCTTAGAACAGTCCAAAGCACAAACCCGAATGATGAGGAAATCTAAGAATATTCAGGATACAGCTGGAGAAGAACAAGGAAAGCGCAGACTCCGTAGAAGATCTGAAGGCATCAGAGAGCGTCTAAAAGCACCAAAGCAACCAGAGAGCAAAAGCAACAAGAACTCCTCATCTCCCAAGCGGAAATGTGGAAAAGGTGAAACCTCACTCCGGGTGTCAAAAGAACCAGTGGAAGACTCAACAGGAGCCAAGGGCCTTAGGAAAACTACACAGTAAATGGTGGACCCCAGAATATAAGACAATCAAGAAGAAGCTTGGATTTCTCCCAGGGAGAAATGTGAATCCACTGAACTAACAACACTCAGGAAAATTCTGAAAACTTCTGTGGGAAACTTCTGTGTGAACCCAGAAAAGACCCAACAGGCACCAACGGTCAAAACTCCTAAAGAAAAGAACCAAGTAGAAGACTTGACAGGTGTCAAAAACGTGCAAAACAGAGTTAAAGAACAAGATACACCCTAAAAAAAACAAAAAAAAAGAGTTTCAAGAATCTGAACATTTGTCTAGTCCAAGAGATAATGTGCAGAGATGAATGGAAGAAATAGGAACTTAATTTTCAAGCAGAGTTGAGTCAGCATTGTCCCTCTATCACAGATACAGGTATGGAACTAATATAGAACTCAGGAGTCTCATTGCTTCTAACAACAGAAAAATTTTCAAATAAAGGAAAATGGAAAGAATACTGTGAAGAGGTTCTAAGAGAAAAACTCAGACTGTAACATAAGAGAAAGAAGTAAGTTGGTATAAAATCAGAGAAAAGAGCGACTTGGAGTTCTAGGAGATGTGTTTTAGTGAAAACAAGTACTGAAAATTCAAAGCAAGGTAACAACATACAGAGAAAGAAAAATAAGAACTGGGAGAGATCAAGACAATGAAGGTGCTTAGTTAAGTTGAAGAGGAAAAAAGTGATAAACTTTAGTTGGATGGCATAAATGTCCAACATTGTAAAATTTTTATTGTAAAATTAAAAGTGAATTCTGTAAGTAAAAAACAATAAATAAAATTAGGTTCTATATGTATTTAAATATAATCAAAGTATTGGTTTTATTTGACATTTGATTATTTTATAGGAAAATTTTTGTTTTTTAAAGAAGACATTCTTTCCATCTCTATGGAAGAAAGGATGTTTTAATTCCTTACAATTAGCTGGTTGCTGATTCATTCTTTGTTGATAAAATACCTTCCCTTAGCCTACTATCTTTTCCCAATGGATGAAAGGTGAATGAAAAAGTAAATTGTAAGCTGGTGATACTACCTTGCCAAATATTCTATTAGTGATTGGTTGTCTGCAACGTAGAGTTTTGGAGAGATGATTAATGCTGGGCTACTCAAAATAAAACAACTCGTCATTGTTTCTTTCACTCTGGAAATCCAAATTAATTATGTTCATGACATTTTTACAGAAATCAGTGCAGAACATTGTTTAAATCTGAACACCATATTCATGTTTATAACATAATAAGTTCCAGCTGTGAACTGTTTCCTTTATTAATTCCACTTTAGAGAAACTGTATACATAAAGTACAACATTGAGGTACTTAGCATATTGCCTTTTAAACTGTTGGAGGCCATTTCCTTAATATTCCCTTCAGCCTCTACAGTTCAGTCTTGTTTTCCTTACATAGTACACCTGATGCCCTTTGGCATAATTGCTAAAGCTGTCTTCATGGTTGAATTAATGGCCTCTTGAAACTATTATTCTATTTCAAGAAGACATTTCCCCCTTGTTTATGATATTGAACACCAACAACAAATTGCTTTTAAGCAACAGATTTCATATGTGTGTGTGTATACATATATAATGAAATAATACACATAACTGAAAATTTTGAAGTCATGCTTTTAAGCAACTGATTTTATATATACATAAATATGTGCATATATATATATATATATACATATATATCTGTGCCCTCACCTATATAAAAAAAATCACATCACAAATTATTTTGAGTTGAGAGAATAACTTTTCTACATTAATGCTTTCTACATTACTATTTTTTACTAGTTCTAGGTAATAAATAACTGCCAGGTGAAATCTATAAAATTGTTACACCTAGATACTGCCCTTAGTGCTTTAAAAATGTTTCTATCCAGGCATTCAAGCACTGTGAATACACAGGTTCTGTGTGTTTTAACAGGGTATGGTGTGTGTGTGTGTGTGTTTGTAACCGTGAAACATGTTCATTTATCACTAAAAAATTAGTTTTTAAGAACCCCCCCTCCCCCAAATTGTGTTTGGTAAACAATGAAGTGCAAGAAAAAAAACCAGAGTCAAACTCATTTTTATTAACTGAGAGATGTGCATAAAAACTTGCGTGCCGTGTAGGAAAAAAACAAGTGTAAAATTTGTGGTAACTTTAAAATTCAGTGGAACCTCATTGCATGACTAGTTATTACATTATAGACATTCTGAATTTTAGGGGGAGAAATGTTCCATAGTTGATACAAGGGAAATACACTTGATTCGTATTGTAAGTGTTTTTACAAGATTTTGTTGCAAAGCTCCAAACGCTAATAACAGCAACATGTAGGATATACTACATATACTGGTACTTGGATGTTCATGTTGCTGTTTTGGATATGGGTGAATTTTAAGATGTACCTAAAACGGAATACCCTTAAAGGACAAATAATTTAAAAGATTATGGTAACTTTCCTGTTTGTTTGAATGGTGGGTGATATTGATAGCCACATGTAACTAAAATTTACAGTGTCTGAATAACATTAATGTGCAGTTACTCAATATGATGTGATTTCATTAAGTCTTGTCCCATTCTCAATTTAAATAAATTGTCTCAACTCCTTATTGTTTTGCCAAACACAGCTTAAAATTGCTTTTAAGTAACAAAGATACACATATCATATTTTATTACATTGCCATATAGTCACACATCTGATACAGTTTGCACAGAGAAAGATTTTAATGTTTTTCTGTGTTTTAATAATACTTCAAATGATTTTAATGACAGGATCATTAGCTTTTAGCAGCTTAGAGTAAACCATTCTCTTCTGTTACAATTCAGACTTCTTAGAACTGTCAGACTTTTTCTATTAGCATTTAAAAGTTTAAGTCATTTTCTCAAATTAATTTCACAAATCACTTCTCAAATTAATCAAATCAGTTTCCTCTAATACAATATCAGGATTGTCAACCTTTTTTCAATCATAAGAACAATGTTTCTAGATACATATGTAAGGTTCACACATGTAAAATCTTTCTTAATATAACACTCATCCTTCTCCAAGCAGAGAAACATTTGTTTTCCTTTTCCTTTCATGCTGGTCATAAACTATAGTAATTATGTGGTATACAATATGTATATTGTACATAGACTGTGCATATGTACATTATAAATAATGCATTTTAATATTTTATATTACCATTTGCTTAAAGGACATTTCATAGAATGGTAGAACTGATACAATGACATTTATTTTTTTCTTAGGATATGTTGACTAAATCCTTCTGTAGTACATTACTTGCACAATTATGGCTTTAAAGAGAAGTCACAAGTTCTTATGTTTTGTGTCATGTTGTGGAATGTACTTCAAAATAAAGGGAAAAGCATATGACATCATGCTTCATGCCACGGTATGGCATATTATGCATCAATCATTTCTACATACAATTATGTGGTGAGTGATACAATTAAGACCTAGACTACACAATCTATGCTTATTACAAAAAGTTGTATATTATGCCACAGTACTAAAAATAAAATATATTCTTCTCAAATAGTGAAAATAAGATATCCTTCATGTGTTTTAGGTCACATCTGTTTTCTCTTTTGACCATGCCTCTTTTTTCCCCCATTGTAAATGAAATCATGTCCAATATTTTATTAAACAATAATGACAATTCCCAGACCATTAAGGGGAAGAGGGCCATATAGAAGAAAAGACGATTTTCTTGTCATTAATTGCACAAATACACTCCTGATACGTTCAATACATGGCAAAAATACAAAAATAAAAGACAAATAAATATAAATATCTTCTCAGTTATTGAGAAATCAAAAGTCCAACTGTACCTTATTAAGAATACGATGTTCGATACACCTAATTCCTGTGTGTTTTCAATAGGTACAGCACCTAACTGGATATCACGGGTATCCCTCCCGGTATTGTGAGCCATCAGCGGTGACTATGCTTGGCCAGGAAGATACTAAGGGGGGGGGATTTTGGGGCTCTCCGCAAGGGAGGGAGGGATTCAATCATACCTAGGCGCTGCTCTCCCCGACCGCGCGCAGCAGTCTCCAGTCGCCGCTCGCCTCTACGGCTCCTCGCCCTCCGCCCATCTTGGGAGACCGTGACCTGTCCAGGCGAGAGGCAGAGGTATGGAACTGCGTCCCTTTCCCCGCATCCCCAAAGGTGACAGCCTTTCTCCCGACGCACTAAAGGGCTCACGTGTTCTCTTTGATTCGGAAAGCAGGCACTTACGAGTGAACACAGGTCTGAGGAGAGGCTGAGGGCGGGGACGTCCTTCGAAGTTGCGCTCCAGCCTCGTCCGCTTCTGTCGCCCCCGCCGTGCGAGCCTAACGTTTCCTTGAACCGAATGAAACGTAGGGAAACTTAAGATACCGGGGCAAGCGGGAGTGGAGGTGACTCCAACCCAGGCGCCGGGCGACAGGCGATTCGGCCCGGGTGCCAGGCGGGGTCTGAGGCAGTCGGCGGTGGCAGCGGCCACCTCGGTCGTCGCGTCCCACCCGCAGTCCCCCTAGCCCAGTTCTGTCCGCGCGGTCCTCGAGCGGCCACAGACGCTCAGATGAGCGGGAAGCGGCCCTCGCCGCCGTCGGACTCCCCGGAGCCGCCGCCTCGCGGGCGGCCAAGCACCGACACGGGCAGCACGACATCCCCGGGGCTGAGCTGCTGCAGCCGCATGGACTCCTCGTAGGTGGGCAGGTACTTGACCTCCTCGTAGCTGGGCAGCTGCAGGAAGACCGGCGAGACTACACGAAGCTCGTGCTCCGAGGCGCAGGAGGGGGCCGAGCGCCCGCCGCCTCCCCGGCCTCGGCCCCCGCCGCCACTGTCCAGCAGCGAGTCCTGAGAGCCGGCGGCCGCCTCGTCGCGCAGTAGCGCGGGCGAGTCGTCGTCGTCGTCGGGCGGCCCCGCGGCCCCCGGCGGCCCTGCGCCCCCCGGCGGTCCGGGCCGCGCCTGCCCTGGCCGCGCCTGGCCTCGCGGGTACCTGCGTGGGCTGGGGCAGATGATGCGCTGCAGGAAGTAGCCGATAGCGAAGAGCACTAGCAGGATAAGCAGCCCAGAGAGCTTGCGGACGAACCAGCCCACGTTGTCTAGGAAGGCGTGCAGCGGCAGCTTGCAGCAGCGCACCGCTGTGGCGTTGGCCGCGTCGCAGCAGCGCTCCCGCTCGCCACACGCCAGCTCCGCGCAGCCCCCGCCGCCCCGCGAGGGCGCCACCAGCGCCAGCGCCAGCAGTAGCAGCAGCGGCAGCAGCGGCGGCGGTGCCGGCGCCACCGACAGGCCCTCCGCTGTGACCCCGGGTCCCCACATGGCCGGCGCAGACCGTCGCTAATGTCCGGGGAGGGGGTTGGGGGGATCCGTCTGTCCGCGTGTCCGTCGGCCCCTCCCCGGGCGCTGCGCTGGGTTCCGCGCGCCGCCTCCCGCGCCTCCGCTACCTGCGGCCGGAGCAGTCCTCACTTGGCCACGCTTGGGCAGAAGGAGGAGCCCGAGGCGCGCCCAGGCTGCGGGAGGCGGCCGCTCCTCGCAGCGGGAGCGTCCTCCTGAGCTTCTGACCTTAACCCCGCGCGCCCAGCCGCCCCGGCCCGCCTCAGGGCTCTCGGAGCCGCCCAAGATGGCAGAGGCAGCCTATCCGTGGCTGCCGTGGGCATTTTCGCCCCGCCGGCCGCACTCTTCCAAGCCCCCCTTGTCACCCTCCGGGGCTGGAAGGGTTAACGCTCCGCTGTGAGCCCGGCAGCCCCCTGGTCTCGATTAATTCAGCCGTCGCGCTCTTCCCCGCCGCTCGGGCGGGGGGCTCTTGCTGGCGTAGGTGTCTCAGTTTTAAGTGATTGGATTTCCCCAGGAATGTTATTTAAATTGACTTGCGACTGGGATTCGCTTACCATCTTTCTTGTGATCTTTCTGATTAAAAATGGATGATGGCCACTAATGGCTAGCGCAGCCCTGCAGCCGTCCCAGAGCTTGGGGGATGGGGACCCCCGGATGGTTCCGGGCAGATGTTTGGGGCTGAGAAGTTGGAACTCCAGGAGACCTCCAGAACAGATAGAGAATTCCCCAGAGAGACTCAAGTCGAGGCACCACAGAAGTATCCCCAGGGAGGCAGGGGAGCCCTCTGGCAAGGTGACTCTAGTTGACCAAGGAGAGGACAGGGGGCCCCTATCTCCCCAGCGGCTCATCCTATAAGACCCCACTGCACCCGAGGCACAAAACAGGGATTTGGGTTTTGGGGTAGAAAAAGGCCTCTTCTCCAGCCTGGAAACACTTCTGTGAAATGTCGAAGGGGAGTTGTAAGTGGTTGGCGCTGTTCCTGAGCATTGATCTGCATAGAAAGGGTCTTTCTCAAGGTTATTCTTCTTTGCAACTTTTGTCTTTAAAGGGAGTCTGTGCTCTCTCAGCACAGGGTACAGAGTACGAGTTCGGGTCCTGGAAGTCACTACTTCTTGGGGATGGCCCTGAGGGCACTTGGGAGGGAAGGCAGTTAACCCGGTTTCTGACTCACAGTCTGCTGGGGGGTGGCCTTCAGCCGCCCCTTGGAGTCACACCGTGGAGAAGCCAGGAGCTTGTGCTTTTATCAAAGAAGACTGAAACAGTTATCTTTTTAGGATTAGGATTTATTCATTCCTTCACCCCTTAACCAATAGGACCCCTAAAGAGAAATCAAGCAGGAAACTCCATAGTCATTGAGAGAAAAAAGTAAAAGCAAAGGAAAAGTGTGAAGAAAAGCAGGATTCAAATGTAGGCCAGATAAAAGCAGACTTCTCTCAGAGTAAGTGACACTTTATCTCCCTGATAGCCTTATAGACCAAGGTTAAGGGTGGTGGTTTGATTTAAACAGGCCATTGCCCTGTCTAAATGAAAGCATTTAAAATATTTCCGCTCCTGGGAACACTTTACTTTGCCTCATACTGCAAAACAATCCTTTCTCCCTCTGGAGAATCTTGGAAGTGTTGCTCAGACAAGTTACTTCATGTGAAACTTGGTTGAGCACCGGTCCTTCTTTCTAAGCTCTCCTGAAGCCACATTTCTCCATGCCATGGTCTATTTCTCTGTAGAGAGACCTTAAACCAATTTTGTAAAGTTTGATTATCAAGGGGTTTCAAACTGAAGTTAGATAAAGGAGTGGAAATGATTCATTTTTAAACAATCAACATTGCATTATTCTTTTACTCACCCATTCTTTTGTCAAATTTACATCAAACATCTTCTATAATCGAAGAACTCTGTTAGATATTCACCATTATGGGGAGAAAAAAAAAAAAAAAAGAGATTCTTCCCCTAGCATGGAATAAACTGAGGTCTGCACTCCCAGCTGCTGCCACTAAATGGAGTAAAGAAGAGACTCATCAAAGGGCAACAAGTGGCAGTTTTCTCTTTGGTCCTGATTCACTCTTACTTTCCCAAAGAAAAAATAAATTAACAAGTTTCAAACAATCTTGAGGATGAAGGCAATTCATAGCTTGAGATGGGCTTTGATTATGAAGCTGAAGAAAATATCAAGACCTCTTTGGGTTTTTTATTATCTGATCTCTTAGGATTTCTGCTAATAGTAGTAGGAGCAATGCAAAAATAAAGGAGGAATGGCATGGCTGGTGATACACAGGTGAAAGTGTGGGGCACCTGGGTGGCTCAGTCAGTTAAGCAGCTGCCTTCTGCGCAGGTCATGATACCAGTGTCCTGGGACTGAGCCCAGCATCAGGCTCCTTGCTCAGCAGAAAACCTGCTTCTCCCTGCTTCTCCCTCTCCCTCTGTCTGCCACTCTCACTGCTTGTGATCTCTTTCTTTCTCTGTCAAATAAATAAACTCTTAAATAAAAAAAATAGGTGAGGGGCGCCTGAGTGGCTCAGTGGGTTAAAGACTCTGCCTTCAGCTTAGGTCATGATCCCAGGGTCCTGGGATCGAGCCCTGCATCGGGCTCTCTGCTCAGTGGGGAGCCTGCTTCCTCCTCTCTCTGTCTCTGCCTGCCCCTTTGCCTACTTGTCTGTCAAATAAATACATAAAATCTTAAAAAAAAAATAGGTGAAAGCACCTTGCTTATTGTTACTTTGAAATTACTAAACAGATTGAATGGTTTAATTTGTCTGCCTTTAAGGCAGTAGGATTCGTTTGCATAATATTAGAACAGTAGAAGAACAACATAGGTCTTACATAAAATAAGACAGTGTCAGAGTTACTTATATGAAAACAAAAGGATGAGGTCTGCAAAATGAGTATGAAATGGATTTTTATTTGATTTTTTTCTTTCCAAATTGATAGCATCAAAGTATCATCCATTAAAGACCCTCTACAGAAACTGGCGCCTCTGTTTTTTCTTCTCTAACCTCTCAGTCTCACTTAATTCATTTTTATTTGTAATATAATTTATAGTGTATAACTTTTGAAGGAAAGAAAAGAAACACTATAGCTTTAAAAGCTCCAGAAAAGACCTGATCTTTATTACTCAGCATCCTTATTCTTTATACTTTTTTAACACACAAATGAATGGAGTAGACTTCAGCTCACAGAAAGTCATAAATTCAACTTAGTGAGGAAGTTAGAACATAATTACATGTTCCATAGAATAATTGAAAGATAAAGGAAGATGAAAATGTAAAAATGGAAAAGAAACCTCATTTTGTTGAAAATTGGCACTAAATTGTGTGTAAGTAAGTGTGTGTAAGAGATTAAAACAGATGGAAGGGGGATGGAGACTGTCTTTTATCTAAAAAACATGGTGTCTTGGAGTACAGCTTGATAGACATTAAGAATATTAATTGCAGGGTGCCTGGGTGGCTCAGCCAGTTAAGCATCTGCCTTCCACTAGGGTCATGATCTCAGGAACCTAGGACTGAACCCCATGTGGGGCTCCCTGCTCAGCAGGAAGCCTGCTTCTGTTTCTCTCTCTCCCTTTGCCTCTCCCTGCACGCCGCCCAACCTTGAGCTCTCTCTCAAATAAGTAAATAAGATCTTTTAAAAAAAAGAAAATTGTTGTATCTTGCCATAGTGCTTGAATATTTTTTGAAAAATTTACCTTCCTCATTTATTTACGCTCATATGAATAAATGCCAAATTAGCCACACTTTTTCACTTTTCAAAACAGAAGAAAATAAACAGAATGCAACAAAACTGGCTGCTGTTTTATTTATGCTTCTCGGAGCCATCCTGATAACTTGAGTGAAACTGGGTGGCCTTATCATTCAACTTTTTGTTCTATCACATGATACCTGGTCCAGAAGGGAATTTTTCTCTGAGCTCCACTGATTGTGAGCTGTGCCTTCAAGCCTGTGAAGCAATAGTTCTGCACTTTCCACATCCCTTTCTCAAAATGTGTAAACATGGGCAGTTGGGACCTTGTAAACCATCCAGTCTGTAGGAGCTCTTTATTCAGGGTGTGTAGGATATTTCCTTACTACTAACTTGTTATTAAAATTGATTTATTAACCTTCTCATTTTATGGTTTCCCTCCCTGAGCTACAATAAATTAAGGGTTGGTTTTTTTTTTGTAAATAGCATATATTTACATAAATGTGTCTATATAGAAATAATTTGTGATCTGAAATAATCTGCTTTGAAGTTCTTTTCAGATCGTATTTCTTTCATCACTTATTTAATAAATACTTAATGAGGACTCACTTTGAGCTGGGGATACTATATTCTGTTTGGGGGATTCTATAAAAATCAAACTCTTCCATTTCCCCAGGGAGCTTACTGAGGAGAGGGGAGAGAACAACAGACACTAATCAGTTAAACTAATGAATTCCTAATTCCAACAATGACCAGCAATTAGAAAGGAGAAGTTTAGCTTACTAACATTTTTTTACACTAGATATGATCTGGAAGGGGGGTGTGATGTCTTCCCTAAGAAATAGTTCCTTAAGAAAAGACACAGTGAAGAGGAAAGATGTGTTCCAGGCAGAGGAAACTGCATGGGGACAAGTTCCCAAGGTGGGAAGATCCTTCCCTCATCATCTCTTATGCTTGGGGCAAAGCCTATGTCGTTTCTACTTCAACAGTTGAGATTCTCTCCTAGATAAGCTTTAAGTAGAGTCAAGCCATCTCCCCCTGTTGTGCAATTTTTTTTCCAAGATTTTATTTATTTATTTGACAGAGAGGGAGAGATCACAAGTAGGCAGGCAGAGAGAAAGAAAGCAGGCTCCCTCCTGAGCAGAGAGCGGGATGCATGGCTCCATCCCAGGATCCTGAGATAATGACCTGAGCTGAAGGCAGAGGCTTAACTCACTGAGCTACCCAGGTACCCCTGTTGTGCAATTTTTAGACAAATCTGGTTCTCTGC
Organism: Lontra canadensis; assembly: GCF_010015895.1. NCBI lineage: Eukaryota > Metazoa > Chordata > Mammalia > Carnivora > Mustelidae > Lontra > Lontra canadensis. Next base: position 334,488 of record NW_022631243.1, read on the forward strand.
AGGGTCTGTAACAGGTTGTGTGATGATAGTTACCTCTGCAGTCCTGTTCAGTTTCTTCCTGGAGACCAGGAAAGTTCCAGCAACGTGTCCTGTTCTCTCCACCTCCACACCCCTGACTTGGAGTGGAGTTTGGATTTCCTTTCAACTCTATTAGTTGTCAGCTTGCTGACAAAAGGCTTCTTCAAGCCAAATGCTTGAAGTAGGAGAAAAGTCAACGTGGGATGTTTGTATCTTTTGTTCAAATTAGGTGCAAAAGGAAATGGCAATCTTTCTCGCCCGCTTGAAAAAAAACAGAAGGATGAGTACACTCAGAACCTTATGAACATAATAATATCTACATTTGTATCTGATCGTTCAGCTTTTCAGAACACTTCTGCATGCATTGTTTGGTTTTCTCCTCACTACATTCCCATGAGATGGGCTGAACTTATTCTTACCCCTTTTTCCAGGTGAAGAGAGGTTAAAAAGCACCTGAATTCCAGAGCAAATCAGTGGCAGTCCTGAAACTGGAATCCAAGCCTATCTCAAAATTGTGAGTAGGCATCTTACTCCCTCACGGACTTGGGCATGGCTCAAGGGGCCCCTGTGGGGGAGGCACTTGTCTTCTCTCTGACAATTTCCGATGTCTTGAGAGACCAGCCAAATTATAAGGAAAATGAGAGTCGAGCTGGACTGTGTTCTAGACGAGGAATATGAGATTCTCCTGAGGAAATAATTTCTGTCACTTTTGTGGCCATTTTCAGTAACACATTAATAATGGTTTAGATAATAATACGACAGGCCAGCTATTTTTGTACTCATTTCTGTAAACAAAAAACAAATTCCCCTCCTTCATTGTGTTTCATTCTTTATCCATGAACTAAGCTATCAGTATGCTAAGTTATATGCTGGAGAAAACAAGGATATATTGGGCTCTGAAACACAGTATGTATGAGTGACTTAACCTTCCCTGTTTAAATTTTGCTTTATACCAATTTATCAGTTAATTCCTCATGGCAAACTTTCTCTTTTTTGCTAGAGATATAAAAACTAAACCATAAATATTATGAGATATATTTAGTGAAGCCAAGATGATCTGAAATTAGAATTCCAGTTATGTCAGCTGAATGAATTCATTCTCACTCATTCTTTTTTTAAATGGTCAGATTGTTGAAGTTAGAATATATTTGTCAGTAGGCTGATGTACCAGTCAAATGCTCACACTGGCAGAAAAATCATATAGTGTGAAATGAATAAGATGAAACATTTTTACGCTCCATTATTTTAACTTGAAACTAGTAATATACCCTTTGCCTCCCTTTCATTACAAGGAAAAATTGGTTGTTAATACTGTCTTCTCAATATTCTCTGTACACCTGGATGGAGTGTGAAGTGATTGTTCTTGCTCTGTACTCTACCCACTACTTTAGAGTTACGGGGCAGCTGGACGAGAAGCACTGACTCTGAGCCGGCCATTCGTCCCAGGACAGGGCTTCCTGCTCCTAACGTTAATTGACATGGATAACCATCTTCCAAGACACTTGTGAAAATAGACCAAATATCCAAATTTTGGGTTAACAATTTCAATTGTAGATTTATCCAACTATGAATTTTTAAAGATTTTATTTATTTATTTGACAGAGAGAGATCACAAGCAGGCAGAGAGGCAGGCAGAGAGAGAGGGGGAAGCAGGCTCCCCGCTGAGCAGAGAGCCCGATGCGGGGCTCGATCCCAGGACCCTGAGATCATGACCTGAGCCGAAGGCAGCGGCTTAACCCACTGAGCCACCCAGGCGTCCCCCAACTATGAATTTTTAAAAGGGCCTTTTGAGTATAATCTTAATCTCCTTTTTTTAAAAGATTTTTTTACGTATTTATTTTTGAGAGAGAGAGAGCAAGTGCGTGTGCATGAGCACAAATGGAGGGAGGGGCAGAGGAAGAAGGAGGCTCCCCGCTGAGCAAGGAGCCCCATGCAGGACTCAATCCCCACACCCTGGAATCATGACCTGAACCCAAAGCAGATGCTTAAATGACTGAGCCACCCAGACACACTTAATCTGACTTTTCATTTTTATTTTCCACTCCTTCCCTTCCTGCACCCTTTGCTTCAATAAATGACTACCTGACATAGATCTTAAACTCCCTGCTTAAGAGATGTTGTACCTTCCCTTTGGCTGTGCCCTCCATCAGGGCACAATTCTCTTTTCCCATCTCCGCAGGTCAAAACCGTAGAAGATGCAGCTCCAATGTCACCTACTCTCCATAATTTATACTACTCACCCCCAAAGCCACTGTCCTCATTCAGAACTTATCTCTTTCTTCTAGGAACCTCCTTAATACCATCTCCTATTTGTGGCAATTCTCATTTTCTATCTTACTTCAGGAGGTTGTGTACCTATCTTAACCTCCAGGCTTCTAGAAATCAGTTCACAGCTGTAAGCTTTGTATCTGTGCCTCTGTAGAACAGTGGTTTTCCATTTTTCTGTGAACTGACCCCCTTTGGACAACTTTGGGTGGTCACCTGAAGGGTTCCCCTGAACCCACATTACCTCCTCATCCATTGCTATGCTATTGTTGGATTGCAACTCCTCCCTGCCTGCCTGTGCTCTCTTAGAAATTCGTGAGGCAAAGTTCTCAAAAGACAGCATGCCATCTTTCTATAGACCTGATTTGCTGTTAGGTCACTCAGCAAGGTTTATGCTGCTGCACACAAGTCACAGAACCTATTCCGTTCACCCTCCCATGGGACAGGCATCCCCATATGTGTTGGGTTCACATGGGACAGCACGAACTGCTTAGCGTTGAGGAACACATCCATGAAGAGCTTCCAAAGCTCCAGAAAGCCATGGCCGCAACCATGCAGGAAACTCCACCTTGGCAACTTATTCACAATAGATGCTGAATGCATTTTTACAGAATTAGTTTACCTAAGTTTATGAATCTGCTTATATTTTCAACATGTACCCTTCTCCTGAGTAACTATTGCATGGTTTTGCTACCTGCAGAATAAAGTATTTTACCTTACAAAATGAGCCATTACTTACTGGCAACCTGCCTACTCTTAACACTTGGGCCAGTCTGGGGTGATTTTGCCTTTAGATCCACTTCCAACCTTCACAGCTCTGTCCTGTATCATAGAAGGCCTGATCCCTTGAGGGGATCAGGATTCTGGCAGCGTTCAGCCAGGGAGAGACTGGAGGTGGGTAGAGGGAAAAGCTTGGGTGGGAGGTCTGGAACTCTGGGCACTTCCATTGCTCCCATGGACAGGTTTGCTGTGAGAGCTCTTATAAAACCATTTCTTCCCTCCTGGGCTGCTTCACTCTCTCCTGGGAGTTTCTTAGCTCTTTCTCTGTAACCACTTTCTTGTATTTAATCTAAGTCCTTCTGTTTTAAATACTGAAAATGATTTCTTTTTCTGGTTGGACCTTGACTGAATCAGTGGCCCTAAACCCCCTTCTATAGCTCTAGGGATGTAGGCATAACAAATGATACGATTCCTCTGATTCTACAGAGTAAAGGGAGTGGTGTTTTCTCCTCTCTTGCCTGAGTCTAGTCCCATTTCTCCCACCCATCTGCATGGAAAAGTTGGCCTCCTTTGCTAGATAGTGTTAGTACAGCTTTGTGACCTTGACCACAGAATCTCTGAGTCTGTGTTTCCTCATCTGTAAAGTAAAGGATATAGTACCTACCTTATGGAGTGGTTATGAAGATTAAATGAATAGATACATATGAAGTGCTTACAACACTGCTTGGCACATAGCGAGGTCTATATAAGTGTCAGCTATCATTATTTAACTAAAAAGAGTGCATTATCTTTTCTTGCCTGTTATTTTGATCCCGAAAATCGTGAAGTACAAAGCTAATTTGTCTTAGGGCTATCATGATTTTATTAGATTTGTAACTTGTCTTCCTGAATCAGCCAAAGACAAATGGAGCCCATTAACTTTGTAGAATTTAATATTTGGCCCTGAGCTTTATCATTGGCAATGCTATAAGAATTAGCCACATAAATTTGTTACTGCATTTGGAAAATGGCTGGAGGCATTATGTCTCCTATGAAATTCTCCCTTTGAATGATTACTTCTAGAATTCTGTCCAAAAAAGCCTTGTTTTCCTTATGGACTGGACCTGTTAAAACTTTATTCTTTCTCATCATGGTAATTATGTAAATGGCCATGAATCCCTTTTTGCTTTGGTTGCTGGGGAGCTCAGAGCTAAATTTAAAGTTTAGCGACACACATGCTGGTCCCTCCTTTCTCCATCCATATTTTTGTTTCTTCTTTAACATAGCCTTGATTTTTAAATTCAATTTATTTTTTAAGTCTTATTCATATTTTGCCATTTCTACTTATGTAACAAATTATAGCAAGTCTTTCTGGAATAAGTATGTGATGTAAATAAGTAATGCTAAATTTATAGGGTTTTTAGAGCATGTTGTGAGTTTCCAGTGTTATTCTGCATCACTGAATTTCTTTAGGGTATAATCTGAGTGTAAAAAATTATACTCTTAACTACGGTATGTCTTGGGAAGTTCAAGTGGTTTGATCACATGTCTCAGACATTTTTATCTCAGAACCAATTATAATAGCCTTTACCAAAGTCTCACAGAGGAGGAGCTCTTTGTGATGCTACTGCTATTTGGAAAAATAGTTTGATGACCAAATAAGTTTGGAAAATGTCCAGTTACAGAAAATTATGTCAGCTTCATTAATTCAGGATTTTTCAGAGCCTTTAACTTGTTAAGGTACATTGTGATTCTCTAACTGGGAACAATATAAGTTAACATTTTTCTAATGTATGTGACCAAGGAACTCCCTCCACACTGTACTGCCACTTATTTTCTTAACTGAAACTCCAGTTAATATTTTAAGAAGTGAGGGCTCTTTAAGATAGGCCAATGTCCCATAGACTGGGTTTTGCCAGGCCAACAAAGCAAGTACCATTTTTTCCATAAGTCCACAAGAAATTCTTAAAGGACTGTCCACCATCAATTAAGAGCACTCCTTAGAATCATGAATCTTGAAGATTTTATTTTTAAAAAGTTCATCTTACTTTAATCATAAAATCAGATTATTTGGAAGGAAATGCATATTTTTAGTGCTCGGTCCTCACTGTTTTCTGCTTCAAGTCTACTAGTCTGGACAGAAATATAAAATCAATGACTATGTCACTGATGTGACATTTAAGTTGTTCCGTATCACGGGGCCATGATTTAGTTTTAGACAGAGTCAGATTCAAAATGAGTCTAAAAATAGCGTTAAGGGGATCAAGCTGTGAATATGAGAATTTTTAAAGTGACATATTTGGGAAATAAAAATAATTGCTTTTGAGAACTTTTCCATATATAAACCTCAAACATGAGGCACAATTTTATTAAGATTGACAAGGCTAATCTATAATTAAAGCAGTTTGGAAAGACATTTACAGTGATTTACTTTTTCTTAAAGCTGCACAAAAATGGATCCTGCTAAGTGGAACTGTCTAATAATACAGCATTCTGGCTGCCAGTCTGTGTTTGGTTCCAGAGAGCACTGGCTCCAGAATTCCAGATTTCTCTGTTAATGTGGACATTTATTCCCTGTTACAGCACAGTTTTCCTATCATAACTGGAACACTAACACTTCTTTCGTGCTTACCATTTACGAAATGCTTGCACATGTGTTATCATGCTTGTTACAACATGATGGATGAGGAAAGTGTTAATAGGAACAATTATGCTGGGTGTTTGGGAGTTCAAGCCATGGAGTCAGATGGACCTGGGCTCTACCATTAGTTCCACAGTCTCGGGGAGGCTACCTAACCACCCCAAACCTCGGTTTCCTCCTCTGTAAATGGGATTAATAATAGAATCTAACTTATAAGCTAATGTGAGGATTAAATGAGATAATTCAAAGTGCTGGATGTATAGTAAATGTCCAATAAAAAATTATTTTAATGGATGTAGAAGAAAAATGAGACTCAAGGGTGATTTGTTCAAGATCGCAGAAAAAAAGAAGAGCAAAGATTTAAACTCTGATCTTATTCTTTCCAGGAGGGCTTGGGGATCCCTTCCCACCTGGTGAACTCACTGCTGAGCCCACCTGACAAGGCTCCAGCATGTAACCTACCAGAGCATCGGTAGAGATGCGGGGTGGTCTAAAGTACAGAGCTTTAGAATTAGGCAGACTTGCGTTTATAGCCAAGTGGTGCCATTTATTAGCTCTGTGAAACTGGGGTCATGGTACCTTTTCAGGATCATTGTCAGGATTCAGTGAGATGATGTACTTTAAGTGGCTGGTACATGATAAATTCTAGATAGATGCTGGTCATTGTTGAGAAGTGATGTGGGGTTAGGGGGCCTCCATCTCCATCTGGAGAGAACAGGAATTGCCCTGGTTCTTGTCCAGTGGGGTGGAGAGTTAGACTTGTATTTTATTCCCTCTACCCAGATATGAAGAAAGAGATAGAAAGGCTTTCTCATCCCCATTATTTTTTAACAACCTTGTTTATAAACTTTATCTGCATAATCCAAAATAAAATATTAAAGCTCCTTAATAGGCTCTTAAAAGTAATATTTTGGCAAGCTCTTCTGAGCATGTTTACTGCATCTTGGGTTTGTAGTTACAGTAAGTCAATATATGCTTCTAGATGTAATTGGAAATTTACACTTAAATATCAGATGCTTAAAAGAACACCAGAGAATGGAATAGTCAGATGCCCCACCAAGGTTTGACATTAACTACTGTTGATTGGGAGTCATATAAGTATTTAGGTGTTACAAAAATGATATCTTGAATTCTGTGGGCCTGGCAAGGAGGGTGAGGAGCAGAAGCAGGAAGTACTCCCTGGGAAGTGGGACACAGCTATACCAAAGAAGGGAAATGTGAGCCAGAGCTTGAAGGAGGAGTTGGGACAGGAAAAGACACTGAGAACTGTGGGTCACAATAATGTAAAGTGTGTATAACAGATCTTACAGTCTAAAGAATGAAGCAAATGTACGTGAAACAGATTAAATGTGTCATCCCAAAATTAATATTTTGAAATCCTAACCCAAAATGTGAAAATATTAGGAGATAGGGCCTTTGGGAGGTGATAAGTTTGTGAGGATGGAACCCCCATAAGTAGGATAACTGCTTTCATAAAAGGGACCCCAGAGAGCTCACTTACTCCTTCCATCACGTGAGAATAAAATAAGAAGTTGGCAGTCTGCAGAGGGTCCTCATCAAAGCCTGACTGTTATGGCTCCCTGATCTTGGATTTTCCAGCCTCTTGAACTATGAGAAATAAGTTTCTGTTGTTTATAGGTGACCCAGTCTATGGTAGTCTGTTTTAACAGCCTGAGCTGACTAACATAGCAAGGGCCTGAGAATATATGTAACTCTAAAATTGAATCAGGAATTCAGTTCTCCCCTGGTCTATGCCAGTAACCATATATCCCTGCCTCTTGCCTCTCATCTCCAACCCTCAACCCCCAGGGTAAAAGTAGGACATCCAAATTCCTTCAACATTGTGGCAGATTGTATTTTCCAAAGATAACTGGACTGGAGTGTGTGTGTGTGTGTGTGTGTGTGTGTGTGTGTGTATTCCATCTCATGTGTTCTTTTTTTTTTTTTTTTAAGATTTTATTTATTTAGGGATGCCTGGGTAGCTCAGTTGGTTGGACGACTGCCTTCGGCTTAGGTCATGACCCTGGAGTCCTGGGATCGAGTCCCGCATAGGGCTCCCAGCTCCACGGGGAGTCTACTTCTCCCTCTGACCGTCTCGCTCATGCTCTCTCTCACTGTCTCTCTCTCAAATAAATAAATAAAATCTTTAAAAAAAAAAAAGATTTTATTTATTTATTTGACAGAAAGATCACAACTAGGCAGAGAGGCAGGCAGAGAGAGAGGGGGAAGCAGGCTCCCCGCTGAGCAGAGAGCCTGATGCGGGGAGGTCGATCCCAGGACCCTGAGATCATGACCTGAGCCAAAGGCAGTGGCTTAACCCACTGAGCCGCCCAGGTGCCCCTCATCTCATGTGTTCTTACAGTGTGATATTAACATGCCTCCCTCAAGAGCTGGAGTTTATGGTCCCTTCCTTTGAACCAATAAAATGCAGCAGAAATGGCTCTGGATGACTTCCAAGGCTAGGTCCTGAAAGGTAACATGGCACTTTCTCTTGGGACACTTTCCCTTAGAACTGTGTCATGAGGAAACTCAGGCCACACAGAGAAGCCTCATGTGTATACTCCGGCTGACAGCCTAATCTAGACCCCCAGCCAACTGCCAGCGTCAACCACCAGGCATGTGAATGAATGAGTCTTCTAAGGATTCTAGCTTCCTGCCAGCCGAGGCCACGGACACTGAGGACCAGAGCCAAAACAGCCTTCTGTGCCCCACTTGAATTCCTAGATCTGAATTCTTATTGTTGTCCTAAGCCTCTAAGTTTTTGGGAGATTTTCTTCACAGCCATAGTAATCAGAGCAAATATCTTTCCCTAGTTATTTCTGTGAATCCTGGGGGCGTTTCAAAGGTGTCTCATGAACAGTCCTCTCATGCTCTTCCTCTTCCTGTGCAATGGTTGCTGCTGAAGGAGCCACACAAAGCACAATGGCTCACTGCTGTCACCATTGCAGGGGCCCTGGTGTGATTAGAACCAAGTTAGGCTCCTGTGGGACCCTTCCTGTGTTGCTGGGGAATCTTGACAGTTGTTTAAAATAAGCTGGAGAGAAGCTGAAAGACCATTACATGTGTCATGATTTAGTGGTTTGGGCATGTGCACGTAAGTGCTGTTTTGTGTCCTTTTGAATACAGCCTTGGTGGTGGGCTTCGATGCTCGAGGTGGGGCAGGGGGCATTCGGTCACAGTGGATGCAGGAAGATCCTTGAGAAGTACAAACCACAGATGACATTGCCCATTCGTCTGGTGCCTCTTCAGTGCTGGGATACAGCCTGCATACTCCACAGTCCCATCGTTAGGGACCCTCCAGAGAAACTCAGGGGGATGTGGTTTGGGAAATAGGAGCAGCCAGAAGAACTGGTATGTATTTTCGCAAGATGAGCCAGGAAAGCTACTCCCACTTCTGTAGCAGATGGCTTCGAAGGGGAAGCTCTTAGAATCTTGTCTGACTGCCGGCAACAGAAAACCTGACGAAATGGTGGCTTAAACAAATGTGTGTTTTTATTTTTTCTCAAGTAAAAGAAATCCAGAGGGAGGCAGCACAGAGCTGGGATGCTGTTCTGGGAGGTCATTTTGATTCCTTATGGTTCTAATACATCACCTCTGCCTCCAGATGTGATGACATCTGAGTTTCAGGCAGAAAAAAGGAAGAAGGACAAAATATTTTTTTAAAAATGCAAATAAAGAAAAAAAATTATACTCTAGCTTTCTGCTATTGCCTTAAGGAGCTTTCCCAGAAGCTCTACATAAACAATTCTATTGACACCATATTGGCTAGGATGAGTTATGCACCCACCTCCTAGTTGCAAGGCATCTGGAATAGGGAGTTTAGTAGTGGACACATTCTAAACCTAACTAAATCACACTGGGGATCTGCTGGTAAAAAGTAGTGTCTGTCACAGGGGGTGTGGAGTCTCCCCAGTGTGGCATATTCCTGGGCAGATTTAGAGAGGCTACATACTATGCTAGAAAAAAACACTAGCTTTGGAGTCGGAAGGACTCAGGTGAAGCACTGTTATGTGATGTGGGTAAAAGACTCCCTTTTTCTGTGCCTCATTATCCCCAACTATAACAGTTATATTATTCTAATTAAAAATGCACATAAAATGTCCAGTACAACCCCTGGACATTTGCAAAAAAAATAGATCCTCTTCCTTATAAGAGTCTCCAAGGGATCTCAGCTAGGACCTTCAGATTCAGGACCAATTAGTCTCTGCCAAGTTCCTGGACTCTTTTGCACAAGCAGGGAGTAAACCTTCAAACCATGTTCTCAATGAGAATGAGAGCTCCAAGGGATCTGAACCCCTGAATGCCTGGGGAGACAAATAAAACTCATGCAGCAGGATTGCAGACCTCAGGACACTGAGGTCCTTTGTAACTTCTCTCTTGAAGAAGTCTAGGGCTGTGTAGGCATATTAGGGATGCCTAATGAACAGTTCTGTGTTCAAAGAGGTGCTTATCTTAGACGGTTAGCATCTCTCCTTAGCCATGGATGTGAACTATATGGAATATAGGGTAAGAGTGTCAGCCGGTGGCAGGCTTAAAGACCTTGATGAGTTTCTTGTCATGACAATGGAAACCATTTGCATTAAGAGACAATGAGATGGATGCTTATGGAGGAGAAGGGTGAGAGTCAGAAACAAGAAGACCCCCCACAGATGCCATTTCCACAGTCTAGGCTTTCACATCTGTGAAATAAGAGCCGAGGCTCTGAAATTATTTAAGGCTAGGATGGATAGACTTGTACATTGGACTTGTACAACAGAAGTTTACCTCTAGCCCTTAGAAAGTTTGAAATAGCTCTTGACTGGAGCAATTCTCCTTCAAGGGTGATGTGGGAACCCAGACTGGGTTCACCTTAGGGTTCTTCATCATCAGTTTATCTGCTAAGCTGCCTACAGCTAGTCGAGGTGGAAGAGCAGGGAGGCTCTGGTGTGGGTGGTTCTTGTGGGTTAGTCCTGGAAGTGATGCACACTCCATTGACTGGAAATCAGTCACATGGCTATGTCTTATTCGAGGAGAGTCTGGAAAGTGCAATCCAGCTATGTATACTGGATTGATAGGGGGAAATGGAGTTAGTGGACTGGTAGCTGGTGGAAATGAGCACAGATACCAGGTTGAAGAGGTAACCTTTGAATAATTAAACCTTAGAGCTAGAATGGATTTTTAAAGTGATTTAATCTATCTCCCTTATCTTGAATTTAGATCCATTGCAAATCAAGACAACATGCTTTATAGACACTAGGCTAGACTTTGTGAAAGTCCCCAAAAAGAACTCAGTCTTCTTTGCCTTGTCCTTGCCCCTGTCCTGAAGGAATACACAGTGTGTGGGGGACAGGGGTGGGGAGGGAGTAAGAAGAAGGTGCAGATGTGTGTATAATGGAAGATAAGGCGGACAGACAGATGATTGCTAAGCAATGGGCATTTCAGAGGCATTTAATTCAAATGTTAGTTGTATATATAAGTGAGAAGATGGTACTGCAAAGCCTGTAGCAGCTGATAATCATTAACTTTCAGACATGTGGTTCTTGAAGTGTGGTCCCTGGATCAGCAGCAGCAGGCTCATTTGGAAACGTGTTAGAGCTGCAAATTCTCAGGCCATATATGGGATCTACTGAATGAGAACCGGCAGGGAAGGGCTCAGGAATCTGTTTTATTGAACCCTCCAGGCAATTCTAACACAGGAAGTTGGAGACTGTTGTTTTCAAGTATGTCAGTTCTTCACATTTTTTCTTTGTTTGTTTGTTCTTTGTTTGTTTGTTCTGATGTTCAGACAGTAAGATATCCTATATCATGGGGGCACTTGGCAGGTTCAGTTGGTAGAGCATTTAACTCTTGATCTTGGGGTTGTAAATTTGAGCCCTACATTGTGTGTAGAGATTACTTAAAATCTTTGTTAAAAAAAGATTTCTTCTCATGTTTGTTCCGATGTTGTAAGGTTATTTCATAATCAAATATCAATAACATCTGAAACCTAATGAAATTATCTGAAGTTATATGGATTGTATTTTCAACAGTATCCAAACTATTGTTTGTTAATGAACTGCTATTCGTTGGGATCACGAAAGCATTTAAATCTAAAGACCAGTCCTTATTGCACAGTTGGTCCTTGATGGTGTGGTAAACTTGCTATTTCATTTTGGAACTTTAATTTTTCTAAGCCTTGGCTCATAGATTCCTCACTATACTTAAAATCAGTGGTACCAGGGAAACAACCAACCATCCATCATTGTCAGTCACTGTTTGAGGTCAGAAAGTTTCATTTGTCCAGTGGATCTCACGGCAATCACACCCTCGTCCAAATGTCTTGTCAGAGTAGAGGTCAGAAGGCAATGCCATGAGGGGATGCTGACTGAGCCTTCAGGAGGAGGTGCTAACAGTGACGCCGGGTTAGAGAAAGTGGTGGCTTTTCTGAGATACAGGAGGTTTGGGACACCTGAGAATCTTGCTTCTCAATTCTACTTTTGCCACCACTGACTCTGAGACTCTCTTGGTTTCTAGTTTTGTAAAATGAAAGAGCTGGGTTTGTTCTGTAAGTCTTAACATCTTTGGAGCCATGGTCCCCTTGGAAATCTCTGGAAGCCCTCTGGGGAACATCTACTCCCAGGTCCACAAGCAAGCCCTGGATAGGATGGTCTCTCTGAGCCATTGCAGCCCCTGGTATTGTTCAAAGTTCTGATGCTTCTGTGAAAGCTACAGAAAGGGAAAGCTCATTTCTTCAATTCTGGAGACGGACTTAAATTTTGCAGTCCCTCACAACTCTATGGCTGCTTAAGGCACCTTAAGCAGTCTTTACAGATCCTTAAGTAGGATCTTTTGTTAACTAGATTAGTTAAACTAGATTAAAGCTGATCTTTACAGATCCTACTTAAGGATCTGTAAAGATCAGCTTTAATCTAGTTTAACTAATCTAGTTAACAAAATAACCATAGTCTGGTAAAAGTGGTTGGTCTCAGGACAGAGAAATGAGAAACTCGTTGTTAGCCTCTAGATGGGAAAAAAAGGCCAAGAATTCATACTTTATTTATGAAGTAAAAATAAAAGTTTTACATTTTCTTTAGGTTTGTTTTCATTTTTTTATTTTCAACAATGTTAGACAGGAAGCAGCCAATCAGAACTGTGGAGCTCTTTGGTAGTAATTATCCTTCATCTGCTAATTTCTAAGCAGGAAAAATATGATTAAAATGAATTTCCGCACAGCTGTTGATTAGGCATAATGGCAAAGTAATCATCATAAAGCTAATAATCAGAGAGGAGCTAACATTTGGAAAGTTATTGTTGCATAACCAGAAGGCTCAAAAAGCCAAAAACAACAACCAACTAACTAGAAAATGACACCCCCCCACACGCACTTTTTTGCCTGCAATTCAACATCAATTAAACAGAGCAAATGAAAACCAGTTAATTACATCAATTTTGAGGTCAACTTTCAACAGCTCAAACCTCCATGATAAACAAACCACAATATTGAAAGCTCTTTTGAAAAATCAATAAATAAACAGCCATCATACTAGGAAAAGCTGCAACACATTTAACAGCACGTCAATAAATTCTAAACAAGCCTTGTACTTTGATTAGCTCAAACCCCCTGTTGCCTGCCCTCCCTGCCCCCGATATGCATTCCTGGTCCACTCAGGCAAGTGTGTCTGTGGCCTGGCGGTACCGCAGTTGGACAGCTGTTACCGACCTCCACTGAGCTGTTCTCTGTGAATGTACAGCTCCCCCTGGAAAGTGGAGATTAATGAGCTCACAAGTGGGACAACACATAACTTCAGATCTTGGTGATGATAACAAGGAGCTATTTAGGATGCTTGATAACAGAACCACTTTCTTATATTCATTATCCGGAAGTCCACAGTCAGTGGCATTAATGGAAAGTTGAGCTAATGTAGAGACATTCTATTTTTTTAAGTTTTTATTTATTATTTATTTGACAGACAGAGATCACAAGTAGGCAGAGAGGCAGGCGGCGGGGTGGGGGGGGGGGCAGGCTCCCTGCTGAGCAGAGAGCCTGATGCGGGACTCGATCCCAGGACCCTGGGGTCATGACCTGAGAGGAAGGCAGAGGCTTTAACCCACTGAGCCACCCAGGTGCCCCTAATGTAGAGACATTCTAAACAGAGTAAGAGCAAATGGGGTTCTTGAGCTGTCTTTCATTACCATCCTGATTGAAGACCATTGGACAAGGTCTGTTAGGGTTCTAACCACAATCCATTGGAAATCACTGGAGAGTCAAGGATGAATGAGGGTGAATATATATGAAAGAGGGGTGTTAGATACCCAGTGGCAGAGAAAATTGTGATCCAAGGGTATATATATTTGGGGTCTTAACATCCTTTGTTGTTTTCTACTTTTGGCTTCTCTTACTTTTTCTGTTTATACATTTAAATTCCTCAGAATTATCTCTTTTCAGTGGGTGGAAGCACTGGATTTCCTCTGTCAAATGAACTGGGCTATTTCCCATGATGTCTAGTCATTCCAGGCAGATTTTCTCAGTGTAACCAACCCTACACTCCAACGTTCTTCTTTTTAACTTTTCCTTTAAAAATAAATGTGCACTTCCAGAAACCACTGAGTCCCAGGCTCTGGCCAACCACTGCTCTGAAACCATCCTGATGCTCTGCCATGTGATTTTATATTTTAATAGAAGGCTGAATATGGACTTCAAAATTATCTAACTCCTTTCCCATCATAAAAGCATGTCAACTCATTAATCTTAATTCCTCTAATAGCAGTCTTTTCAAGTGGATAAAATTCCACAATGTTGAAGTCAGTGCTTTACAAAGGCACTCACCACAAGACTCTACTTCCGCAGAAACTCCAAATTTTTAGCGTTATGAGTGTTGGTTACTTTGACAACAGAAAATGTATGGTCAAATATTTGAAACTTAGACAGAAATACAAATCAAAACCACAGTGAGATACCACCTCACACTGGTCAGAATGGCTGAAACGAACAACTGAAGAAACAACAGATGTTGGCAAGGGTGTGGAGAAAGGGGAACCCTCTTAAACTGTTGGTAGGAATGCAAACTGATGCAGTCATTCTGAAAAACCATGAAGAGGTTCCTCAAAAAGTTAAAAATAGAACTGCCCTATGACACAGTGATTGCACTACTAGGTATTTATCCAAAGGATACATAGTGATTTGAAGGGGCATATGTACCCCAGTGCTTATAGCAGCAATGTCCCCAGTAGCCAGACTATGGAAACAGACCAAGTGTCCACTGAAAGATGAGTGGATAAGAAGATGTGGGATATATATATATATATATATATATATTATATATATATATATATTTCCAACCATTAAAAAGAATGAAGTCTTGCCATTTGCAAATACATGGATGGAACTAGAATATATTATGCTAAGTGAAATAAGTCAGTCAGAGAAAGACAAGTACCAGATTACTTCACTCATATGTGGAATTTAAGAAACAAAACGGATGAACATAGGGGAGGGGAAGGGAAAATAAAATAAGATAAAAACAGAGAGGGAGGAGAACCGTAAGAGACTCTTAACTATAAGGAACAAACTGAAGGTTGCTGGAGGAGAGGTGGGTGAGGGAATGGGCTGAATGGGTGATGGACATGAAGGAGGGCATGTGATGTAATGAGCACTGGGTGTTATATGCAACTGATGAATCATTAAATTCTACCCCTGAAAATAGTAATACACTATATGTTAACTAACTTGAATTTAAATAAAATCTTTTTAAAAATAGTTAAACTTTTGTTGAGATTAAGGAGTTTTCTAGGTCCCCCCCCCCACCCCCTGGGATCACTTTGAGAAAAGGGAGGTAGATGTAGATGTTCTGACTGGGAGAGCTGAGGATGGGAATTACAGTGGCTACTGAATTAGCAGGAGATAGGCATGAGACTCTGTTGAAAAATATTGGTGAGTATTTTTCCTTAAGCCGTGGGCCTGATACCCGTCTTTCTGTGTACAAGTGAGGCTAAGAATCATGTTTCCCCAGGACCAGATGTGAGTTCAGATCCCTCCCCATTCTTGGTTCTGGGCCAGAACCAATTCCTACCTACTCCCTTTTTGGAGGGGGCTCTTCTTCCCTGTCTGGTGAGGGATAACTAGCAGTGTGCCAGGAGGTTCCTAGAGAATGTCGTGGGGTCTAAACAAGGGAAAACTACCCCGTAGTTTCTTCCCTACTTCCTACGCTTCTACTCCCGTGTTTCAGGACATATCTATTAATGTCATTGTGTAGAATGGCTTGAGGTTGACTAAGGTAAAGTTACTATAATCTTGAGATGTTAAGATCATTGTTTCTATTGTAAGTCTTATTTCTGTAAGCATTGGAAGTTTTGCCAAAGGATGTCTAGGGCCCTCAGAACTACCTATTAAATCTTTGTTTCTCTCAGTCACCATGTTTTAGATTCTAGGTGGTCTCATTTTACCTTGACTGAATTTCTCAAATTTCACCTACTGTAGCGCAGATTAGACTTTCTGTCTCTCCTTCCTTTGCCATTACCAGGAAAGGGTCGGAATGGGTGATGCTGAAGTATAGGGGAGAGATTGCAGAAACTTACTTTGATCTAGTGTGAGAAAATAACTTCATGCTGATTCTCTGCTTGAGTTGATTATTAGACAATTAAGACAGTTTGATGGGCTGATTGGATTGATTGGATCCCCAAAACTAGCTCTTCTTTCTCAATCTTCTATACCCTATTGCTACTGGTATTCTCAGCCAAGAGAGAGAGTGAGCATGAGCAGGGGAGGGGAGGTGGGTTGCAAAAGGAGAGGAGGAGTATCTCAAGAAGTCTCCATGCCCACCATGGAGCCTAATGCAGGGCTTGATCCTGTGACCCTGAGATCATGACCTGAGCCGGATGTTCAATCATAAAATTTTCTATTTTAATAGGAAAATAGAAGCCAAACTTACAAGTCTACTGACATAAGCCTGCCTTCTCTCCTGTTTCAGTAGAGGAAGTGCCCCCTCCTTGCCTCCCACTTATGCCCTGACTCAAGTCCCCTTTCACCTTCTCAAGGACCTTGGCCCTTTGTTTCTCCTCTCTGTCTCCTGAATCTTCAACCAGTCCTGCTCTACTAGATTACTACTGTCAGCAGACACTCATGTCCTTAAAAACACAAAATCACCTCCTTCAACCTGTAAATCTCTCCCATTGCTTTCTCACTTCTCTTTCTTAATGCCAGCATCGAAGGTAGGAATGGCAGTAGCGTCACCTGGACGAGGTAGTAAGAGAAGAAAACAAGTTAGTAACCAGAAAAAAATTAGATTTTTCACTACACGGGAAGGGGGAGTAGTGGTGGGTACATGTAGATGAGTGTGAGCCAAGTGTGAGGATAAGTGTGTGTTTATTCATTTAATAAACATTTAGTGAGTACCTACCATCTGCCTGATTCTCTCTTAGGTGCAGGGGACATAAAGATGGCTGACACTTAGTCTCTTCCCTGTAAGGAGGGGGAGTGTAGGTGTAGAAAGGAGGCTTAGAGGACAAGTGAGGAAGTCAAGGCTTCAAGAGAAATAACTGCCCCACCCCACCCCAGTCACATAGATTCACATAGATTCTGGGCTAGTTATTAATGATCACTAGAATTATGGCCTCTCTTTTATGAGAGCTCCTGAGGATTATTGAACCTCTATTCTATACAACTGTGCTCTCAGCTTTCGGCCCTGGTACCCTAGAGCACACTAGGTCTTATACCTAGCCAGCTTTGGTGAGGCAGGTTGGGATCTTATTGGTAGTTAAATATTAGCACAGCTTTCCAAGATCCATAACCTGAAGCAAGTAGTTAGGCTCCAGATGATTCTATCAAAGTGTAAGCCCTGTGGGGAGCCTTCTACAGCAAACAAGAACATGACTTCTTGCTTAAGAGTATAAGTGGCTTACATATAATGGCCATTTTTGAATGAAGGAAATTGTCTCTTGTTCTGTGTCTGCGCTTTAAGATTGAGACCTTGAGAAGGTGGAGAACTTTTTGTTAAGACCTTTCATGTTCTGTATCATTTAAGGATGGTGTTGGGCTGCAGGCAAGAGAAGACATGACTGGCAGTGTCTGAAAGAAGTCAGGGGATTAATTTATTGCTGCATCAAGCAGTTCTGGGGTAGGAGGACAGGCACCACAGGTCATGAAGACCCCAAGGATCTAGGCCCCTTTTCTTTTCCTGCTCTGCCATCTTTACATTTACATCTGGCTCTTGACTAGTTGGTTACAATATGGCTGCCACAAGTCTAGGCATGACGTCCAGATGATAGGAAGGAAGAAAAAGAGAAAACAATGGGCAAGATCCCAAAACATATGCCAGCCAAGTCAGGGTCCTTTAAAGGAATTCCTGGGATCTCCACCCAGGGAATTCCATTTATATCTCATTGGTCCATTTATATCTCATCGTGTGGGCCTCTTAGCTATAAGAGAGTCTAGGGGGGAAAGCATTTTAGTTTTCTGGCCTTTTTATGAGAAGAAGACAAGGGAAAATGATCTATGAATGACTTTTGTGTAGCTAATAGTGTCTGCCACACACCCCATGTGGTTTTCTCTCTGAAGCAGGGGTTCTCAGCCTAGATGTACATGAGTATCCCTGGGGAGCTTTTAAAATTAAAGCCCAGGCTACCCTCAGGCCAGATAAATTAGAATCTCTGGGTGTGACCCAACATCAGTGATTGTATAAGCTGCTCAGGTGATTTCAACGTGCAGCCAATGTCTGGAATCACTGCTACATTTTTACCTTCACAACTTGAAAGGGTGTCCGAAGCATCAGTTGTGACGTAATTCTCATTAGAAACAGCGATAGATCGTAAAATGTTAGAAGTGGGCAGGACCTTAGTGATCACAGGACCGAATTCTCTCAAGGTCAAATATGTAGTCAGTGAACAGTTTGGGCAGGATCATCCCCATCCCCTACTCCTACAACTGATAATATCCCCTCCACCACCCCAAGTTTCTCATTACATCCAAACAAATGTAGTGTAAACTATGTGGCAGTTTGGGAAAATTTAACCTTTTCTTTTTTTTTTTAAAGATTTTTATTTATTAATTTGTCAGAGAGAAAGAGCACAAGCAGGGGGAGTAGCAGGCAGAGAGGGAAGCAGGCTCCCTACCGAGCAGGGAGCCCAATGTGGGACTCAACCTCAGGATGCCAGGATTACAACCTGAGCCAAAGGCTGACGCCCAACCGACTGAGCCACCCAGATGTCCCAAGGGAAAATATAACCTTGATCCAATGAGCACTGAAGGTTGAGGAGAACAGGTGACCTTGGACTGCAGCTGTCTCTTCTCGACTTCAGTAATGACACTCAGCCTGAAATCTAATTTGGAACGAGTAATTTCAATGTGTGTTTAATTCAAAGCCACTTCTCCATAAAGAGGCTGCTTAGAGGCTTGAATTATTAAGGTTTTCTCTGTGAAAGCTGCCCTCACTCATCTACTCTCAGCACTGTTCACTGGGTATACAATGGCCAAAAAGCCCAAAGTAAACGCCCCTCATTCATCTGGAGGTTCTATCTTCCAAAGCCCAACAGCTGATCTGTCTGAACTTCTGGCAGTGTTGATTGACACAGGGTTTTCTAGACTGTTAGTGTGGAGACTACCTCACAGATCATCTACCCATGCCGAAGCTTGGGGAGGTGGAATGACGCACATTGGGACAATAGCTTCAGCCTTTAGGCTAAATTGATGGGATGTTTGTATCCAGCAGAAACCTAATAAATGTTACCAAAGATACATGATACACGACGTCTACATATTGCCCTCCAACTTTTTGGCATAAATCTTTAAAGAATTCTGGACCCCAAGCAAGCCCATCTTGTGGGAATAACTCAGCTAGTGGAGGGAAAAGCAAACCCATATTTCTATATGTGTTTCCTGGATTAATTGCTGGTACTACTCAGCAACATGGGCAGCTCCTGCCAGAACCTAGCACATGCCTGGGTGTGGGTTTGCTCTACCTGTTTGTTGGTTTGCACTGATCCTGGTAAGCCCTTCACTTTACTACCCATTATTTAGAACTCCTGTGCAGAGCTACTTATTACCAGCTATTACATTTAAAGCAAAGCAACAAGAAATCAACTATCTTTGGGATTTATGTGAAAAAAACTTGTAGTAGCTGGAAGTCATACATAGACTGATGAGTGTTTTACGGTAATGTGCTCTCGAGTTCAAGTTCTTAAGTTCTCTAGGTGACGCAAAATGATTGATTCTGAAAATGAACACCGAAGAAATAAATTGATTCCTTTGAAGTAAGCGGACCATTAATTCTTGACCTTAAAATCTCTAAAATGTTTTAAAAGGAGTTGACTTAGCAAGTTACTGCATTTTATGGAATTAACTCTTTTGTCTTCTTTTGTTAATATATTATCTTACTGGGGGTTATCTACAAGGTTCAGGGTTTCTAGAAAAATAGGATGGAGCTGGCTATATGCCACAGATGCAGTCAGAGGATGAAGGAAGGCATACTGGGGGAATTAAATCCACAGAAAAGCTCAAAGCTGCCTTCTAGACCACCTTAGAAATTGGCCGGTTATTTTGGCCACGGTTCTAATTTGATCTTATTAGTGAGGCTGAATCTGTCCTACAGCAATCCCCAAGGCAGACTGACTTGACCTACCATGGCACAAGCTCCTTGCTTGGGTTGTGCATATCCAGACAGACTTAGAGGGTCAGTTTTATTCTTTCTGGAAACTTCTCCCAGCTGCCACTGTCGAAGCTCTTGTGTAGGGGCCTAAACTTTATTCACTCACTTGGTTGTTTATTTTTATATTTAGTTAGCTAATGTTTAATGCTTGCCTGCTGTATGTTAGCAGGCCTGCCCCTAACATCTATCAGGCTCTGGGTGACAGAATAATTGGAGGGCCCCATACCACATGTCTAAATTTTAAGTTATAAATCAAAATAAGGCACTGTTGTATAGCATATCCTTGTAGAGACCAGGAAGACCAAGCTCAAATGTATAGTTCTAGGGCTTCTTGGAGTTGTGCATTGAAAATCGGTGGCACGGAGAGCTTCCTCACCATCTTCAGACCTCTAGCCCTCAGCTGGTCCCTCCTTTTCCCCACCACCCTGCCCCCTTTGCCTAGGGGTCTGAGGAGCCTCGGCTGCACAGGCTTCCCCTTGTCCACTCCTCAGGCTCCAAGGTCTCATACCAGCGGTGTGATCTGCCCTCGGGAAGATGAGGCTCACACAAACCCTGACGTGGTTTAGGGCCACGTGGCCAGGAAATTCCCAGCTCTGGAGTACCCACAGTGTCGACTAGAGGGGAAGGCAGTAGCTCTGGGTGGGCCAGGCCCTGTGGACTCCTTACCCCACAGTGGGGGCACAGCTTCAAGAGTCCTAGGCAGGTCCTCTGAGGCCCAGGGCAAGGGTCTTAGCTGCAGAGTCTGAGGCTGGCGTGTGTGCCAAGCGCTGGGAGCCAGTAGCAAACACAATTCCTGAGGCTCTTGCCTAAACGAGGGAGAAAAAATAAACAAAATGACTGAGGTAAGGAACGTGAAGGCATTGAGCTGGGTGAAGAGAGAGAGAGTGGCTGGTGAATGCTTCCTTAGAGTAACCAGGGAAGGTTTCTTAGAGGCAGTGGTATATACCCTGAAGTAACATCTTCCTCAGCGAAGGGAGCACAAGGAGCACAAAGGCCCTGAGGCAGGAAAGGGCTAGTTTGTCTGAAGCCCAGGGCAGTGGCCAGGGCTGGCAGCAGTGGGAGGTAAGCTGTGTCTGTCAAGGTCAGCAGTGGCCGTGCCATGCCTAAGAGGAGAGAAACACGGGCTAAGACTTAGAAAAACAGCTAAAGGCTTGGGTTCTCTGCTCAACCATCAGCGGTCCCTGGGCAAAGCCTGTCCCCTGGCCTCCATCACCTTACCCATAAACTCAAGATAGCTTATAACTTCCCCGTCTCCCTCAGAGTATTGCAGGAGAACTGGATGGGACACTGCTGCTGCAGATACTAGACACAAACTAAGCAGTGATGAGCAGAGATGAGCTCGCCTGAGCTGTTTCAGGGGCTGCTGCTGGGAAAGGTTTGATCGTCACAGGGAGTATCTTGCTGTGGCTTCAGTGGGGGACTGTTTTTCAGGCAGACTCAAGGTCACCCCCCCCCACCTCCACTCGGTTGGACTTTAGAGGCCAACTCATGCACTGTGTATCCTGGCAGAAAGCAGAGGCTGCCCGGCCGGCCCAGAGCCGACGTCATTTGGACAAAGTGGCTCTTCTGCAGTCCTTCCTCTCGTGTCAACAAGTAAAACCCAACTTCCCTCAGAACATTCGCCGGCCAGGAGCCTAGGCAATGTGTGAGACTCAGATCCAGATGTTGGCACATCCATGGGCCAATTGGCGGCGTGGGCCCACCAATGGCTGGCCCACCAGGACTGGCCAGGACCTGCCCTGAGATTGTCAGCCCAGCCGCTTCTGGCTAGGGAAGCTGCTTAATAAGAGGAACTGGAGGTTGACATTAAATCCTCATGTTTCTTTTGTAGGTTATCAGTCTATACTTTGCCTCATGAGTTACCTGTCATCAGCACAGACTGTGAGCTCAGACATTTCTGAAAGGTCCTTCTGCCCTCTCTCTACAAGGCCTCAAGTTAAGGCTCCCTCGAGGTGCTGTGTCATAGGAATGATTTCAAGGGTCACAGCTACCATCTGGTGACCATTTACTACATGCCAGGACCCATGCTGAACCCGAATCTCACAACCACCCTCCCAGGGAGGCATTCATTATTATCCCACTTTCCAGATTTATTATCCCATTTTACAGAGGAAATGGGGACTTAAAGGGGTTGAGGCCCCTGAAATATCCCCCAGAGGCCAAGGATGAGTGAAGAAAGGAAAGCCCAGGAGCCGAGAGATCAACAAACTAGATGATCAGACTAATTCGGAGTGGTCACTACTTGAGAACCACCTTGCCAGAGCCTCCTGCCGATGCCAATATCAGAACTGACAGTTGAACATGAAGGTTAAATGGCTAATTTTAACTCAGTTCCAGTGCTTGGGCAAAATCATCTTAAAAAATACTTGTTTTCCAATGGGAGGAGACAAACCTGGCACATTCGTTCAATTGAAACCATGTAACTGAAGATTTTCGTCCATTAATGATAGTAATGCTAATGATAGTCCAATTTACCTTAAGGTTATAGTTATCATGGAAGGCATGGGGGTGAACAAAGACCGTTTGTTCCCTTGCTTAATGCCATAGGTTTAGGTTAGGTGTGTATGATGTGTCAACCCTTGAGTTAGGCAGTGAAAACCCATGTCCAAATGCGGTTTATGTTCCTGCTATGGGAGGTGGGGGGGTGGTAAATGTCACCACGTACCACACAAGTAATTTTCCAAAAGTTTGAGAGTTGGGACATCTGGGTGGCTCAGTCAGTTAAGTGGCTACCTTCAGCTCAGGTCATGATCCCAGGGTGCTGGGATGGAGCCTCGCATCGGGGAGTCTGCTTCTCCCTCTCCCACTCCCCCTGCTTGTGCTCTCTCTCTCTCACACTCTGTCTCTCTCAAATAAATAAAGTATTTTTAAAAAATTTCAAGAGTTGTAAGAGCTAGGCAGGACACCTGTGTCTCTGAGGGGTCTTTCAGTCTCTGAGGGGGACCTTCCATAGAACGAAGGACCAGGAATAACCATCTGTTAAGGTAAAGGAATAAAGGGAATTGGCAAGAAATGGGGAGTAAGAAGAGGGTGCAAGTAGGCTGGGGCCATGTTTGCAGAGGCTCTGAGACAAGAACTTGGAGTGTAGAGAGAGGGCAGAGAGAAGGCTAGAGTGGCCAGGATGAAGGAATCGGGGGGCAGAAGCCTGGCAATAAATAAGGCCCACCTAAGGCAGGTTA